>NW_022900941.1:34032414-34116130 GCF_012274545.1 Fukomys damarensis | reverse complement strand
AGTGGAAAGGTATTAATTTAAGAAGTCATGCTTTTGCAAAACATTTAGAACTTGTAGATTAGAAAATTTCCAACCTATCCACATTGTAAAAAGTATGAAAGTATTCCTGGAGAGAAAAGGAATGACATTGCTAGACAATTGTTAAAGAGATTAAGAGCATGAGTTGTGGGTCAAATATCTCAACAGAAATATTGCCAGCTTGGACTGAAGGGGAGAAAAATGGGTCAAATGAAAAGAAGACTGTTAGAATTTTGAGATTCACATAAAGGCAACAAACTGCTATGGATATTTGCTTGAAAACATGTATTGAATTTCAAGAAAAAGGAAGCCTGATCCACCCCCACATGTGAATAAGAAACCAGCAGAGCTTCTGCTATAACCATGGACCACTGGGCACAGACCCAGGCATGGGGCCTCCACTTTCTGGGCTTCAGAACCACATGTGAGGCAGCGAACTAGGACTGAGTGGGTGAAGTCAGGACTGAGGTCAGAGTATCAAGCCCATGAAACCTATTCCCAATCATTAAAATATAAGACAGTTTTCCCTCCTAAATTTTAAACTTGCATCTGACATGTGGCTCCTTCTTTCTCCCTTCCAGTTTTTCTCTTTTCATATGGCAATGTCTGTCCTATACTAGTTCCAACATTTTAGAACCAGGCAACATATCTGGTTTCAGAGGTTCCTTACTGGAGAGGAATCTTCCTCTATAAAGAACACTGTATCTCTTCACTGATTTTAATGATTTAGATTAAGAGGATTTTTAGGGATGCCCAGATAGGCCAAGTATGTTTTGCACATAGGAAAAGCTTTAATTTGCAAGAGTTGGACTATTTTGTTTTCCCTGCCCAAAAAGCATACCCACAGTACTTCAGGATATCACCTCAGACACTTGTAAATAGGATCCTTACAGATGTAAACAAGTTAACATAAGACAGTCTCACAGGAAAACATTGTGAAGATACTTATACGGCAACCCAGGGAAAGGTTAGACTGCTACAGCTGTAAATCAAGGAATATAAAGTTACATTAGTAATGAGCATTCTGGGAGGCTGACTCAGGAAGATGGTAAATCAGGGCCCAGGCTGGGAACATAGCAACTTAGTGAGATCTTGTCTCATAATGAAAAATTTTAAAAAGATTTGGGAATGTAGCTCTAAGTGAAGGCTCTGCGTTCAATCCCAAGTACCATTAAAAAAATAATTACCACCAGTACTACTAACAGAAACTAGGAGGAAGGAAAGAAGAACTCTACTTAGTATTTTAGTCTCTCTAATTATGAAATAATAAACTTCTGTTGTTTTAAACCACCCATTTTCTGACATGTTTATAGTAGCCCCAGCACAGTGATATGACTGCCCAAACAGTTATCTTAATAGAACTATTTGCTCACTCTGCTGTCATCTGCACTACAGATCTCATTATCTGCTGTCCTGCCACTGGGTCAGGGCCCAGTAATCCTGTCAACTATCTCGAACCAACTTCAGTCCTCAAAGTTTCCCTTAGCATCGCCTGTGAATTTCATGTTATCTTCCCATAAGTCCTTGGATACAGGATCATTTTATCTCCATCTTTTCTGTTAAGATTTCCATACAAACTCAGAGCTAAATTTCTGTTTCCCTGTTTCAGAAGACTCCTGGAATATACCTTCACTATAGGGATGAAACTCTACTTTAGAGGAAATGCACTGAGACTCTCCATTTGCCTGCAACCCTCTAACATTAGTGCAGTATCACACGTGTAGATAGAGTGCTCTTTACAATATAGAATTCACCTGACACACATTTTCCATCTATTATGCCTCAATCTCCATAGGATTTCAATCAAAAAGTCCAGTCTCCTCTCTGCCTCACTCTCATAACTCCTTGTACCCAAATGGTGTGTTTCTCCTCCTTTCTCACAAGAATGTGAGAAAGAATATCATACCCTCCTTTGCCATGTATCACCTACCTCCATGTCTCCTTCTTAATGATGGAAGGACTGTCCTTTCTATGTTATGTAAGTACCTCCATAATCTAGATGGCCATGCCTGGCCCTTGCTGTTACTATACAAATCTCATTTAAAATATTCTTCAGCTGTATTTTTAAAAAATACTAACTCGATTTGTCTTATATAATAAAAAAATTGTACTATCTGAAGGAACTGGCCCAAGATACAGCTGTTCCAGGTTAATTCATTACCCAGTCATATCATTAAAGATAGTTTTCTTACATCTTTCTGCCCTGCCATCTTTAGCCAATTGCTCTCCAAAGGACAACTGCCACCATTCCAGGTATCACAGCCAGATACAATACAGCACAAGATACGGTAACTTTCTTTTTTCTCTCTGTTAGATTCATTGGTGAGTTTTTTGTTTTGTCATAGGTTTTTTAAAATAAATATTTTAATGAAGCATAATAAACACCAATAAAATATGAGTTACTATTGCCCCACATCCCTGTCAACGCTTGTATTTTGCTTATTCTAATGGGTAACTCAATACGGTTTTTTTCTAATTCCTAAATAATTATGTAATGCTAAGTAGATTATTACTGTTCTTATTCTATAATCATTTTATATATCACATGATTTTTCAAATTAATTCTAACAATCAAATGAAATAACTTATGAACACATGCATTTAATTGGCTGCCTAAACAATACCCCAGGGGGCTATTTTATAACAAGGAAAACCTTGATCAGAAGTATTCATAGTACTTCACTTCTCAGAAGTATGCCACATGCTTATATGTAAAAGTCTCTGACAAAGAAAAGGAGACCCCTATGATTAGCTCAGACTACTCATGGCTTGTCCTTGGGATGCCATAAAGGGGTCACTTCCTTAAGGCACACAGCTCAGGGACCAACCAAGCAAAATCAGGCTTCCATTAGGCAAAAGAAGAGAGGGTTAATGGTAGAGTCATTAGTGTTGAGTAAGCCAACAAAATGTAGACTAAAGTTGTTAAAGGAATATAAACATGAATTTTACCTGCTAATAAAGTCTGGCTTTAGTAATTTTTTTCTTAGTCAAAAATCTTATTTTGTTATCCAACAGCTAAATGATTGATAGATTAGGCAAATGGATAAATTAGACTAGTCAGGAGATCATATGCATGGGAATTTACCCACTAAATTAAAATTAGTCTGTCACCAAAATGTTGTGATCTATAGTATGAATTCTAAATGAGATAGCACTTGTTAGACAATGTTGACTCCAGTTGTTTCAGTTGGCTCATAGCCAATATGTATTTGGAAGTTAGTCTCTTTTTAGCCACCTAATATCTCATTTGGTTATTAGCAATGTTTTGTGGGTTATAATAAGAGGATTTTTTTTCTTTTCCTCTGGGATTCTTCAGTTTTAATACAGCTGTTTAATTATATATTTTGATGTCTATTGTCAAAAATCATCTGTTCCAGATTTCAACTATAACATGATATTTGTATAGCCATATAAACACATTTATGTATGTATGTATGTATGACAGTTGTAGGCTTAAAGATAAAAATCCTTCAAATTCAAGGTTGAATCTTCCACACTCCTTTGATAAATAATAAAATCCCTTAAACCTCAACAATGTATAATTTTTCTTTTGAGAAAGTTTATTTTAAAAATTAGCTTTTTAATCTTTGATACATTAGTGTTTTAACCAAAAGAAATATAATAATATGTACAAAAATATGGGGTGGGAGAAGTTAAGAAAAAAATTAGGTTTATTCTATCATTTATGTGTTCTTATTTTGTTTTGTTTTGCCAAAAGAATCCTAATTCAGCTTGTTATGTTGATATAGTCTTCAAATATACTCTTAAGATTTTATGTCTTCAACCACCATTTTCCTTAAATTCCCCAAGTGAATTTAACAGAATTGTATAAGTTAGATGATAGCTATAATTACCCATACTAGCTAATTAAATTGGCTTTACTTAAACATTAAAATCAGTTGTTTGGAAATAAACAGGCTATTCAAACCTAATTTTGGATAAGAGTTATTTACATAAATTCATTTCTGTATATGAAATGTGAAATTACACGTGCTGATGAGGTCAAGGACCAACTCCTTTCAAATTTTCATTTCCACACAAGTTGGCAAACAACTAGATGCGAATAATAACAGAGATTGTGCTTTTGACCCCCTTAAAAATAAAAAGGCTCTACTTTGAGATGGTAAAGAAAATAATGCAATAAATATTTATGTTGTGTATCTCTACCAACCTTTCCCTAAATGCCATCAATAGTGTCTTCCTGGGGAGTTCAGCCTTGCAGGACCTGGTTCACTTACTATCAGGCCTAGTTGAGACTTCTGAGAGGACAGTTTGGGCCAAGGGAGTTTATTGATAGTCACTGCATCATGGATGTATCCATTAGTGAACAGTGCACTTGGAGCCAAAATGAACTTGTCCTACCTCCATCATCAATGCAGGACCCTGAGCCTTCTACCCTGGACAGTTACAGTCCTGACTCTCTTAAATCCTATAGAGATGTTTGCTACAGGAGTCATGCTTCCAGCTCCTTACCTTATTTTAATCAGGCCTTCCATTACTATTCTGTTAATACCAAACACCAACTAGAATCATGGCTATCCTACCGCCTCCCTAGGCACAAACTCCTTCTGCCCAGATCAGAAACCTCTTAAACTTTAATGTCACTTAGATCCAACCTGACTCTGACACTGTCAGAGACTGTATTTTAAACTTTGCCTGCTCCAAGTGCCTGGGCCATTTTTCTCAGCCTTCAGTCATTAGTTACCAATAGTGACTGGGCTCCCAGGCAATCCTGTTGCCCTAGAAAGAAGTTTTATTATGGCATGCAGCGAGGCAGTGCTGCTAATGACAAATTGCTATGTTGTGTATCAGAGCACCTATATTTGTTGATGGCCACCTCGTGAGTTGGCAGAAAAAAAGCAAGTGATTGCATCAGAAGTAAAACCACTTCCCCCTTCATTAGCATAACTGTTTTTTTTTTTTAACTGTAGCTCCAACTTTGTTGCTAGAGAGCAAACAGCTGGTGGGAGGACTAAAACAAGAAAGGAGATTTAAAAGAAAGCTGTGATTTTTACAGTTCTTCTAACAAATGTGTGACAGAGCCAATCTGGAAGCACAGGAAAAGAACTGAAAATCAATGAAATGCAATTTTGGATGTATGTGATCTTCCTTCAATAATATGGTCAGGAGTTTTACAGTTATGAAGCACAGGTAGCAACAATAAGAGCACGTTTTCCCTATGTGTGGAGTCTAAAAAATACAACAAGAAAGTAGAAGGCAGTCTACTACTAAACAAGAGGAAGGAAATATGGGGGAGGGTGTGAGGAGGGTAACAGGAGGGATGCATATGATCAGCATACATTTATATGCATTGAAATTCCCAAAAACTGAAAATAGAGGAGGGAGTAGAGCCAGGGGGTAATGAGAGTGAGAATGACCAAAGTATATCATATGCATGTGTGAATCTTCCAAAATGAAACCCATTAATCTAGATAACAAATATTCACTAATAAAAGTATGATACAAAAATATACAAATAAAATAAATTTTAAAAAGAGTAGGCTGGCTCATTAAGTACATGCTTTACACAATCATAAAAGATATGTATATCTTATAGATAAGGAAACGAAGTTATAGAGTGTAAGAAACACACAGCCAATTAAATGGTAAATGATACAGAAATATAAACTATATGCACACTCCAAAGCTGCTAAGAGAATAGATCTTAAATATTCTTAATATTTCACACATACACACACACACACACGCACACGCACACACCTCTTCCTGGTAATTATGTAAGGTGATGGAGATGGCAATTATCTTGATGGTGATAATTAATTCACAATGTAGATTTATATCAAAATGACATGTTATATACCTAAATATATAAAATTTTGTCAATTATGCCTAAATATACATAATGAAAAGGAATTAAAATGTTTTACTTTAAAATAAATGTAAAGTAATAATAATGACTTCATGTAATCTGTTAGAGTAATCTTAAATCAATATAAATCAAAGTTAAGTACCACGTACAAATGAATGCACAAATTCCTATTTACTTCATTCCATATTAAAATATTTCCAAAGGAATTTAGAAATGGTCTCCATTCTGTAGTAGAGGAACCTGGGATCTAGAAATTTCTTGTCTTATATTAGAGAATCGGTTTAGATAGCATCTGACTGAAACATATTCTCTTGTTTTTTTTTCCACTATCCTATCCTTAAATATTTAAGTACGATTAGCAAGTTTCATGAACTCTCTAAAACAAGACATGCTTGGAATCTGCAAATTCCTAAATCCTTGACCAGTTTAACATGGCTAAACTTTAACATTTAATCACTTTACATGGCTAAATTTTGAGGAGCCATCCCTGCAGGCATTTCTACCCTGATGAACTTGGGTATATCAATTATAAGTCCAGGCAAGAAGCAAAGCAAATGGCCTCTTTGCTTTTTTCCTCAAAATTTTTCCTCAAAACTTACTCTGTCCTGACCTTGTTCTTTGAAAACTTTCTTCTACAAAGATGAGGAGGTTGCAAAAATTATCACACAAAAAGAAACTTTCTAAAGTTTAAGTAGTTCTACTTTGTCCTTGCTTCCCTTACACTCTACCTCCCTAACCTCAAAATGACTTTCCAAATTAGTGCCACACATACCCAGACTTTCCCACTGCACCAGTCTCTATTTCTTGAAGAAACAGAAGCAGAATGATACATGAAAAAATCACCAAAGGAAGAAAATACAATGAGGAGATCCATCTAAGGACAACCACTTGAAAGACAAAATTTTTAAAACTCTGCATAGCAATTTGACCCCAAGTATAATGCTGACAAAGTTATTCCCTTCCAGGAAGAAAGACCATATTATACGATAGTAACCTAAAATCTCAGTGGCTTACAAAAAAAGAAAAGATTTTTTTCTGAGGGGGCAGTGCTTGCTGTCTCTTTAAGTTCAAAATAAGTCAGACAGTCAGGCACAGAGAAAAAAAGAGAAACAAGGCTAACTCCATACTAGATATCGAGGTTTCTGCTTTTATAAACATTTCAGGGACCAAAGCAAATCAGGCTGTAACTCCTGAGTTCGAATGGCAAGAAGTAGAACCCTTCTTTCGGAATGAGGATCATGCATTTTTAATTCCAATGGAAGTATAATTTGGCCATAAAGGAGGGCAGTGAACGCATTTTTAAAATGCAGTGTGCTACAGGTTGTGTCTTTTGTCTAGAGGTGTATTATTTTCTATGATGCATTATGAATTGCCACAAACTTAGAAGTTTAAATAACACCTTCATTCTGTCATAGTTTCTCTAAGTTAGGATTTTGGACATTTCTAATCTGGATTTTATAATTTAGGGTCTCACAAGGCCTTCAAGGTATCCGCCAGAGCTTTGGTCTCTTTCATCTGAGCCTTTAAGTCCAATCCAAACTCACAAGGCTGTTGGCAGAATTCAGTTTCTTGCACCTGTAGGACTGAGACCTTCACCTTTTTCAGGCCACCCTGAGTTCCTTGCCATGAGTCCGTGCTCCTGAAGGCAGGCCAGAGTACAGCAGTTTGCTTCCTCAAAGGCATCACCCCAGTCGCTGGGCCACATTTGCTAGAAAGATTTTTTTTTTATAACATAATTTAAAATCATCTGTGATATCCCAGAATCTTTACCATTTGCTGTTGGTGAGAATCAAAGCAACAATTCCACCCACCTCTAGGAGAGGAGACTGTGCAGGGTCTGAATACCAGAAGACAGAGATCCTGAAAGCCACCAAAATGGTCTGCACAGTGACCTGTGGGAATGAGTGAGGAGACTTTGGACTTCTGCTAGTGATTAGACTCTGGTGGAGGGTGGGGTGATAAAAATTATGGTTACTGTTTAAATTCTTTAAAAAGTTATGACAGTTAAAGACACATTGGCTTTAAGGCCCCCTAAAACTGCCCCCCTTTTCAAACAAACATCCCATTATTCATTTTTTGTGTTTGGGGCAGCGTCTCACTACATAGTTCAGGCTGGGCTTGAATTCACTGTGTGGTCGAGGCTGGCTTCGAACTCATGGCGATCCTCCTTTCTCACCTCCCCAAATGCTGGGATTACAAATATATGTCACCAACCAGTTCTATGCCATTGTTCTTGCCACTTTTGGACATATTTTTGGAAGTCCTTTTATATGATTATCTTTAGTTGATTGATCATGACCTCCTCAAAGCCCCCAAATTAATTCAAAATGCTTACCTTTTGTGGTTATTTTCACTTTGGGAAAGAGCCAGCTCCAGTGAGGAAGGTGAATGAGGATGCACTATTATGTTTTTATTTGACAGAAAGTGCCATAAATGGATGATCAATGAGGAGTGGCCCAAAACTGCAGTGAATGTTTAAATTTTTTAAAGCTATTACAATAAATATGTTGTCATTAGTCTCTCAAAATACTCCCCCTTAATTGGACCATGTTTACCTATAATATGGAAAATGTGTCTCTTAATAAGTTAATTTGTTAAATTGAGCATTCACCATATTTGTCAATTAACCCTTGCATGCCACTAATACATACTCCAAAAGCATGGATAAGAATATTATCGTGACCAGAAATATAGCTCCCTGTATAGTAAGGCATTCCATCTTAAATTATTAAGACATTAAGATTATTTATTCTTTCCCATTATATATAGGTAAGACATTCTACCTTAAATTATTAAGACATTAATAATTCTTTCTCATTTACTTTTCACTCCATTTAAAATTGATTATACACATTAATGGATTTCATTTGACAGATTTGTACTTGCACATAGCATACTTTATTCATTTTCACCCCTAATTATCCCTTGCCCTGCCTTCTCCCCTAGTTTCACATTTTGGGGTGGAGTTTCAATGCATATATTTTGACCGTACTCATCCCCCTTATTACTTTCACCTAAGCCTTTCCCCCTCCTTTTTATTCCAGTCCTTTTGTCTAATTATCATCTCCCTTCTGCTTTTTTGTTGTCTTTTTTAGATACTCCATATTAATGTTACTATGTAGTATTTTCTTTCTGAGTCTGCTTTATTTTACTTAACATGGTGTCTCCAGACTCATCCACTTTCTACAAATGACAGAATTTTGTTTACCTTTATGGCTAAGGAATATTCCACTGGGTATGTATACCACATCTTCTTTATGCATTCATCTGTTCATGGACATCTAGGCTGGTTCCATATCTTGGCTATTGTGAATTGTGCCTCAGTACAGGTGTATACAGGTAACCCTATTATTCGCTGATTTATTTGCTTTGGATATATACCAAGGAGTGGCTGACAATCTTCATTACTAGGAAAACCATTTATGATATTTGGTTGGACTGAGTGTGAAACAGCGTAGGTTATTTGCTATGGGTTCAATCCCCAACTTTGCCCCATCCCAAAATCATACTTGGTCATAGTATTGATTAAAGGCCTCCTTTGTTCTTTACTTTTATGTTTGTTCCCTTGAATATGATTGTATTTATTTCAACGTGTACCATCTCTCACATATTCACATCCTAGGGTCTATTTCATCTATTCCTTGTCAACTGTTAGCATTTCCACATGAGTCACAGGCATATGTGTCCCCAGAATAGCTAATAAATACAACCTATGAAAAGCAACTTATATTTCTGTCAAAGTAAGAGTGCTAGTCCAGGTTTCCACAATTAGTGTATATTATGTGTTTATAAGCTCAGCAGCTCAAATAAAAGGCACTGCCAGAGAACAGATTGAATGAAAATGTTTGCTTACCAAAAAGATACTTCTAAATGTTATGACCAATTTGCTTTTTCATGAGACTAAAATAATACTGCAAAAGACATTCAAATACAAGTTGGAAAAAATAAATCTGGCTGTTTGTAGCAGTTTATGGAATATGTATTATGAGGAATGTTTTGACTTAAGAAATAAAAGAGTAAAATAAATTTCAAAGGGAAACACAAATATTTCACAGACCAAAGATTGTGCTCTATTGCAGTACCAATTAAGTGCATGTAGGATGGAATGTATAATGCTTCATTCCCACTATAATAATGAAAATATCATCATCTTTCAATACAATATTTCTATCAAATATTGTCAGAAATCAAAGAGTTTTAAAGTGCTATGTTGGAGGGTCTATGGAGTTTTCTAATGAAATGATACAGTGGTGCCTTGGTTCGCAAACTTAATTCATTACATGATTCTAGGGAAGATGGTCATGCCTGTGTTTATTCAGGGAAGATGTCCACAGTCAAGCTTGTCACCAGATAGGAGTTTGCAAATGGAAGCAAAATTTTGCTGAAGGTTTCTGTTTGCTAACAGAATTGTTCTTGAACAGAAGCACTGGCAAATCGAGGTATTACTGTACTTTATTTACATGAGTGCTAAATGTCATTGGCAACATCGATGCAATTCCTGATCATAACATTTGTACATTGCTCTTGTTGTCCAAGGTATCGGAAGGGTGTATGTCAATCCAAATGAAAATTCACAATAGGAATTATTCCTGGTTGATGAGCAAGTCATAAGATATTCAACCTGACTTGTGACTAAGGACATACAGTACTAATTCAAACATAGATATAGCTTTCTATCAAATATTGTCAGAAATGAAAGAGTTTGAAAGTGCTATGTTGGAGATCTATGGAGAAACATCTATTTTGATATTTTGATCAAGCATAGAAAATGAATAGAGGGTCCAGGGATTTAGGTCAGTGGCGCCATGCCTGCCTCACAAGCACAAGGTCCTGAGTTCAAGCCCCAGGTCCAAAAGAAAAAAAAAAAAAAGAAAGAAAATAAAGGAACTGAATAAAAACTCAATGGGAAGAAATCTGTTAATATTTACCAAAAAATTAAAATATAAGAGATAAAGAGTTGTTGCATGGTATAAAGTTCTCTTAGGCAAGATATACAGTGCAACACAGTGCCTATAGTTAATTCAACAGGATTGGGCATTTTAAAACGTGTCAAGGGGATAGATCTCATGTTACATGTTCTTTGTACAGACATACACACTCTAAAAAGAACACAAGGAAATTTGGGGAGGTGATAGATATGTTTAGTACTTTGCTGTGGTGATGTTATCAAAAATATATGGACATATGAGAATTCATCAAAAGATATATATTAAGTACATGAAATTTTCCATATGTTAACTACCCTTCAATGAAGCTCAACAACTTAAATATACATCAGCAAATATATAGCAGTTCTATCTAGACTTGACTCACATTATTGTAAGGAGATTTTCTCATCTTCTCAAGGAAACTTCCAAACAATATTATATAGAAAAGAAAATATTTACTATATTTACATATTTCTATTTATAATATAAAATGAAAAAGACGAAAGACATATGTGTAAAGATGAGATGTTCCCAATCATTTAAAAATGGAAAAAATACATATATATCCTTTAAAAAGGGCCTCACTCAGGCTGGACTTGACTTTTTATATAACCCAGGTTGTCCTCAACCTCACAGAGATCCTCCTGCCTCAGCCTCCCATGTGCTGGATTACAGACATATGCCACCATGCCAGGCTGAGGATACACGTATATTTGCATATACATTTTTTTCTTTTTTTCTGGAAGAATAAATAAGAACTTCTTGGTAGCAGTTATCTCTAGAAAAGAGAGATGAAACATATGTATATATTACTTTCTGTCACATTAGTACATTTAAAAGGTTCTACTAAAAATGTAATTAAATAGATGAGAAATAAAATTTATTTCATGTGAATGAATCAGATAGACTGGAAGTCATATTCTACTTGGAATTGTAGAACTGTGCTTTGGCTTCTTAGCCTGACCATACTTTAAATGTCCTTAAGAGACAAAGTGAATGGTGGAACAGTTGCCATTCAGAACACGAATTCATTTCTCTGGCATTCTTAATGCTAACTATGTTTTGTTGACTTCTTAGGAAAATCATTCTGTTAGACTTAGGGCCAAATTCCGGGTAAAAAATATTGAGTTTTTGACAGGAGAAGGCATAGGCTGGGACAGACCCAAACCCTAGATGACATCATTACTAATGTGAAGAAGTCATTTGTTTAGAAAGAAGCCAAAATATGATTAGGTAAACTTGTTTGGGAAGTTTCTTCATGCCCAACGAATAAGGTGGTCTTAAAGTTAGATTCCCAGAGTTGAAATACCAAGAATGGGCTGAAACACAACCCAAATTGTCCAGCCCTCTGTTGTTTGTCTACTCACGCATGTTCTATCAGATTTAGACTACCCTCTTGTGGTTGTCTGAAAGTCATTCATTTCTGACTCACTGGGGACCTTGATTAGACAAATGGGACTTATTTTACCATGAAGACAGTCAGATTTCCCAGATATGAAAACAACCAAGCACAAAATCTCTAGCATGACCATAAAAGTGGAATCTGACATGGAAAGGGCAATAATTAGAAAAGTTCATATTTTGGGGGTATTTGTTTAAATTATCTGCTTGTAAATGCCTTTTCTTCTGGCCTCATTTCCCTTTCAAAGGCCATGAATACTTTCTACACAGTGCTATGTCCTTCTGCCTTTCAGGTGCAACTGATTTATTGGCCATAATTTGTACTGGTGGCTTGGTGTCATCTCTGCTTACTTCAAGTCACCAAAAACACATAATATTATCTCAGTTTCTAAATTACCTAGCAGCTTTAGGGAGAATTTGAACCTCATGAGTAGAAGTGATTCACTTGTATTGATCTCACTAAATTTGATTGTTTTCTGAACTCAGTGTTAGTTCCTGGAGTACATATCATCTTCATATGAGTATAAAACCTTCTATGAACTGCTAAGTAGAAAATACAAATAGAAACGTGAAGCAGCTTTTTGAGTGCTCAGCTATTTGTTCTGTTCTACGTACTTTTATTAGAAATGTGACACTTCCTAGAGGGCTGACTTCTTGAAATGGCCTTTTCTCATCTGAGGCCAGAATAAGAAATATGTTTTATGATTACCCAAAACCTTATAGAGGGCTGGAGATTTAGCCCAGTGGCACTGCACTTGGTCCTGAGTTCAATCCCCAGTACCAAAAAAAGAAAAAATCTTATAGAGTTAATGGCTGGAGAAGGAGGAGTCATTTCTTTGCCAGTCAGCTTTACATCTCTGAAACAAATATCCGAGATAAATTATACAGAAAAAAGTTTATTTTGGTGCACAATCTAGGGGTTCCCACCCATGACTGATTGGCCCAGCATCCCAAAAGAGCTCCCTTCAAGGAAGGGTATGCTCCCAATGGCCTAATGTCCTCCACGGGGACCCATCTCTTAAAGGCCCCACGCACTCCCAACACTCTAACTCTGGAGGCCACACCTCCCACACTTGGGTCTTTTGGGAACATTTAAGATCCAAATTGCAGCACCTGCGTTTCCTGGATTTAAGATAAACTTCTCAGAATTTTCCCTTTACCCTGATGCATCCTGTTTCATGTTTTCAAAGCAAAGAATTAAAATATACTTTTGAATTTTTAAATAGTAAAATAGATCATGCGATAACATCCTAAAACAAGAGATGAAAATTATGATAAAATTGAAACTATATATACATATTCAAACAAACATGACCTTGGACCAAGGCTCTTCGAGTACCCTTAAGTACCTCAAAAATAACTGGTGTCTGTCAGCATAGAGAGTGAAGGGTGCTAAAACTTAAGAGAAGTCGGAGTCTCTGTAGGTGATGTTGGGTTGTGAGTTTCTGCAATCCTCATCCTTGACCTCATGACAAAGTTTCGTTCCTACAGCAAGAGGGATGCATGAATACCTTCAGATGGCACAGCCAATGTAAATGACTCATTCGCAGTCAATCTTGGCACCCATCAAGCTATCAGCCTCTTGAGACTGCAAGTCTTCTTTCTCTTCCCCCACAATTCTATCCATCTTCTTAGCCAAGTACCATGATCTGACCCTTGTCAAGTGTTCCAACATGTGCAGTCAATTGATGGCTGCAGAGTACCAAGGCCATCAGATATGGAAAGGCAAGCGTGGAATCTGACACATCTTACTCTGGTTTATAAGAGCCTATAAAATCTGAACCAAGGGCCTGGGAATGTAGCTCAGTGACACTTGCATAGCATATACAAAGCCCTAAATTTGATTCTCAGCACCATATTAAAAAAAGACCTCAATCCCATCCCTTCTGTTTCTCGTTTCTTCACTCTTGCTTTGCTCCAGCCACACCTGCCTCCTTGATGATCTTCTCACATATCAGACAAACTCCTGCCTCAGACATCTGAACTTCTTTTCTCTGGAATACTCTCCAATATCCTCATGGTATATTCCCTTTCTTCCTTCAAGTCTGACTTAAATATCTACTTAATATTACCATCCTATTCAAAATCTCCTCCCCTCCCCCAACTCTCCTAGTCCCCTTACCTTCAACCATTTTCACAGTGTTTTACACATCTTCTTAAGCAATATATACATATATATAAAACTATGATAATGTTGTGTATTTTTATCTATCTCAAATCCCTTAGCTTATAGTAATATTCACAGCGCATGAATTTTTGTCTCTTCTCTTCATTGATCCTGTGCCTAGGTTGTCTGACATAGCTCATGTTGTTAATTAAATAAATGAAAGGAATAGTGAAGACATTAACACTGTTAGGCAGATCCCTTCTTTTACTATGCGGCACAAGAACAAGAGCAGGTCAAAGAGACACAGCCTTTGATCCAGAGATATCACATGGTTCATAAATACACGAAACAGAAGAAGAGAACATGGTCAAAAAGTTAAAGCAGCAGAATTTGCTGTTATCTTTAATAGAAACTGCCAGGAAAAAAAAAATGGACAGAAATGATTCAAGCAGCCATGTGAAAGATTTTGCTGCTTTTCAATCTAGAATATCTCTCATCTACCTGCTAGTCAACCCCCGACTCGCCCTTCGCAGACATCATCTCTGGCTGAAGACCGATCAGTCGCTCTGCAGTCGTCATCTCTCACTTTCCATTTCTCTGTGAAATGATGCCTTTCCTACAGGAAAAAGGACTCAGAGGGCAAATCTGCTAAAGAACCTTGAACACTGGCTCCCATCATTCTCATTAGAACTATCAACTTCCAAAGACAGCAACCTGCTTTTAGCAAGAGAATCTACTTCATTTATAGCCAGTTGATTGAATGGGAGGAGATGTTTACCCACTCTCTTCTGTTCCCTTAGAATTATTCTGGTACTTATCTAGACATCTGCCCTTGAAATGATGGCTTTTCTACTCGGGCCATATGCTTATCTCTCTTTTTCTCTGAGAAGTTATAGAATACATTCATGTCATCACCTTTTTTGTGCATCATTCATAAGTCATGACTCATATTCAACTGGTAATCAAAAACAATATTGCATGAATGCCAAATCTTCTTGTCAAATGAACCTAAACTGATACTTCCTATACAAAGATGCAAAGGAGAAAGGAAAACTAGTACTTACTGGCAACTACAACATATTACACCTCTCTATAGGAATTACTCTATTTCAACTGTACAAGGAATTTTTACCAGAAAATGGAGTATGTCATACCCCCTAAACCATATTATAAGCTCCTTGAATGTGTGACCATGTTTATTGTGTTCATCACTATGTCCCTGTGGCTAACAAGATTATGGCCCAGACAAGGTTCTCAATAAATAGTTTTGAATAAATGAATGAATAAAATAAAGTCATTACATCTTCCCTTACCTATAAACATGTCCCAAGTCCCAATTCTATACGCAGCCTTCTTAGCTGTATTTAACTCACAAGGTCAGGTCTCACATGGTGGCTGGTACATTCTTTCTAAATTCCAAGGCTGCTTCTTAATACAGACATAGTGATCATCAGAAACTCAGTTAATATGAAGGAACACTATGCCGTGTCAGCTTAATCTAAGTTGGCTTTGGCATAGAATTTAGTAAAACATTCATTATTTCAAATGCCAGACCACCTTGTTTTCAGATGAAATTCAAGATTTTGTACAGAAGACCATTTTCATAAATATATCATGTTCTGAAATCACATGCTTTCCTCTGAACACCTCTGTCAAGTTATAAGTCATGTAAACAGCAAAACACTTCATAAATTCATTGTAATTCCTATAATTCCATTAGGTCTAATTTAAATAACAAATTTGCATCTTTTCTCAGCTTGAAGTCTCTTATAGAATGTAACTGACACAGAGTTCAAAAACCAGGAATAGACTAATTTTTTTGGTAGTTATGTGTAACTATTAATGGGTGACTGATTCATTGTTTTAGTTATGATGAAATATTTATTTCCATCATAGTTTCACTCACAGACTACTTCAAACTAAAATAACTTTAACTTCAATTTCACTAATTATTCAAAGTAACTGACATCAGCACAGATTTAGAGATTTTTGTAGCAAAATAATGAAATGTGATAAAACTTTAAACATTTTTGCAAACATATCAGAGTCTTGTTTTTATAAAATCCTATTGATAAAACTTTAAGGGCTATTTGACTTAAATAGAATTAGTCAATCAGGAAAGCATTGATGAAATGTGACATTAGTCCTGTGAGATAGAAGAAAATAATTTGTGTATTAACTTTTAAAATAACTGAGATGTCCATAAAATTATCACCAGTATCAGCATAAATAGAAGAGAATTAGGCAATTTTTCTTATTTTTTTTTAGTAATTTTAAAATCAAGTTAATTAAAAGTACTATTAGAGACTTTATTATAATTATTAAATTGAGGTTGTATATTCACTGAATAGGTTATTTACCATATTAAGTCATCTAAACCAGAGATACATCAGATCTCTGTTCTTTAGTATTTTCTGAATCCTTCCAGATAAATGTTTATTATTTTTAAATATATACCATGAACATTTCATTAAATTTATTTTGGTACTGTAGTCAATGAGCTCTTCCCACACATATATGAAAATATAAGAAACCAAGCAAATTATACTTAAACTCTACTATTCTTTGACCTGACTCATATATAACTCAGCAAGTCGGTCACAAAGCAGGAATTGTCTTTTTAAGCATATTAGAAGATGGTGAGTCTCAAGAAAATATTAAAGGACGTTCTCATCAAACATGTGAAGTCTAATGATATTGAACCCCCCCAAAAAAAACAATTATAAGAGAGAAACAAATGCATTGTAAGACAGATGAATGAGAAAAACCTTATAATCTCACAAAACATCCAGTTGCAATGCACTGGGTCTTTCAGAGCTGAGACGAGAATAGAAGAAAACTAGTCCAGCAGCAGCTGCCAGAAATGTCATGAGGCGCATGCAGAGTTAGTGGCTTTAAAAATTCAATTTGGTCACCTCCCCAAACCCTGTGCTGAACACCTGTAAACTGCCAAGGTTATCACTGCAAGTGGTAAACTGCAATTATAGTCTCAAATGGATTACAAAAAGTCAAATGGATTACTTTTTATTAAAAATGGGATTTTTCAGATTAGGAACAGAATTATATCTATGGTTAAAACTGATATTTTCTGAGCTTTCATAGAAAAATAATCATTTATAAGACACCTTCTTTTTTTGTTTTGGGGGTGTTTTTGCTTTTGTTTCTTACCAGGGATCGAACTCTGGTCCTCGCACTTGCAAGGCAGCCGGTGGAGCAGCTGAGCTAAATCCCCGGTCTGACACTTCTTTTTAAGACCTATGTCTCCATCTTTTCCCATTTAGATTTAGAAGTTACATCTTCTCCCTATAGAGTTCACTGAGAAGCCCAGTCATTTCCAATTCTTGTGAGATGAAGCAGGCATTTCACAAAGATCCAAGAATAGTTTGTGCTTGTTAAAAAACACCAGATGGAACAGTTAATGCCTTGCCTTGCCTTATCTTTACTGTCAATGTGACACAACTATTACTTTCTATCAAAACCAGCAAAGTACCTCCATGCAAAGGGAGCAAAAAATCAAATCTTTAAGTCTTCATTCTCAAGCACAGCTACATCATGCCTTAAGCCCCTAATTTAGTCACTTTCCCATCACTGAGACATAATGCGTAAGAACCACAACTTAAAGGAAAAGTTTTAGTTTGGCTCACAGTCTCAAAAGTTTCAGTCCATGTTCAACCCACTCAAACACAGAAATGGTACAGCAGAATGGCATAGTAGAGGAAAAGCTGCTTACATCATGGTGCCAGGAAGCAAAGAGAATGAAAGAAACTGGAGAGAAAGACATGCCTTTCCAGGGCAAAGCCCCAGTGACCCACCTCTTCAGACCAGGACTCACCTCCTAAAAACACATTCAGCTATGGATACCTCAATGTGTTAATCCACTGATGGGTATAGCACTCTCAGGATATGATCCCCTTCCAAAAGTTTCACCTCTAACCATATAAGAGTTTAGCGGGGGGACATTCTGGACCTAACCCATAATGGCTCAGAGAATCAATTAAAGTGATATAATCAGGATTGGTAATTATTAAACAAATTAATTTTTGAAAAGGTATTTAGATAATGATATTTTGTTTGTATTGGGATTTCAGAACTAAGTAATCAGTAAAAACTAAAAGAAGGGAAAAAGAAATATACTAAATCTATTCTAAGAATTGGCATCACTGAGTGTTCTGGTAACAACAATCACATAAAGGAAAAATTTAAAAATCAAACACTTTCATTGTCCACCTTCACCGGACTGTATCATGAATATGTTTTTATTCAGTTTCCACTATTGCTTAAGGAAGATGTAACCAAATTTACCTTCACTGGGGACATATGGGCTAAAAAAGAATGTGTTTAAAAGATATGAAAGTGTGTGTTATTTTTACAAAACCCATAATAGAATGTATCTCAAATCAAAGGTCCAGTTTTCTGTGTTCATGACTCAGAGGTCACTAAGAATACATCCAGAATTGATGTAGAAGTGGTGAAGAACAAACCCTTCCTTAATTAAGATTTTCCCATAGAATTCAATATTATCCGTTGAGTTCAATGTTTTAATTGGCCATTTCTAATTCAGCTATCTATGATACATCCTACTTATGAGGGCCCCTAAAGAGTTGTTTCCCGACAGTGATGGAGAAACTGCAACCCTGAACCCACTTACTTATCACAAATTGCCAATACTGCAGTTAAACCCGAATACTGAGGTTTTACTTTAGAAAAAAACAGCACTACATTAACATCTTTTGTCTTAAAAGAAAAAACACAATAACACATGTGCCACAGGTTCACTGCAGCCTACATCAGTCATTTGCCAAATCAGTACTTTATAATCAAGAGGACAACAGTCAAATTACAAGAAAATAAAAGGCTGATTAATTATCAGAAAATTTTTGGAGTTTTATTTTATACCTTTTAGAATACTTAGCCAAAATCAAGGTGTTAATATCAGGGATTAGTACTATTTCTCTCCAGAAAATCAATTTGACCTTACAAATAGAGATAAATTAGGCCCATGCTCTCGGAATACAAGAGCTAGTCAATGTTTTTATGTACCTTCTAGTGAAACCAATGTGTCATAAATATTCCTTTTCTACAAAGTCTATCTCCTGCCGCCAAAGGTGTTAGACAGTCAAGTAGCTCAAGGAGTATATCATACTTCAGATTTTTTGAAAAGTTATTTGAAGGAGATTAAAATCTACATCAATCCAGTTTGGTCCTTCTTCCACCAACATGCCAAATATAGCAAAGCTGACAAGATTTCATAAGCCACACAAAGACAGAAGAGATACCAAACCACAAACTCTTCATAAATCGGATAAGCAAGCCCCTAAACCACTGAAAGTTAACTACATCCTTAAGGCATTATTTTCAGACAAAATGTCATTCTTAAAAAATTTTAAATTACTACATTCTCTTGTTGTAGAAACATTTTTAGACTCTATTTGATCGTTATATTACATACCAACTCTATGTACAAGAATAAAACACGGGGTATATTGTATTCACAGCTAAAACTAAAAGACAACAAAGTACAAGGGTGAAATGCATTAGGATGAGATAGCTACGGTGTGGTAACAAATATATACAAAACTTGAGTGTCTTAATGGAGCAAAAGTTTACTTGTTGCCTGCATCATACACAAACATGTGTCAGAAGGACCTCCTCGGGGAGTCTCCTAAGTTGTGACTCAAAGTCCTTCCATCTTGACACTGACACGTCAGAAGCTTACAATGTAAGTGGAAGAAATAACCAGAGTAGGAATGGTTGACTCTTAATTGCTTCTGCCCCTTTGTCACACAGTGACTTGTGCTTCCCTTGTGTTGTCCAGAGCTGCTTTACAGTAGGAAAGACAGAAAATGCAGTCTTTTTGATGCCTAAGGGCGAAAACGGAAGCACAAAGTATCATCTCTGCCTCAAGAGGCATGGACTGGGGAATCAGAAGTGCGGGAGTAGTTTCCATAGGACCTCAAACAAGTGGCCAGTCCTCTCTGTACCTGATCCTCACATCTATGAAACAGAAATAGCAATACCTTACAGGCTGCTGTGATCATGAAATTATTATCTGCATGAATGATGTGGGCGATAACTACAGTAACTGCTATCTCACTTCCTTTTTGCATTCTCTTTGCCTCCCCAGCCTTTCCTCCATCTCTTGATACTCCATGTGATACTTCCGTGTCTGATTTTTTTTCACTTAACATTGTGGTCTCAAGACACATCCAATACCCTACAAATTTACTTACCATCAAATTATAAAACCACCCTTTAAAGTCAGTCTGAGTGTATCCAAGTTTGTGCATATTCAAATTTACTTCTCCAGTTTAAATACTTTCTGTATACACACCCACTTTAAATTTACGATAGCTCTGTGTTCCTTGCTTTGAAGAAATGTTCTAATTGCAAAATTCCTGAGGCTATTTTTCTTGTTTTGGAACTGGGTCTTAGTACATTGTCCAGGCTGGCCTTGAACTTCTGAGCTTCTGTGATTCTCTGGCCCCTGATTGTTAACCTCTTTCATTTTGTTTGCTTTTATTTTCCCTTGTTGGTGGTTTTGGGGGCGTTTCTAAAGCAAAAAAAATGAAAGCATTAGAAAGATTAACATTCTGTGGATCAAGTTCTTCTTTCTTTAAAAAGGTTTACTATGTTTTCAGAAACTAGTATGAAAGTAAAAAGGAATTAAAAATCCCCAAGTATCCTAATGAGCAATAGAATCTAAGTGACAGCACTTTTATTCTTTGCCCTTCTAACTTTGCCTTATTTCATTTAAAGAGCTCAGTTTAACACCAGTTAATAACTGTACCTTGCACAGGAAACTTAACTGGATACAGTTGCAGAACAGACTAAGGGCAATTATCCACTTTCCAAATCCCTATTTTGAAACAAGTGAATAATAGTCACACACACACACACACACGTGCGCGCACACACACATACACACACACGTGCGCGCACACACACATGTACACACACAGAGGATGAGAGCTATCATGTTGCTTTTTCTCGTTATGCCTTTAAGATTTGATTCACATGACAAAAATCTGTCAACACAATCGTTTAGGTGGCAAGAGAGACAGCAGCTGCTGCCTAACTAGGAAACCAATATTACTACTGGTGTGTGTGTCCTCCTGCAGGGCTTGAATTAACTCAAGACAGACACTTTCTCTCAGGTATTCGATATAAATGACTCCTAGTGGTACCAGAGGTACTGCAAAGAAGCATTCAACACCCACAGATGACTTATTTAAAAATGAAATATGAAGCATTTGGACTGCTTCTGGATTATCTTTGCTATATTTCTTAATGGATTTTTTTAAAGAAAGCAACAACTTGTCTTTTATTAAGCATATATCAACCTTAGTCAAGATAAAACAGCTAAAATATTAGCTTAGAAAACAGGAATCTGTCCTTTAGACATAGTTCTACTTATACATTCAGCTACTATTGCTTGGCCATAACTCAAAGGCAATTCTGAGTCAATCGTATCCAACCTCCACAGTGCATCCTGGGTCTTCTAAGTACTTGGAAAAACATTAATCTTCCAACAATGCTCCTGTGATACCATCCCTTTACAGTTATTTCTTTCTTTCTTGTAGGAATAAAAGTTCAAAATACTCCAGAGCTATCTAATGAATGCCCTAATGCTTCGTGGTAGTTAAGACATCAAGCATCTGGTTTTCAGTAGAACAAAAGCAATAAAATTATAGATCAAATTTTCTCTAACTACAGTGTTTTTAACCTTTTCAATTCCTGAAGTTATCTTGCTTTTAAATTTTGCCCTCTGTAAGGTGGTTCTGCTGGGTCACTGTAGATGTCTCTAAGCGTTGTTAACGGTTATTATAGTTCATTTAGAAACTTCTAGAAGTGTGGGGAAAACTCACGTTTCCTAAATTCCTTGTGAAGGAAGTGTGACAAATTCCCACAATATGTTGCTTCTCCTCTTTACTGTTTACCTCCTTCATAGTATCTTTATATCATCTGAACGAGAAAAGAGAAACAAAACAAAAATCTAAATTCTTTAACTTTGTTATGTGTTTGTTGCTAAGAAAGCACTCATAATGAGTTTGAGAGCTGAGCAGATTTTACACCTGTTGCAATTTGTCAGTTCCATTCCCACTGTAACTGTCTTTGTCCCTCGCCTATAAACAAAGTTCCAATCAAGATCAGATGTTGGAACCCAAGACAAGAGCACAGCAGGAAGGAATTACCTTCATCGGTGTACAGACTACTTTCTGTGATCAAAAAGACCAAGAAAGTCTGTTTCGCTCCATGTCTTGGGTGACTCGTTTGCCTTCTGCAGATCTCAGTTCCTCGCGAAATATTACTAATTACTGGTCAGACATGAGCTAGTGTTTTTGTCTATTATATTCAGCTCGCTCACTTCTGAAATAAAGTGGGAATGTAAGAAAGCAAAGAAGACAGAGTTAATCAAGCTTACTGCAAATTTAAGATGGACACAATCAGTGCACAAAAAGTACAGGCGTGCTGCCTGCTTTGCAAGGTCCTGAGTTCTATCCTCAGCACCCCAAAGAATGTATAGGAGAAAAACTCTAAGAGACAACTGTCCAGTGGACTGTAAACCACATGAGCGAACAGCAGTATCACCAGTACGTGGTACTATTTCTATTCTATAATAGGAAGCTTTACGATTTTTTTTTTTTTTTTTTTTTTTTGTAGCCCATGTAGGCCTTGAACTCATGCTAAACTTCTGCCTTGGCCTCCTGAGTGCTGGAATTACTGGTGTGCACCACCACGGCCGGCAATTGTGGCTATTTTGCAATGCAATGTATTTGTTTCCTTTTTTTCCTAATAAAAAGAACACAGCCTCATTAGAAGAGGATGGGATTTTTTTTTTTTTTTTTTTTTTTTTTGCCTGACCATCTAGGCATTATCCTCAGCAGTACCCTTTCTCCCGGAATCTTTGTGCTGTCGAGGAAACCCCTGATACAAGCCTCTCTGATTCAGGGATACTGAGTGAATTGTACCTTAGAGGGGGAAAAAAGAAAGGATGCTAAAGGCAAGTAACTTGACCAGTGAGCACATGGCTCACATGTGCTCTATGACTGGGAATATCAGGAAACCTTTGACTATCACTGAACACAAGGGCAGCAATAACAATTAAAGTTTTTTTATAGTGAAACTCTTAGAACAAAGTTTCTCCAACCCAGAATAAACTGGAAATCTGGCCCGCTGGGTTTGGAAGGGACAATGAGACTAAAGCTGGATATAAGAAACTTGGCAAATAAACTGAATGAGAATAGACTAAATTGTGAACTTGCAGCACCCGAGAATAATGTTCTGTCATTTTAGGACATCATCAACAGGCTTAGCAGAAGTAGATTTCAATCATTTGAGGTCACGCTAGTTCATGGGTCCTTGTTCAGTATTATGTACACAGTACTGTTCTTCGTGGCCACAAATTTCCCAAATTCAGTGCACATATGTCTATAATGGATTAGGTTCCAGCCTCTGAAAATTTAACTTTTTACACATTCCAAGTTTAGAGTAACTACATTCAGAGCCATCTGCCACTAAGCATCTACTTGGATTTGGACCTGATCCATCCCCGCCAGGTGTCTGATAGTCACACACTCTGAAAATCCCAATGCCAAAATTATATGCGAATCACGGACCTGGGGATCCAAAATGATCCAATTAAGAAATATTTTTAGAACTCAGCTCAATTTTTAAGTCTTAAACTTTATGGATTATTACTATTATATAACTAGCATTGTACATCCATATATATTTTAGCTGAAAGCGTTTTCACCATGGCATAGTAACTCTGTTAATATAATTAAAATGTATATATCTGGACATTTTTAGAATATAATTTTTAAACACCTTTTTTAACATTATGGTATTCATAGGCCTTCGGTCAAAATTAGATATCTGGGAAGATTTATTTTATTGTATTTTGTTCTGATGATAAAATATTTGAACACTGAAAATGTATCTACTGCCTTTCGAAGAGCTCTCTAAGAAAACAAAATCTCCCATATTTATATCCAGGCACTCGCACCATAATAGATAAAATTTTTCTTAGAAACAGGAATTTAAAAGTTTGAGGAATATAACCATAGCTTTTGCTTCTTTATATATATAGAATATGTATGTATTTATCTTTATAAATTTAAGTTTCCTCACCCAAAAATCTTTATAATTATAATAGTTAGTATGCAATATGTACTTTATCTTTGTCATATTCTACTTTCTATAAACAATTTCTCCAATAAACACATGAAGCAATTTCAAACATAATCTCATTTTATAAATAAAGCAATTACTCCTCAAAAACATTAAGAAATTTTCCTAAGGATGCAAGGCTATTAAGTGGCAAACTGGAGTCAGAAATTCAGATTGCTGTGACTTCACAGCCTATTATCACCATCATTTCTCTCCCCCAGCCATTGACATTTTCCTCTTCTGGTCTCCTACTATCAGACAGCTCTATGGGAAAGGACAGTTGTGTATCTGAGAATTCCAGAGCATGAGCTAGCATCTTAAATTTTGTATGCTAACGGTGCCAGCCACCTTCTGAGACACTAATTCTCCTATAGCTCTCCTGCTTTGGTACACCAGACTAAATATTCCCTTCAAGGACAACTTAGAACTTTAAGCATTTCAGTACTCAAAGTAGACCTCTGAAATCAGAGGATCAGGGATACAGATCTAGCAAAGTGTTAAAGTACTTGCCCAGCATGGACAAGACCCTGGGTTTAACTTCAAGTATTGCACACACACACACACAAACACACATACTAGAAAAAAAATCAGAAGAGGAGTCACTTATCTAATGTCTAACTAGAAACCACTATTTATATAATCCAATGAAACTAGGGAGGTAACACAAGAAGCAAAACAAGGCTTCACAGAATATTCAAAAAGCATCTTAGGGTCTATCAAGTTCAATACTCTTATTATAGGTATATGGTGATCCTGAGGTGAAGGGAATTTCTCAAGGCTACACAGCTAATTAACAAGAGCCAAGACTGGACCCTAATCTTTACCTCTATCAGGAACTATGTCCGTAGCATCATATTCCCTCCCCCCCTGAATTATTTCAAGACAAACAAATGCTAGTTCTTTACACAGGGTGCTCCAAGGATTTTTCCAATGACCCTTCTTTCCATAGAGCTTTCTAAAAATGGAGAAAGGTTTTATTTATAGCCCTTATTTCAAGGTGCTTTTCAAATATCTAATTATTCAATGACCCTTACAAGAGCTAGAGGTGGCAAAGGACAGTAGAGTTGGCTATTTTGTAAGTATTCATGTGATGATCAAAACTTTCCTGCTTAGGACAGTGAATGCCCCAGGTAAGGATGCTAAGATATAAAGGAGAACATCTGTGGTTGTCATTCAAAGATTTGCTGAGGGAAGGAAAAATACTTGAAAATCTTTTAAACCTTTTAGAAATAGGCAACAAAGTGTTGATCTCTAAATAGCATTGGCAAATTTTTCATGAGTTGTCTGGTGCACATTTTAAGTGATCTTTGGCATTCTAAATAACATAGCACAGGATAATACAACTTTAAATTGTGCCACAGACTTCAACTGGAAGCATTTGTGATACAGTTCACAAGTATTAAAAATGTTTCCATCTACCAAATTGTACTATTTCCATCTGGCAGGCTGCTACTTGCTTTGGAAGATGCATAGAGCTAAAACAACTGTGGATGATTTTCAAAGTTTCGTCCAGTGTGGACAGCATTCTCAGATCCAGGTCTAGTTTGGTTTCAGTGCCTTGCTATAGCACTCCACTACAGACAGTTATTATAGCCCAAAGCAAAAGGTTACCTGCTCTCAACGGAATCAGACAAGACAAAATTATAATCATGGCTCCTGAAATTTTACTTTAGTTGTTAACAGGCATGAGCCAAAGAGTTCCTGCAAAAGAATAAATAGAAAGAGACATTTTTAGAAAGCACAAAGAAGTATTTCCTTTTCCCCCTTTACTCCACTGAAGCCTTGTTGCATAAAGAGAATACTATAAGGGAAATATATATTGGACCTGCCTTGTGCTTGAGACACTGTCAAGGAATGAAGTGGTGACAGCAGGAATCTTGGGCTTGGAAGAGTCCACCAGAAATAATAATAATTGCCTGGTGGAGGTGGTGGCTGGCTGGCTGGAGAGTGACTGATACAGATTTTTGGCTAGCTGATTGAAATGCCTTAGAAGCACATAGAGCCAATGCGTGCACAATTTCATGAGTACACAAGAAACCACCAAATGCTACACTTTAAATGAGCACATCATATCTCTATAAAGCCATTTTTAAAATGAAGGTAGCTAAAGCACAAATTAGATTCATATTGAAATAGTCAGTGAATGTTATGTCCTTTATTTTTTTTATTTAAGGATTCAATGAGAATGCTAAAGTAAAGGAAATATGGCCTTTAATTGGATATCAGCTTCCCTAGACAGTCTGAAAGTCACTTGAGGGCAGAGTTCCTCATGAGTTTAACATATGTTCCCTATAAAAAGCAGTGGTTTTATTATTATTGGTAAAACTATAAATTTCAAAGCTACAGCAACATTGTAAAATGGTCGTGAACCAGATGGATCCTTGAATCCACAATTTAAATTCAAATCCTAGGATTAAAGACAAATTTCAGAGTTGGACCTGATGGATTTAAATCTTGACTGTACCATTGGCCAGCTGTGTGACTTTAGGTAAGCTACTAACCTCTCCCTGTTTTGATATCTTTGCCTTTCTTAAAAAGACATTCTTAGGGCCGGGGATTTAGCTCAGTGGTTCGGTGTTCTGCCTTGCAAGCGCAAGGACCCAAGTTCAATCCCTGGTACCAAAAAACAAAGCAAAACAAACAAAAAAAGACATTCTTATACCTACCTAACTACTTTTCTCATCGCTGAGACAAAATACCCTACACACAAAGTTAAAGGAGGAAAGGTTCATTTAGCTCATAGTTTGTAGAGGTTTCGGTTCATAATTGGCTGGGTCCGAGGCAGGGTGGCATATGACAGAGGGGCATCAAGAGGGAAAACAGCCCATGGCAAAGCAGGGCAGGAGGAAGACAGTAAGCAGAAATCAATGATAGCAGCAGAAGCAGCAGCAGGCTGCCTCTCCTTTTTATCCCTTTCAGGCTCTCTGCCTTTCAGGTGGTGCCACTCAAACCCAGAGTGAACCTTCCTTAATAGCAGCATCACACACTTACTTCAAGCATCACATCCTTAAGCCCTAGAGCCAGCAACCTCCAAAATGCCCCACTTATGACCACATGAGGCTTTGGGGGAACATCTAGATATAAACCATAACTCTATCTTTGCTCACATTTTCTCTGTGAGAGCTCAGTCTTTGAATACCATCTTGACAACCCTGGTTTTCTCCATGCTCATCTCAAGTTCTGTCCCCTCCACTAAATCTCTGCCAATTCCACTTCCTAGACTAGTTTCCACATCCTAAATGCTAGATTTGATATCCTGGCCACTTTTCCATTCTACTGATTCTAAAGAAAAGTTGCAGGGTGAAGGGAAATAGTTAAGAACTTCATCTAAACATCTGTTCATATGTAACAGAACCCTCCAAAAATAAGGATGACACTTACAGTCATCTGTTAAGCAACAGTTCTCCGCCCTGTATCGTATTAGATGATCTCACATACATTATTCAATTAAGCAATTACTCCCTTCACCCACAAAACAAAGTCCACGCTGCAACCGTGCCAAGACCTTGCATCATCACAGGTGGACATTCTCCCCTCTCCCTGGCAGAACAGCACTCAGATCCCTCCGTGTCACACGTGGGAGGTGACTTTGATTCCCTTCAGAAGCCTCACCATTTCCTCCTCTGTCTATTTTCTGGTGTGTTTTGCTCTCCTCACCCTCTGAGCTTCACTCATCCATCCTGTCTCTGCCTCCATCTGTCCATATCCTATGTGTGCCTCGGAGTGTGATGGAAGGCTACCTAGTCTAAAATGCCTCCATCAGTCTTTTTCCTCTCCTCCTGCCCTATCACCCTATCTTCTTTTTGTGCCTTTTAGTAACTCTTTGCAATTTCGTTATAAATTGTAACAGATTCACTTTGTATCTCTCTGGACACAACGTGTTAAAATCAGGGACCTCACCTTCTGAAATTTATCATCCAAACAATGCTATCACATCTGAGCATATTTTCTCAATACCCTTGAAACAGACTTAAAAACTAATTACAAAGACACTCTTCATAATTCTGAGAGACAAATTCTGATTTATATCCTAGGGGCTAACAGAAGGTGCTGTGTGAAGTGGCCTCAGAATAATCTTAAAGCACTGCCACTTCATTTCAGAAAGTGCCCAAAATAGCACCTTATCCTTCAGAAATCTCATGTTAACTGCCATCAAAACACATAAAATTACATAAAATGAAGATAGGGTGCCTTCTGTTGGGTTCCAATATGTGACTTAATTTATTGTGTGCGTGTGTGCGTGTGTGTGTGTGTGTGTGTGTGTGTGTGTGCGTGTGCCGGGGATCAAACACTGGCCCTTGTGCTTTCGAGGCAGGGAGCAGAAGCACTAAGCCAAATTCCCAGCCCCTGTGATTAAAATTAAAGAGATAAATCTTGAAATAAACAATCTATGAGTTATAAATAAATCAGAAAAAGGGGAACCAACTTTCATTTTCTCTAATATTTCCAGAAAAAATAGTAAATCGGAATGCAATATAATGGAGGGAACTTAAACGTACACATCAACGCATCTGCACTGCTATTCACATTAACGTGCCTCAGGCTACTGCAGATGTGACTATTACGCAAGGCTTGCAGCAGAACTACTTACCAGTAGTGAAAAGTCTGGGAAAGCTCCATGTGTGTGAGCACATGTGTGTGTGTGTGTGTGTGCACGCACACTCAGGGTAAGGACTTTTAAGAGTAGAAAGAACAACAATAGATTTTAATTAAAAAAGAATTATTTAATTCAATATATAACATAGATAATATTTGAAATCTAGGTTAATCTAACAATTATTACTTAACTACCCAAATTTATAGTAAAAAAAGTTGATTTGTTTACATTCAGTATTTTTTTCTATCAAATCTCTTCTTTTTCCCCCTCTTTCAAAGAAATAAGCTCATTCTAAAGAAAACCATCCACGGTAATGGGTAAGAAAAAGAAAAGTGCAGCGATGTAAAAGATACACACAGGAAAATGTGATCATGAGTAGCATTTGTCAATATTACTATCCTGCTTATTAGACTATCCTTTCCCCCATTTTGCTGAAAGTCCTAAACATTCTCTTTTAAGTATTTATCTCAGGCTATACCTCAGCAAAACTCAGAGGTGCAGAGTGAAGCCAAGTTGTAAATTAGTGAGTTTCTAATACGATTTTCATCTTAATTCTAGATACTGATGGTCTTTAACATTAGTATTAAATAATACCAATAAGAATACATATACAGTGGGCCCTCAAGTTACAACTGGCCTGACATACAAATAACTTGGATTAATTAGGTTAATATTGTTATCTGAAGCATGTACCCTGGTAAACATCCAGATCTCAGCTGTATTAACTTATAACCAACCATCCCTCAGGAACCAATCAAGTTTCTAAGTCAAGGGTCCACTGTTCTAGACATAAGCTGCATAAGATTAGTGGTTAATATCATGGACTTGAATTAGAATTTAAAATTTTGAGACCCAGCTTCTCCATTTCATAGATGAGTAATTTTTAAATTCACTTCTCATCTGTAAACAGAGATGATATATACCTACATCAAAGAATTTTTTATGAAGATTAAATTAGTAAATAGTCCTAAGAGCTGAAAACAGTATCTAGCTGAAAACAATATCTGGGCACAATGTGAGGTCTGTTAAATTAGTAAACACGACAGTGAAATAGCACAGATATTAAAAACACAAGGAATTCCTGGACCAGGGATTTAGCTCAGTGGTACTGCACCTGCCATGCAAGGTCCTAAATTTGATCCCCCATATGGGGGGTGAAAAAAAACCCACAAGGAACTCCTACTGAAATGAAGGTCTTTTTTCCAAGAGACGGATGAGTAGGGTAATCACTATACTAGGTTGCTCAAACTGAAAAAGATAGAAGTCATGGACTTTCCATACAAACAGAAGACTGCTCGCCATCTGAAGGAGCTCCAGTGTATGACAGTAACAGACACTTTATTTTAGCTTCTGTTACGTACAGTACATATATGTCTTATCTCATTTAGCCCTCCTAAAAATCCTTTTAAAGTTAAGTCAGTTTCACTGTTTAGAAAAGAAACACAGACATAGGAATACAGAGTAATTTACCCAAGACTCAGCCCTAGGAAATATGATCAAAGACGGATCACAGATGTGCCTGAATTCAAAGCTTATGTTTTTATTAGTACATGTTCGCAGTACATGATGGCATTCATCCTGGGGAGTTGGTACATGTGCAGAAAACTTTGTAATTCTCGTTTTCATTTTCTTCTACTCCCCTCATTCCCCTTCCCTCCATCTCTTGCTCCCCTTCTTTTCTGAAGAAGACGCGTCTCCCTGTTTCTTATTTTCTTTCATTTTATTCTTTAATGTATTTATATTTTGGTTTCTTATGTAAAGAGAGATCATGTGATATTTTAGATCATGTGTCTGATTCATTTCTCTTAGCATTATAGTCTCAAGGTGCCAAGCCTATGGTTTTAAATGTTTCATTTCTGCTAATGATTATAACTTAACTCCTCTAGAAAGGAGGATTTCCAGTCCCAGCCAGTTCATGGCCACTTAAGAATATACCTGGAGTCATTTGTTAGTCAAGACATACCCTATCAGTCTGGCCATATTTTCATTAGCTTTTCAGACATGTTTGCTTTTCGGGGTAAAGGAAAGCAAATATGTCAACTCCATAGCTGAACATGTGAAAAATAAGGAGTCAAGCTCTTGTTATTTTGTAGAAATTCAATAGAAACATTAGAGTGAGTTCCATTAGTCATCACAGTCTCTTTACACTTTGCCAATAAGTCCTTTTCAAAAATGTAGTCCCACTTTTTAGCACAAAAACTGGAACTTTTCCTATCTTCCTCCATCCCTATTGTTTTGTTAGCATAACTTGCAATGAAGTAAACACAGCCAGATTCACTTTCATCTGTTTTCTTTGAAATTCCGCAAGGACTCTTCCATCACAAAACAGATTAGCAACAGGATAATTATAAACCTCAGAGAGGGTCTTCTCTGACATCAACATCAGTGTGACAGTGACAGGAAGATGTGGCTTTGCCTGTTTAGAGGAGCTGCTGAAACCACACTGATCATTCTTCCTTGATCTAGAACCCAGAAGTAAGTGTGTGCATGGTGTGAATATCATAGTTTGGACAAGGAGTAAAATGATAACAACAACATAGCCTACACATTCTCTCTATTTTGAGAACCTGTTCTTTTTAAAATATCCAAGAACACATATTGTACTGTCTATTTTTCCTTGCACAGAGAACAAAAAATGATCAAGGGTAGTTTTAGTCATGGAGTTTTTAAAATAACTGGTGTTAATTAAAAACTCTCTTTCTACTGCCAGAAACCTACTTCTTAAAGTAGAGGTCTTATTTCTTCAGTTGAGTATCTGAAAAATACATCTACATCCTGCCTCACTGTTGAGTGTACCGGTTATTTTTTGTAGTAGCTGCTAATTCCCCTTTACTGGGAGTAGCTGCAACCCACATCCTTAGTCACATGTCTACGTCTCTCCTGCTCTCCTGTCACAGCCCAGCCAAATCTAGAGTATGACTGGGCACCAGGCAACACATGCCATGACCAAGCAGATTCTTTCAGGGTTTTTGAATGAGACACACAAAGCGGATTCTGTTGGGATTTTAGTCTTGAAAAGAAGCACTTCTATACCCAAGGCCCCATTTTGAAAATGAGCTTGATCCTGCCAATGTGAGGTATGAGTGAATGTATGAAGGGGTAAAAATCTGGACCAGAGATTTAGCTCAGTGGTACTACACCTGCCATGCAAGGTCCTAAGTTTGATCCCCCATACGGTTAATTATCTTGGGCTTTTTGCTCTTTGGGAGCTTTTTGTTTTCTTTTATGAAGTAATTCTTTTGGGGGTGGGTCCAAACAAATCAAGTGTTTATAATTTGAAGTTCTTGATGGAATTATTTTAACATATGCAATAACAGGAGATTAAGTTCAGGATAGCCAGAGTTGAAAATGGAATAAACTCGTGAAACATATTATACACAAGATGCATAACACATAACACCTATGTAACAGATACAAACAGAGCATCCCCATGTTGCAGATAATAATAAATAATATGACAGTGGCGAATAGAAACCCTTAATCAATATGACCCCATGTTTCCAGTTTGATTTATAAATGGTAATGTTGGCTTAGCATGCTGGGGTGAACTGCTAGGAAGATCAACAGTGGGGGGCTGTGGTTCCTGGTAAAAGTCTTATTCTGATCATGACTCCTGATTGCGTGTTGCCAGGGATCAAGTTTTTACTCCTCATTCGCCCGGTCCCCGAGCCTGTCCGCCTTGAAATTAATACTACCCTGAATCATGTCACATATTAATTTTAGAGAATTCTTAGTGTCTTTGTACTTGCTCAGAGAATATCTTTTAAACACAAATTATTTATCTACTATTTTTATAGCTTAATACTCTGCCACCTCTAATTTGTTACTGAGCAAATTCCTGCACCTCTTCTTAAGAAAGATCAGCTTACACAACCCTTTATTATAGGTCTCTGTGCATCTCTCCCCTTGCCCTCTCCTTTTCTGTTTTGCTAAAGATAGATATGCAGTTTTGTGCCAGGTCCTCATATACAGGAGTTCACCGTTCTCATAGGTCTTGGTACTAAGTATGGGTCTCAGTGGCAACGTGCTTCTTCTTCTCTACTTGATTAACTCCTTGTCATTCACATCTCTCCTTACATCAGAATGATTTTCCTTAACCACTCAATCTGCAGAGCAATGCATTCTGTTACGTAAGATGAATTTTTTGGTACTGTGTGTATTGTAGTTGCTCATTGCCTTTATCCCTTGCCTCTCTGTGTAAGCTATGTTAGACTAGGCTCTGACAGTCTTGTCCTTCAGTATTCCCTAGAACCCAAAACAGTGCTGACATTTAGATGACATGCAAGTATTTCACAGATAAGCGAATGTTAAATGCATTGTTCTGCAACTCCCTCTTGTCTGGGAATTATTTCTTCTCTAAATTCAAGTTTTAATAAAAAGTGCGCAAGTTTCTAGGAAAGTACATCTGGAAATGTCTTTCTCAGTGTGCAGAACTCAGTGATCAAAAATCTCTCCATCATATTAATAGCTTCTGAATTAATAAATAAGGCACCTGGAGTTTTATATATCATGAACTCATATAAAAATTAGTTTCCCTGTTTTCAGACCCTTTTTCCTTGCACTAATGAAGTTTATTCAGTTCTAAAGACAGCTCTTGAGGTGAAAATTCACACTTTATTCTTTAAGTCCCTTAAATCATCCACAAAATACACACATATATGCTTCTTCTTGACAAATTAAGCCTAGCTCTTATCTCTAATGCTTACAAGCAGAAAACTACTTCTTCACCTGACTGTCAGATGAAGAACTTGGTCCTATTATAGAACATTAACATAATTTTATAATCCAACTCATCCCAAGACATTCGTACAATGAAAGGTGAAACTGACACTTACCAAACAGAAACAGATATTTCATCAATGGTCTTGTTCATTCCTGGTCATTTACAGATGCTGTGAACAGAATTGTATACTTCAAAAATTCTGGTTGAAGCTCTAACTAGATTCAAACACAGGATTTAGAACAAAGAGAAAGAAATAAAAAGTCTGTCACAAAGCTTTCCTTGAGGAATAAAGTATATACCTAGAATGGACTTGCATTTGAGCACACAAAAGGCAGCAGAAAGGTGGGCATGAAGTTCTAGAAGTTTGAGGAGGAAATTGACAAAGGAGGTAAAAAGAATAAAGATATGTTGGTAACAAAGACAATGTTCTTGGTTTTATCCACCCCACAGCTATTTTTGCTCATAAATTCAATAACTGTGAGAACTGCTTAGTGTGTTATTAATCTTACGGGTAGAAAAACAGCCCCAAATGCTTGCTCTTCGTAGGCCTTTTCTCTAGTCATCGATTCAGAGAACACACAGAGAAAGTTCACTTCTAGAAATGACAAAAGGAAAGATTGCCTATCCATATTCACACCTATATAAAATTTTAAGAACAGTCATACACAAAGGTAGGGGGATCATCTCTAATGTGAAACCATTTTGTGATCTTCAAGAGGAGAAAAAGGACCCTTTTCATTAATGCTCTAACAAAAAGAGACTTTTTTCTCTCATTGAGTTTCTTGGTAATTTTAGGTATGCAGTACAGTTACATTCATCATTGGGCTCTCATACCTTTACACGACAGGTCTTGGTTCTCATTTTTCCCATACCCCTGCCCTCCCTTCACAGTTAGAGACATTGAATGCTGAGGTTTTCAGATAACTTTTAAATGGCTTTAAGGATTCTTTTCTTGAGTCTGTCCTTTATGAGGTTTTGGTTTGTTTTTTGGTTTTTTTCAAATTTTCAGTTTCCTCCATTTTAACTGTCAAAACAGAAAGGGTGCTCTGCCCTAAATGAGAGAGCTGTGAAAGGAATTCTGAAACCACAGACCCTTAGTATTAATGCTGTTTGGTTTCAGATATGAACAATAGACAGCGATGTGCAGTCTAATGACTGAAACATCCGGACATTCGGTCAATAGCATTCTTTAACATGCATTGTGTGCAGAGCACCCATGCCTGGCTGCTGTCTGAAGAAACAAAAGAAACACAAGACAGCCCTTATCTTTCAGCTTCCAAGGCTGCAAATCTCAATATGCCAAGACTGTATGAGAACGCTGAAGCTATGAGGACAAGAAGCCATTTTACCAGGCTGGATGATAACTGGTAAAGACTGAAATTATATTACTGTGATAAACAAATGCAAAATTCTGTTACCATAAATTTAGGAAGAATAATTGATTTTAGAAAACTGTGATTCTCATTCTTTTTCTTTTAGGAAAGCTCCATTTTGCTGGTTAACTGGTCTATTCCCATCACACAAACACAAAATAAATGGATCTATAGTTCATTGAAGTTAGTCGGTGTCTTTACCACTGCACAGGACAGCTGCAAAGATCAAATCAGCATGAGGTATTCTTTATGTGATGCTGAGAGTTCATAACAGGAGCTTTGATTTTGGTACTAGTGGAACTGTTCTGCTAACAGCAGGAATTAGATTTACTCTAACTTTGACCAACCCAGAGCGAAGACTTACTTGATGGTTCTCCTTTAAAGGCTGGGGGAAAAAACAGTTTAATAATTCCATGCAGATTTAAAAATAAAGTTTAAGTAAAGTGAAAATTTTCTGCAATAATTAAAAATGTGTTTGAGTTGGTACAAAAATATTTTCAAGCTGACATAAGAATCAATATCATACTAATCAGAGAAGAGCTGTGAAGTAGACACATGTAACAATAATGACTCATTCAGTGGAATTATAAACAACTTCATTTTTATCTCCGACTATCTCTTCAGATTTATTCTCTTGGGCATTTCCATTGCGTACAGATGAAAGTTTCAACAGTCTCTATTACTTTTTCTGGGAACTCTTACATAATAAACAGTCATAGAGTCACTGTAAATCCTAAAACATTTTATTTCTGTAATAAATCAAAAATATAATTTTGAATTAAAGCCAAAGCTTCTCCCTCCTCACTACTTAGGCCTGAAGTACGAGGGGAACCTACATTTGGAGCAGGCAAAAAGTCTTCTCTCTTTTAAAACATTGTGTTTCAACATCTCTATCCACAACTTAAATTGGAAAAGTGACGGTGTTGGAGTGAGACTGTTTTAAGTCAGTGTTGCTCCTCTCTAGGTTTATCAAATATGTAAAAGTGAAATTTTTGGTGAGTTATCCTAAGATCACCCACACACAAAGTCATCCCTGTACCCAAAGACAAAAATATCTCAGCTGCAGTGCCCCAGACATGGAAAGGAATTCTCTGATCCTCAGCTAGGGCTCTTGCCTCATCCCTGGGCGTGTAGCCATCCCTCCAGGTTACTGTTGTAGCTGGGTCAGTCTTCCAGGTGTCGTCATGGACACAAGGCAACCACAGCCCAGGTCTTTCTCAGAATGTGGGCTCCACATATACCTTCTAGAAAAGCCCACCATCAATTTAGTCATTCTGCAAAGCATTGAGCTTCCATTAGGTACCAAGCCTTCTAAAAATACATATAAAATGAAATATTAATAAGTCATCAGACTTAAAGTGTATCTTTCCCCAGGGGTATTTGCATCTTTAAAAGACTGTCTTTAAACCACATGAATAAACCACACAACCCTAATTACACAGCTGGATTCAACCTAACAAAGCAAGCCCCAAAAGTTTAGGTAGGGGGCGCTCTAGAGGCAATGATGTACTGTATTCTGGAAAAAAAAGAGGCCAAGGGGTTTTGAACCTTCAATGTGCAAAAATGGCACTGCTGTTACTTAAGCCATATGGTTATCTGGGGCACTTCAGTGAATTACAAGGGAAAAAAGGGCTAAACCCACCAAAGCTACTCCTCAGGTCTTTTTTCACATTTTCAATTTTTATAATTCAGTGTTATTCATTTTAAATAATAAAATCACAGAACATCCGTGCTGAAAGAAACTTTAAAAGCTGGAGAGCTGGATATGGTAGCACAGGCCTGTAATACGAGCACTTGGGAGGCTGAGGCAGAAGGATTACCTGGAGTTTGAGGTCATTTTGGACTACACAGTGAGTTCCAGGACCACTTAAATTACATAGCAAGACCCTGCGTCTGAAAAAAAAAAAAATCTACAATAAAAAAAAGTTATCTGGTCATATATCTTTCCTAAATACATGAGGTTATATGTATGTGTCTTTGGAGAATTTTGTTACTTAAGAAAGCTCTCTGAACACACATGCAGAAAGTCAACCAATGGATTTCTTTCAGCAATGTATATTATACAACCATTTATCTTGTACCCCGAGCTCACCAGGGTGATGACTAAATTATCATGTACCAAATCTACTTATATGTGAGGAAAATCCAATTTGGTCTAATGTGAGGAATTTGATTCAGTAGAAAAGAATTATGAGAGGCTTAAAAAGGTCCTTCGCCTCATAATTTTCCAGGAATCCTTGAAAGAGTGCTTGACATTTTGAAAACCTGGAAGAGGTTCACAATGCTGCATGTGAGTACTTGGAAGGCACACCAGCCAGCCCAAAGACTTCAGTGTGACTATATCAGGGGCATTTGAGAAAGAAGAAGGAAACCTGTGTGTCTAGGGGATAATAAAGGAGAAGAAGAAAACAGGAAGGAGAAAGGAAAAAGTAAGAAAAGGAGGTGAAAACATACTATGGAGGGCAGTGATTCCCAATTTAGATGCCAATTTGAATCATTTAGGAAATATTCAACAAATATCAATGATCCAACCATATAACCAATGGAAACAATATTTGGGGATCAGATCTTGTGATAGTTAATTGTTGTGTCAACTTAAACAAGAAACACCCGACTGACTGGATTAGTATAGTTCTGTGTGTGGCTGAATGGATTCACTGAAGACAGAAGACTCACGCTGAGTGTGCGTGGCACCAAGCAATAGGCTTGAACCGAATGAAAAGGTAACAGAAGGTCTCACTTTAGTTTCTTCAGAGGAGCTCTGGCCTTCATCATTTCTTCCAGCTCAGATTCTTCAGTCTTCAATGTAGATCTTTTGGCTACCAACAAGACTCTGTAGTGAGCTGCAGGTTTTCAAACTTTGTCTGGATCATTTGGTTTTCCAGCACATAGACAGACAGAACTTTTACATTATTTCACACTTGACTTTTCTGGGGACAATTATAAGCCTACCTTGATTGATATATATAGATATAGATAGATATAGATATAGATAGATATAGATAGATATTTCCCCATATATATCATATATTATACATTATATATATATTAATATATCATATATTATACTATATATATTATAAGGAGAAACTGGCAGATAAAGAGAAAATATAATATTAAATATGTTACTCTAGTAACCTGGCTAATACAGGTCCCAATGTCAGTATTTCTTTAAAGCTGTATCTAATGTGAAACATGAAGAAGCTCTTGCAGGGCACATAAGTGACTTGCCTCTGAGCTAGATAGGAAACCACTAAATCAAGGGTATTGAACAGAGCAGAATAGAATGTTTTATTCAACCATTTAACACCTCACATACACTTGAAGATTGGGATTTTTGTAACACTGAAAAGCACACACTTATCCTTACATCCCAATGTATTCATTTTTACAAGATGCTCTCTGAAGGCTCCAATAAAAGCAACTGGCTACAAAGAAAGTTTCTTCAAACCTCCTTTCTATAGATCCACTCGCTAGATTCTAGTCATAGACTACGACTTCCATCTTTTTACTTGGTTGCTTTCAAACTTATCAAAACAACTCTTAAAAAATGGCTCTCCACACATGCCTCTGATCTGATTCATCTCTTGTTATTTACTGGTAACTACATGCTTTGCAAATAGTTCAGACCTGACTGTGAAAAGTAGTGATTCATTTCTAGAAATCACTTGGTTTGCCCAGGGTTGGAACTTCCATTTTGCTAGAGAAAGTGCTTTTCACAGAGGTCATAGAAAATTTTGATTGGAAAGACTTTGTTTAGCCTTTTGTAGTCTTTCTTCTCCAAATCAAACCATTAAGCAAGACCAGATTGCATTTTTCTCATCCATAAGTAGAACTACTGTTTGAAAATTCAGCATTCACCTTGTTGAGCTGGTGTACAAGATAAAATGGTTATTTCTCCAGATAATATTCTCCAGAGAGAATCAGCCAGTATTGGTGGATTTTGTGTATAAGTACTCAGAGCACATGATTATCTAAGAAATCTTCATAGGTGGATTTTTTTTCCTGGTATTGGGAATTGGACCCAGAGTTTTCACACTGAGCCACATCCCCAATCATGAACAGTCTTCCCTCACCCCATGCCCCTTTTGAAACAGGTTCTCTCTAAGTTACTGAGTTTTCCAGGCTTGGTTCAAATTTGTGATCTTCCTGCCTCAGTGTCCCATAGTGCAGGAATTATAGACATGTATTACCATGTCCAGCTCTGACTGGTGACTGACTTGCAGATTATCTCCCCCCACAGCACATATCAGAAATATAAAGATAGCTGCCTTTCACATTTAAACAGAATACTATTTTGTACCTATGCCAAGGATATATTCTTTGTGATTATTGGAAAGCAAAGTCTCTGCATGAGTAGGAATTTCATAATCAGACAGTGTATCAGAGGAGTTACTTCAGTGCAAATAAGGATCATGATTTTTGAAGTCAGAGAGACACAGATCCAAAGTCTGATTCTACCATCTACCTCTGTGTTGACTTAGTCTATAAAAGCTCTTCTCTCCTCTCAATGATATGCGTACCTAACACTTACGGCTGTTAAAATCATTAAATCTGCATTAACACAAAGTTTGGCATTTGCACAAAGTAGATACTCAGTGAATGCCTATTACTCTTGAAAGGTCAACAGAACTTCAACTTTCCATTAGTCCTTTGATCATATAAAAATATCTTGGGCTACATTTTAAAAGTATCCATTACACAAAACTACTAAAGGCATAGGAAAGACATGTTTCATTATCAGGAAATAGAGAGCATAGATCAAGAAAGTGGCAAAGGTTATTGAGCTCAGAATAGAATAAAGATCCAAAAATATTCCACAAGAGATACTTCAAGGCTGTATTGTGAGACAAAAATAACTAGAGGCGAATAAAATCACAAGTAAAAAGACAAATAGAGACAAATAATAAGTCTGGTGTATGGATACTACTAAGATGATATCCCAGGAGACAGTGACAAGTAATGATACTGAAATATATATGAGTGTGGTGGGACAGAAAATTGGGAGGAAGTTATTAAAGAAATGAATTGGTGAAGGAAAACTGGAGTCCTATTCTTCTGTAACTTCAACTTTCTGTAGGGATTCTAACTTATTGGGAGTACACAGAAATGGGAGGTATACAGCAGTAGAATTTTTGATTCAAATAAATCTGATACTTTAATGCCTAGGATTCTTCAGCTCAGTACACTAAAGGGAAAAATCAATTACTAAGGTTCAGGGCCTCAATTGTAAAGTCTAATAGTTATTTTAGAGTAAAGGATAAACTCACAGGATTATTGATTTATAATGCATTGCACTACCCCTGAAGATTTTTCAAAAATACATTGAACTTTCCATTATCCTCACCAACAAAATCAAACCCTGACACAGAAAATAAGAAAACAGAGACTGATGGAGTAAAAAGAAAGGAAAAACCAGTAGTTATAAAGCTTCTCTTCAGAGATTAGATTTTTATATCTTTTTAAATTTCTGGCTCATTTCTTGGTCCCCCGGTATTTCTGTTCTTTCTCTCCAACACCTTTGCACTCCTCACATCTGCCCTAAAAGCTTCTGGTCGGTGAGCCAGTCAACAAAAAATTATGAACATGTCCCAGGGTCATGGGCTCAGGGCAGTGGAGCAGTCACAACTGCAACTCAACTGCAACTGAACTAATGAAATATTCAGAGAGATACACCACTCTGAATGGAGAACAAGATCAGCCATGAGAATTCTAAATGGGAAAAAGAAAGAATTTCCATTCCTCCTTTTTTAGTATTTCTAAATAAGTCATTTTTAAGTTTCAAGAGCTTTCCAAAGCTAAACTCCAGGAATCAGGCTCTAGACTTTGTGATAAATAAACCGATTTTATTATAACACTAGTTCTATTTTTGCAAAGTGAACAGTCTTTAATCAAACAACATCAGCATCACAAATTGAGAGGCTGCGTAGTGTAGTGGAAAGATGTAGGCCTGGAGTCAAAGAATATGTATTGGGACTAGGATGTACCCATTTAATTAAAGTAAACTTATCTAATGATTTTTTTCTTTAAGATTGTTTTCAGGGTAATTATGAAGGTTTAGGAAATTAAGCTAAAATACTTCATTAAGAGTATTGTTCACTCATGCAGTATTACCACATATAAGGGAGTTATTTTAACATCTGAATTTTCCTGAAGATCATCATGAAAAAATATCAATATTGTGAATTTAGAGAACTACTTGACTAAAAAAAACCAAGGATACATGCAATATTCTCCCACAAAAATAAAATCATAATTTTTTGTTGAGTTCCAAATTACTGCTCATACTTTATCTGGCTTTTTGTTTCCAGAGAGCACAAAATTACTAAAGGCTTATCAGTGAAGCATCAGGGAAATAATCGATTTTATTTAATCCATAAACTATAAAGTATTTGTAGGTCTTAGGCAACATTGAAATAAATGTGTATAAGTAAATATGAATATGTAGAGGGCAAAATCTGAAAAGCAGTTATTCTGACTCCATAATCACTGGTCTTTCTTTTTATTCTGCCAGTATCCATTTTCTCATTGTACTTATCCTCAGAATACCACACTCTTTATAAACCCATTATCAACAAGAGTAAGCCATGTAAATTATCCATGCAAATGTACTTAAACAATTAAAGCCACGCAGACATTCTGAGCTAGAAAACACTAGCAAAGGACACTAATTCTAATTAGAGAGCAATCACACAGAGGCTTGAAGCATCCTAGTACCAGTTAACAAAGGGCTTCTTAATGCCTACTGTGTATTCGTTATGTTTCATCTAATTATTTTCATGCATATAGATCTGCATATGTTAAACATATAAATATGAAAGCTTCTTAAATCTGATTCATTTTTTCTATGAATTGCCCCTTTTATAACATGCCTGCATACTTAATATCATTATATTAATGCAATCAAGTCAGAAACTAACATCATTCTGCTTGCTTGCTGTTACGGGAACATCAGGATCCATGGCTACCTTCTGTTAATGCTATCAGACTGAACTTTCATTTGCAGAATGAGGCCCATTGACTGAGTCAAAGAACATCGGTTTTTGTCCTTTAATGACCCACAAACTCCTTTCAAAAGCAGCTCGATAATGGTTACTACATTAAAACTTCAAACATGCACAAGCACAAGATGAGTGTCTAAAGCACAACTTTCATCAGCATTGCAAACACGAGGGAGGAGGACTGGGGAGGACTGGCTGGGAATCTGGCTACTAGGGCAGACTCTGTCACTAACAGTTGCATGGCCTTGGGCATAGGGTTGCCATGTAAAACAGAGAACATTAATTAAATTTGAATTTCAAATCAACATCAAATCATGTTTAACTATGTCCCAAATATTAGATAAGGTGTTTTTTATACATTGAAAATGACTCAGTTACTATCTGAAATTCAATGTTACCTGAGCATCCAGTATAGTAGCTTTCTCATTTGAGAAGCGTAAGTGCATGCTGTCATCATTTGAGAATTAGAGGGCATAACAGACCTCTGAATGAAACACCATAAAAACTATTGCATTCCTAGATAATACAAGAGGGAAAACTTGCCATATTTGTTTTCTCTATTATGCAAAGAGTCATAAAAAGTCATTCACATTTAAAACCAAGCAAGTTAAGCTTCCTGCCTAATGATGGAGATGGATACAGCATCTCTACAAACATCCAAAATGGAGAGAAAAATCAAGTATTTTAATAGCTTTTGTGTTTGTTATGTATCAATCACCACATAATAAATTATCTCAAAACTTAGTGTATTAGAGTAAAATTTATTATCTCATAGTTTCTGTGGGTCATAAATCTATGTACAGCTTAACGTAGTCCTCTGACTCAGGATCCAAATAGACTAATGAAAGTTTGGGCTAGGGTTACAGACATGCAAAAAATCAAATGGACAATACACTTCCAGACTAATATGCCTGGTTGGTACAGCATTCAGAAACTTGCAGGTAGGCTGGAGTAAGATTCTCAGTCAGCTCCTTACTGGCCATTAAATGGAAGCTGCCTTCGTTCCTCACCATGTGGGCCACTCCATAGGTACCTTGCTTCATCAGAGCAGCAAAAGGGAGCAGAGAGAGAATGTGAGCACCCTGAGATTAGGTGAAGCCTAATCTCAGAATTGCTACACCATCATAACACTATGTTCTATTTATTAGAAGCAAGGCAGCAGATCCAAGCTAAAAATCTAAGGGAGGAGTTTTACAAAATATGGATATTAGAAGATGGGTATCATTAGTAAACATCTTAGATACTGGTTACTAAACTCTGGAAAAATTATTGAACAGATTTTTTTCAGTAAGTGTAGTTTATCATCAGTTAACATGGAAGATCTATATTTGGCTCTTTAAAAATCTGATGGTCAGTGTTGATGATAACAGGCTTTGAATCGAAATGAAATGAAATCATCATACTTACATCCCAAAATGGTAAATAATTTTCCTCTAAATGTCTCACATACATCTACTTCTTTTCCAGTTTCATATGAAATACAGTTTAGTTGATTCCCCGTTTTTTTTTTGAAAGTTGGAGTCACAACTAAGATATGATAAAATGAACCTTTCTGTATGTGTTCAAACTTAAGATGTTTATTAGCCCCTGCTCCCACTGATGATGTAATACCCTTAATCTTGTCCTTTACTGATTGTTTTCAGTTGTAAGTTTGTATTTCAGTATTTGATCAAGATTTAAATTCAGTAAAATATAAGTAGTGGCTCTCAAATTTAAGCATTCAAAGCATTTGTTTTGTGTAAATATATTAGTTTCCTATAGTGCCATAATAAGGTATCACGAACCAGGCAACACTTCTAGAAGTAAGTTCAAAAATCAAGGCATTGAATGGGCCATACTCTGGGTACTCCAGAGAGAAATATTTCTTCACATCTTCCCAGCTTCTGGTGGTTGCTGGTAATTCATGATGCTGTTTGGTTTATCTTCACACATCATTCATCCTTCTGTATCTTTTTTTGTTTGTTTTGAGACTGAGTCTCACTATGTAGTTGAGATTGACCTGAAACTCATTATGTAGTCCAGGCTGGTCTCAAACTCACAGTGATCCTCCTGCCTCAGCCTCCCGAGTGCTGGGATTACAGGCGTGTGCCACCACACCTGGCCCATTCTTCTGTATCTTCACATAGAATTCTCCTCTTTGTCTCATCTGCATCCAAAGTTGTCTCATATCATAAGGACATTGGTGATTAGGGCCCACCCTAATCCAGTACAAATTTGGTTTAACTTCAATATATTTGTAATGAATATATTTCCAAATAAGGTTACAGTCACAAGTGTTAGGGATTAGGATGTCAATATTCCTTCTAGGAGACAAAACAAATGCAGATTATTCCTGCCCTTTAAGAATCTTTCATGCCCTTAAGATTTTGATAGTGTAGGTCTTAGGGTTAGGAATCTGCTAGTTTGATCAGCTCTACTGGTACATCGTACAAGGATGGTACACAGACCACACTTTGGCAAGCTCTGCTTAAACCAGCCAGCTATCTCTACCTATTAAACACAAGCCTGGTTTTTTTGTTCTATTCTTTTCTTTTCCCTTATTACCTTTCCCCTACCCTTCCCACTTCCCCTACACCTTTAGCCCTTTTCTTCCTATTTCATATTGTCAATTATCTTATTAGGATCTTATGTACTATTAGAGTTTTTCACACCAGAGAAACTATTCAGTATTTCCACATGTGTGACTTATTTATTTCACTTAGGAGTATATCCTCAATATGTATCCATTTTCCTATGAATGACTCTAATGGAAATAAAGTGTTTGTAAATGGGGAGGGCAGGAGGGGTTAAAGGGAAGGCAGGGACAAGGGGAAAAAAATGAGAACCAAGACCTGTCATGTAAAGGTACAAGATCCCAGTGATGAATGTAACTGTACTGCATACCTAAAATGTACCGATAAACTCAATAAAAAAAAAAACCTGCTGAACTTTGACTTCTCTGTCCTCTTAATCAGAAAGTTTAAATGAGAGACACTATAAGAAAAACAGGACATTATGGTTAGCATCAAGTATATAAATTCTGAACCCTGGCTCCATCAAGACATATGACTGAATTCAACCCTGATTCTCAGTTTCTCCAACTGACTCCTTGAATTTTTCTTAGAATTAAATGAAATACCATTTGCAAAATATCTAACCACTTCAAAGTATTACACTTTTTGGGGGGGATAAAAAATTAAAACAAAAATTGATCCATGCCATTTAGTCCACTAATTCTTCTTACTTGTCATTGCTCTGTTTATTTAGCGAAACTTTATAAAATGCACAATGTACACCAGACATCAAGCTTAGTATTAAGGACACACAGTGAACAATAAATACCTCATATTCTAAAAGGATTGTAGCTTAAGGAAATAATCTAAAATATTTTAAATCATAAATACAAAACTATTGATAACAGCATTAATACAATAGAAGAAATAAATGTCTCACTATAAGAATATTGCTCTTATAAACTTATATACTATTACTATACTAAATAGGCATGGACAGAAATCTGGAAAATGCTTATAGTATAAAGTAGAAATTAGGGTACAAAATTACCCGATATATTTAGCCGATATATTTGTAGGTAAAAAGATAGAGTAAAACTGACCAAAATAAAACAGTGGTTAATATAATGTGGTAACATTACAGGTGATTTATTTTATTCTATTTTCAATGTTTAAAAAAATTAAGTAATAAAACCTAAGCCAATTCATTAACAGTTATCACAGGAAACAAATAGGATTAGTAAGGACTGTGACTTTTCTGCTTTATATATTTCAGTACTACTCAAAGTTTGAAATTAAAAAAAAACACATAGTCTAAGTAACAGCCCTATCACTGAATAGACATTTTTGTTGCTTTCTTAGCTTTCCCAGATTTTTTTAAAGTTCCTAACATATGAAATGGATTACCTTGTAATAACAAACAAGAGGGAAATGTACATTCAAAGTTAGTCACAAAGTATTTGCTTACAGTGCCTGGCAGACAGTGAATCTACAAAAGTCAGTTAGATCCAGCACCCTCCAGCTTTGTGCAGTCTACCTTGTGATGCACAACCCAAATGAAATTTTTACAAGACCAGATGCACTGGGCTTATACCCAAGCCCACCATCATGCTTTCCTCCTCCCTCAATATCCTTCTGCTGAGACCAGTATTTTGCTATTCTTTCTATCTAGATCAGCACCTTCAACTAACAACAAGCATTACGTGTACAATTGTAGGACTGAATTTAAATGTTCTAGGTGACTCAGAGATTCCTTTTCCTATCCCTAAAATTCTGGAGTAAATTGTACAACAACTAGCATTTGAATTACTTTTCTGGAGTATATTATTTTTCACTCCACTGTCATTAACCAGCAGCATTCTCTGTGACCCCTGGAGCTGTGAAGTAAGAAGGAGATAGAGTTCCACTCCCAACTCCCTGGTTACTAGAGTACCTCTCATACTCCCTTCTCTCTGGATGCCAACTCCAAATATCTAAGATATTGGCTTACAAAACTGCCCTCTAAACAATAATCATCTCACATTCATTAAGGATAATATTAGTCAAAGCATTAGACAAATATAAAAAAGTGAGATTCCATGTAACCCCGGAAAGAATGGCTGATATCAAGAAATCAACCAATAAAAAATGTTGGTGGGGTTATGGGGAGAAAGGAACCCTTCTCCATTGTTGGTGGGAGTGCAGACTGGCGCAACCACTATGGAAATCAATATGGACATACCTCTAAGAACTGGGTTTAGAAGTCCCATTTGACCCAGCTATTCCTCTGCTGGGTATCTTTCCAAAAGAATTAAAAGAATCATACCACAGTGATATATGCTCACCCAGTATAGTGGCACAATTTGTAATAGTTAAAACTTACAAACAGCCCAATTGCCCATCAATTTGAGACTGGATAAAGATGTGTTGTTCTTTGTTGTTGTTGTTGTTTGTTTTTCCTTTATAAAATGAAGTTCTGCTCAACCATAAAGAACAAGCAACTAGAGATATTTATAGCTAAGTGGATGTACATTGAGGCCATACCCATAAGTGAAATTAATAAGTCACACATGTAAATACTAAATAGTATCTCTGGTGTGAAAAACTAAAAGTGTAAATAAGAATCAAAATGTTTAATAGGAAGAATAATTCTTAAAAAGTAGAGGAAATGGGAGGGGTAGGGGAAAGGGAAGAAGGGAAAAGAAAAAATAAGTGAAAAGTAAAAACATGGAAGCAATGGTCATTGTAAACGGGGAAGTGTGGAGGGGATGAAGAACCCAGATATGTCATGTAAAGGTACAGGATTCCAGTGATGAATATAACTGTATTGCATATCTAAAATGTACCAATAAATTTAATACAGATAAAGAAAGAAGTAAAATTCCAATTAAAGCAAATATATTTAAACCTATAGTATCCTAAACTCTGATTTTTTGTATGTAAATGTCCGATGTCCATCAATATTGAAAGTAACTCTTCTATTTCTAATGCCTGCAGCTCATATCCAAGTAGAAAAAATTGCTCAAAGACAACTCTTACTCATGGTCCAGAGGTCCATGTAGAGAGGAATTTTGTCCAAACATATGTTTTTATTTTAGTTGTAACCCTTTCAACCCTTGGTAAAAAAAAAAAGAAATTCTCATTAAGTCCTGCATTTGGTGCCAGGGGAAGATTTACTTATTTTTCTTTATACTGGAAAAAAATGTCATATTCACCTTGAGGTTGTTCTGTTTCCTTGGCTTCAGTAGAATTGAAACCGTAAACAGAGCTATGACATGAGTTTATCATCAACGACTATAAAACGCATTCCCCAATGTACTGTAGCTTTCTCAACATATTAACGCTTTCCAAACTCTGTCTTAAAATATTCTGCAGCCAGTGTAATAGTCATAAACATCATTTCTCACTTGAGTTCACTCAGAGAAAAGTATTTCAAAGAAAGCAGTTTTATGTATGATATACAGGAAATACATAGGAAACACAGGGCAATATTTTAAAATATATAGGGAAACAAATGTAAGGATGGGAAACTAGAACATTTCTAAAAATATATTATTTTTTTCCTCATTGAGTTTATTGGCACATTTTAGGTATACAGTACATTTATGTTCATCATTGGGATCTTGTACCTTTACATGACAGGTCTTGGTTCTCATTTTTTCCCCACACCCCTGCCTTTCCTTTGCCCCTCCTCCCTTCCCTATTTACAAAAACTTTATTTCCATTTTTTTTATTTTCCCATTTTTTTATTTTCCCTTATTTCCTTTCCCCACCCTTCCCACTTTCCCTAAACCTTTGACCTTTTTCTTCCTATTTCACACTGTCAATTATATCATTAGGATCTTATGTACTATTATAGTTTTTCACACCAGAGAAACTTTGGTATTTACACATATGTGACTTATTTATTTCACTTAAGAGTATATCCTCAATATGCATCCATTTTCCTATGAATGACTCTAATTTCTCATTCTTTATGGCTGAGTAATATTCCATTTTATAGAAAAACCAAATCTTCTTTATCCAGTCTCCAAATGATGGGCATTTGGGCTGTTTCCAAGTTTTAGCTTTTACAAACTGTGTCGCTGTAAACATAGGTGTGCATATATTACTGTAGTATGATTCTTTTTCTAAAAAATTCATTATTAAGGCACCCATCACAAAAAGCTTAGAGAAACTCTGAAAGTTATGCAAAATGCACACTCAGAATGATTCCATTTAAAGGGCAAGAGAGGTAGAGTACACACCACTCTGAGGAACCCTTCATGGAGGTCCATCCCCAACAGGTAACTCCTTGGCATTTTCAGCCTGGCATATGCATGGCTTCCACAGTTACAGAAAATCCTAAGAATCTCAAGATCAGAGACAATTACTTTCAGTTACGTCAGCTAAAAGTACACTAAGATCTCTGAAACATGTATTTGGGACACTGACGATGGCATTTTTATTATTTTGATGTACAATTAATTAATATCCTATGTGTAGTCATATTGGACAGAGTTTTATTTCCAACTCTCTGAGATAAGCTAGAAATAAACCTCAAACTAATGTCTTGTGATTTCAAGAAAACTAATTTATGGTTCTAACATTGAGCTACACTGATAGATAAGGAATCTAGAACTCTGTGTCTAAAACCAGGTGCCTGGGTTCACTACTCAGCTCAGATACTTGCTATTTGTGCACTTCAAGCAAGTTACATAACTTTTCTGTGTGTCAACATTTGTAATATTACAGCATTTTGATAAAATTTGTATGAGTTACTATAAATAACCTGGACTAGTGCTTACCTCAGAATAAATCCAATATGTCTTAGTTGCTACATCTTCATTTTTTTATTCAGTCTTTTATTGAGTCTATTCTGTGCTAGGGGCTCTTCTTAACCTATAGCTACACAGGTCAATCAGAACATGGCAGCCCTCTAATCTCAGCAATTTAGTAAAAGAAAAGACAAAAATAGAAGATGGACACATATAATTAAACAACAATTGTGTCAACATTCAGTAAGGACCATAAAAGCACAGAACAGGAAACAACCACTTGATGGGTGAAGCAAGTTGAATTTGTTCTTTTATATTTTGTATTACAGAGACAGTAGGCACCCTGAGATAGAAGAATGATGATGACTGGCCTAGAAACAAAGGAAAATCTGTGAAACTATGAGTCCTGTGAACCGGCTCATGACCCTGGAAGAAATTAAGTGCAAACACAATTTAGGATGTTTCGTGGAAGAAGCATTAGGTTATGTTTAAGTAGTAAATAAATAAAATTGCTTACCAGGTGAAGGCTACTGAACTTTCTTCTATAAAGAAAAAGAAGTCAGAGGTGGTGTTTTGTGTTTTGTTTTGTTTTTCAGAGAGTGACAAATTTGTATCCAGAAAGAGAATTTAGTCATGCATGTAAAATATTGACTGAAATCAAGCAATGACAAGGCATACTATGGCCAGATCCAAATCAAATACAGTGAGGCAAACTAAGGCAGGGCAGTGAGGATGAAAATCAGGGACAGGTTTAAGCAAATTCTGGTGTTGATGACTAAATGGATAGAACTGAGAAGGAAAGAGAGAAGATTTAAGAAAGAATGACTTCAACTCCTCCATGAGATTAACAGGCATTAAAAATAAAGAATGAGAGTCCAGAGATTTAGGTCAGTGGTCCTGCCACCTGGCTCGCAGGTGCAAGGACCCGAGTTCGATCCCCAATACCAAAAATAAATAAGTAAAATAAAGAATAAAAAAATAATTAAGATATATTATGCATATGTATCAACTTTCCATTATGAATGAATCATTATGTACTGCAAAAGTGCACTAATAAAAAGCAAATTAAAAAGACAGAAAACAGGGGGAAAAATGAGAACCAAGACCTGTCATGTAAAGGTACAAGATCCCAATAATGAATGTAACTGTACTGTATACCTAAAATTTGCCAATAAACTCAATAAAAGAAAAAAATACAGAACACAATCAAGTTAGTGGAATAGGTGAGGGATGATGATTTTAGATAATAAGATGTGTTCAAGGTTCCTACAGGAAATTAAGGCAAAGTTATCTGAACACTATGGGATTTCAGATATTGGCACATGGGACTGAGTAGAAGAACTCACCCACAAGTTACTCTCTATTTGGAATGAAATTATATGACACCCTAGTGCATCAATTGTACTAAAATAAGCAAGAATATCTAAGAAACAAATACCATTCATAGTTGTTAATGTATAAATCTCATACAGAAACCATTATATAACATTTTATTTTTCATATTTATATGAAAACTTTCATAGCTGTTCCATTTTATGAGACTGACTCCAACATGTCTACCATAAATTTGATATAATAGATTGTGAATGTATAAACCGTGATAATTATCCAATTGCTCTAAAATTAACCTTCAGTGATCACTTGCTATCATCTACTGATTTCACAAAATGAGTACTAAGGAGCTCTCTTTTTCCTTCTTTTTACCTTATAAGCATTTATCCCAAGGTTGTACTGTTGATGAAGAATTTTCTAAATGAAGGAAAACTTTCTTGCAAGTATAAATTCTACCCTTAACTTTGCTCATGTGCTAGAACTTTAAAATGAGACTGGTTTATAAAATGAAGATAGCACACATATTTTCAAATGTTTTCATCTTCAGTAAAGTGATCACTTAAGAAGCCTGACATTTTTCCCAAAGATGCTGCCATCTCTCAAAACATTAGAATTCTTAAAGGATAATCATCAAAGCCTGCCATTTTTATTTTAGTGTCCTCAATAATAAGAAATTCTCATCTTTAATATTTCATTTTGTTTTTATGAGTAATCAACACCATTTATGGCTCACTATGGCACATGATATAAGCAATCAAAGTAGTCAAGTTCAAGAATAATGCATAATACAAAATAATTATGATGTTTTTCTTCAATTTTCCTATTTTTATAGGTAAATCTCAAACACAAATTCTAAACATGACTGTATGCCTGGAATAAATGACCACTTTAAAGGAAATTTATATTAAATTATATGTTCTATCCTGTTCATTAAAAATACTCATTACTTTTTGATACAATATTCACATTCTGCTATTCTTTTATATTTTTAAATAAAAATCTCCAAGTCTCCAATAAATTAATTTCACACAATTTTAATAGATGTTGAAGCTTTTTAAAAATCTGTTTACCGTTATTCCTTTGTGCAGTCATCATGAAATTTTTCAAGACAACACAATTTAGATTGATTTATTACTAATTTAAATCTCCTTGTCCTTTATTTATAATGAAACATTCTGGCATTTTTTAGTTTGTCCCCTAAAACCACAACCTTAATTTAGCCATACATCAATGTTTTAGATAACATAGCTGAAATGTTAATGAGTGAGTCTAAAAAAATACCACTGGCCAATTTTTCATTAAAAATAAAACACCGAGAGAAGAGTCACACGAATTGATGATGACTGAATGCTCTTCCCTTAAGGCAGAGCAATGACCTAAGTTTAATTGGTTCACATGAAAGGAGTCTTATTAGACAAATCTGACAGAAACCTTTAGTTGATGTCATTTTTATATTTTTCACCAAATGCATAATTATAGGCCAATGCTAATGTATTTTAATAATTATAGACCAATGTTTATACTAATAATATATTCAAAATTACATTTTTAGTAGTCACAGTGTACTGTAAATAATGCTAAGTAATAAACACACAGTAGAAAACAAGCAGACATAGGCACCATCCTTACCTCACAGAGTTATCTGTCTTGCCACATATCAGGAAGCACTCCAGATTCTACATAGGTTTTCCATACTCCCTTTGTTCATTCAATGGAATTGTGACAATGATTAAATGTCACATACATCTTATTTTGATGAAAACAGACTATGAGCCTCAAAAACAAGTGAGAGTGTGAGGAAGATCTTACCTGCCCTTCACTGAATAAAAAGTATATGCAAGATTTGTATCAGTACTTGCTGACATGTTTTACCAGCACATTTCTTCTGAGAAGCATTACTTCACTCCATTTCAAAATCATAAACAATGATCTTGATCTCGTACTTCACTGTTACTTCCATGGGCCTATCCTGTCCTTCCTGGCTAACTTGCCTTTGGAAAATTTCCAGATTTATTTGGAATTTGGTGCTGACAAAAATAAGGTCGCGGGGAGAGGAGGATGAATCAGACATATTGCAAGGCACAAGGAATATCAGTTTGTTGTTTTATAAAGCATTTGAACAATTGTTTGGAAATGCCAAGACTTCACCTGCACAGTACAGTTTTGAGCACTCACTATAAAGAAGCATTCTTTTTAGCACTTTATAAACATTATTTCACTTTACTCTCACATTCACCTCATGAGGCAAATATTATTGTTCTTAACTCACAGATGAGGAAACTCATACAACTTATGCTTGATATTTTATTTAAATTCAGATATACCTACTCTATAGGCAAGTTCTTTTTTTTCTTTTTTCTTTTTTTTTTTTCTTTTCTTTTTTTTTTTTGTACCAGGAGTCAAACTCAGGACCTTGCCCTTGCCAGGCAGGTGTGCTGCCATTGAGCTAAATCCCCGGCCCTCTATAGGCAAATTCCTAATCACTAGGCTTAACTGTGCTATGTAAAGAAGAGTGAACTGTACTATATACCCAGAATGTACCAATAAACTCAATAAAAGAAAAAAAAGAGTGGAAGCAGGAGTAAAAGAGGAGAAATTTGAAAATGAAAAAAACTGTTATAATGATCACTTTTTAATTACCTTGGTTGTCCCTTTTTAACATTCTGTTTAAACTTGTTGCCAAGTCTATTACAGCATAAAGAGAGTGGAGAAATAGTTATCTATGTTTGACACACTTTACATCATGAGGTAGGTTCTGGGTTTCCATTAGCCTGTCATTTCAATTGTTAGTTCAATCCCGTATTTAAGCTGTCAAAAATCTTAATATCAAATCTTCTCTGGTGGCCATTCTCAAATGTGTTCACATTTTTCTACATAATTGGATGCAAAGCTTATTACTCTCTCTTTGAAGTAGTCTTCAAATTAATTATTGGCAGAAAACTTTAATTATTCTCATCAATAGCATCTACTCTTGATGCTTCAACTCTTTCATTAGAGTACTGACAAAAAGCGAAACTGACTGACATCTTCTCTAACAAGAGAATAAGACCACATTGCATGAGCTGGGGTAGAAGAAAGTGAAATATTGTGCCGGTTTCTCAGCATGGCAGGAAAAAATTCTTCTTAGGGAAGCCAAAGCTAACAAACCATAGCTTCAAGGGAGGATTAAACCAGTTAAACTTCAAGGGCAGACAAGAATGTAGGAGTATTCAATTTTAGCGCATCTTGACATTTTTGTAAGGCAAGACACACATCATCTCTAAACTTTCAGATTGGGCTATGGAAGTTGTCAAGCCCTGAACATATAGCTTTAACCTCTGCAGTTTTGTGCAAGGGAAGGAAGACAGAAAAGCAGGATAAGCCTAGAGAAAACTGGTGAGGGCGAGCTTAGTCAAACTGAATGGCCTGGCTGTCCTAGATAACAGATGTTGTTTTCAAAAGGTGGAAGAGAAACATGTGGGCCAGATCTTCTGAAGATCTCCCCAGAAAATGTAAATTACTTACAGAATTCCATTGTGGTCAGTGGGTGGACCTGAAGTCAGGAAGCTCGACTATCAGATCCAATCACTAAACAAATCAAACTCATTGGATAGAAGATTTAAATGAGTTCCCATATCAGATGTAGGCCAAGCCACTGCCTTGATGCAGCTCTCACAGCACAAGAGAAGTTTACAGAAATCAATAGCACAACTACAAATAGGAAGATACTACAGTTCTGCAAAGTTCCCCAATATTTTCTTCTGGCAATTTCTGGAGTAACGAAAATACTAATATCCAGTATTTATTTAATGTGTGCAAAGCACTATTCGAAGAAGGATATAGATATCAATTGAATGTTTCTTAAATTGGTCCACTTACAAATTTGTGGAAGCATTTTGAGTTGTCATAATGGCTATGGTCATTGCCATCATTTAGCAAGTTTGGGCCAGACATGCTAAACAGTCCCACATAACAAAGTCCAATGAGTTCAAAATTCCAAAACTATTTCCTTTAACCATTGTGATTTTATCTACTGTGTCAATATTAATATTATAATTTTCATTTATTACATAAGGAAACAAAAGTTTAAAATGGTTAAACAACTTATATTACTTATCAGTGGCAGAGCCACAGACTCCACCCCATTGTTTTGCATGCAGCACTGAAACCCTGTACACAAAGTGAATCCTTAGGTTTAAATGCTTAAAGGAACACAGAAGTCAGAAAAGTCCAAAAAAAGAGTTGTGTATTTCAATTTTTAGTGCACTAGCAAAGTTCAAGATATACTACCATAAAATATGGCACAATGAAATGTGAGAAACAGCCAAAACAGAAATTCACTCTTCACTCTTCCTTAGCCTTTCTCCCTGATATTAGTCATAAGATCTCACTCAAGAAGTGCTCTCTATACGTGAGAGAAAGAAACCAAAGATAGAGATGTCAAGAAGAATCTGAGCAAGGCTTTCTAAATTTTCACAGTTTATTACCAATGGTTCATATTGCTCTATTCACTTGCTTCTCCAAGATTAGCCTTATCAAAACTTTCATGAAAATACGAGTGTTCCTATTCCCTTTGATCTTCTATTCTTGACAAATATTTCTGTGTCATATAAAACCTACAATAAATAACTTGTATGTTTTTCTCTTGTTTACCTGTCTTTTGTTATAGGGGTCTCAGCTATAAACCAAGCAATGGTTTGGGAAAGATATTTTTCTTCCTCTGGAAGACAAATGCTATATTTCACTACTGACTTCAGACTTATTCAGTGCATTCTTAACTTGAAATAAGTAAGTATAAAAAGCAATAAGTGAAAACTTTAAGAACCTCTTATCCTGGGCCAAACATATTTCTGAACAGCTCAGACTTCCCTTTCTGTTACATGCAACATGAAGAAAAGATCAGACTTAAATCAGATTTCTAGGTTTCTGGTCCCAAAAAATTTGGGCAACTCAAATATCCTATTTCTTAGTTTTTTCTCCCAAATATAAAATGTCACGTCTAACCTAATGATCTCCTAGACACTCTCAAAAATCTCCATCTTTGTTTTTGTTTTTGTCTGCTCTACTTTGAATGGTATATAAGACTGGAAGGTGTTCACACATTTAGCTAAAATAAATACATTTTTTTCAAAAGTAAAGTGCATATCTCTTGGAAGAAGGGTGATTACCCAGGGACAATCATAACTATAATGACCTACAGTATATATAAGAATTTAGCTTTAAAACCCTATGTCTATAGAATATTGCAGATATTCAGTTCACAAGCTTCTGTTAAGCCAGTAAGAGGACTGATAATTCCTATATTTCCCTAAACATTATAAAACTCTGGAATTCAAAATTAAGGCAAATTCATATTTGATTTTACTCTACCTGTGAAATTTTAGCAACTCATTTCTTATATATAGGAAAAGCAGAAAGCTCTAGCTGCGTTGGATAAGATATGGTGATCCTCCTCTTGAGGTGTAGAATCCAGCATGAAAGGGAAGAAATATCAAAGAAAATACTTCCAGAGTACAGAGTGTTGAAAATTCTCCTCTGGCCTGGATGAACAGAGACATTCTGGAGCTCCACCTCACATACTCTTAAGAAATGGTAGGGAAGTAAAGTCAAAACTGTACAAAGCAATCCTTCAAAAATGTTGCCAGAACAGCACACTAACCTCCTCAACAATAGTGTCTTAACATATGTAAATATGTGAAGACAGCTTTTTAAACTCATAGTTTGATTGAATCAAAGTTAGGGCATGAAGGGAGGGCAGGGACAAGGTGAAAAAATGAGAACCAAGACCTGTCATGTAAAGGTACAAAATCCCAATAATAAATGTAACTGTACTGTATACCTAAAATGCACCAATAAACTCAATTTTTTAAAAAGGGCAAATATACCAACATGATTCTCAAACATCTCTCTTCCTTTCTACTCTGGCATTCTTTTTTTTTTCAGCTTTAATTGAGTTTATTGGTACATTTTAGGGATACAGTACAGTTACATTCATTGTTGGGATCTTGTACCTCTACATGACAAGTCTTGATTCTCATTTTTTCCCTCTGGCGTTCTTTAAGTGTATTTTGATGTGGAAAAAACTAAATTTTAGTTAAATATATCATTCCTGCCTATTATTTTCAGCTGCAGATTATCTGATTAAAATCTTTGAGGGAAAAAAACATGTTAGACTATGGCAACTTCTTCTTTGCACATTTTTTCCATACTTTCTTGCATAGATTAAAGCTAAACCATGATCAGAAACATGTAATAGTAAATTGAACATTAAAATTTAGTGATGAGAATCCTTTGCCTGCATCTGAACTGCAGAAATAAATGGTTGTCTTCAAAATGGGAGTTAACATTTCAAAAGAGGTTGTTAAAATGTTCTAAATTAAGAGTATGAACATAAGCCTAATTCAACACCCTCATTAATTTTCTAAATCCTTGTCCATATTTAATCCTATCAAAACATTAGTGTGAGAATAGATTCACATGGTCAGAAGCGATGTACATATCATACTTTTGATATTTGTTGAGGTCAAAAGTACTTTTGTTCCCCACTTGAATATGAAGTTTAAAAACAACATCATAAGCAGATGGGGGCTTTATAAAATCATTTGTTAGGAAGAAAGCTGAGTATGCAGATGTGCCTTATAGCAGATATTCCTAGTACTGAACCATATTAGACAAACCTACCTCACCCAATCATGAGCCCTACTGAACAGGTCTGGGATCCCTCTCCATACCTATCCTAAGAAACATGGGAAAAGTAGAGCACACCACCTCTGAGCAGTTGTCTCTCGTGTGGCAATGAAAGAGTATAACCCACCATGTCCAATTTGCTCTAGCCAAACTCATCAGTCAAATGAGAGATCAGTTCTCTTGAAATGGGTAAGTACAGAGGCAGAGAGATGATAGTAAGGTCATACATATTCCTTCTCCACCACATGAAAGGAAGCTTAAAACTAAGGAGAAGTATCACTCAGTAATAAGTAATGCTTGGAGACGGTGCTCAAGGATTCAGTCTGTCACTGGCTGGCTCCCAGGCAGAAACATCATGGCAGAAGGATGTGGAGAAACAATGCTACTCAGTGCATGATAGCTTGGAAGCAGGGAGGGCAACAGCTCCAGAGAGGAAAAGACAAGAGGCCAGCCATAGACCATATTTCCCGACCCACACAGACACACCTAGAAGTGTGTTCTATCAATTTCCAGGGTGGATCCCAAAACTAATCAAGTTGAAATTCCATTCTAAGTGCTACATCTCACCCCTTTTCAACTTGCTACCCAAACACATACCCTTAAACCATACTTAATCTCCATATAAAGACAATAGCAAGTTCATAAGTGTGCCTAACATAACACAACTACCCTGTGTAAAATCAGAAATGCAACAATCCCTTCACAAAATCTGAACGGTTCCACTACTTTTTAAAATTCTAAGTCAAGTCTCTTCTGAGACCCAAGCCAAGCTCCTAGCAGACACCTGCAAGATAGAGGAGAGATTTATTTTAGCTCATAGTTCAGTTCACTGTCGGCTGGCTCCAAGGTATAAACACATGGTGTTGGCAAAGGAAACTGTTCATCCCGTGGCATTCAAGAAGCAGAGGAAGAAAGGAGGATTCAGGGACAAGAGTATACCTTTCTGAGTCACCTACCTTCTGTTCCCCTAGTGACCTACCTCCAACCAAGGCCAAACTCCTAACAGCACATTCAGCTACCAAACTTATCAATGGATAAATTCTTTGATTAGTATAGGTCCTCTATTATCCAATCACCTTCCAAACACATGAGACTTTGGGGAGATTTGAAGATCTAAACCGTAACACAGGGAAAAGGGAGATAATTTATATTCATATTGCTCTGTGAAATTCTTCCAAAATGTTAGAAAATTAAGATCATAAGTATTAGATTTTTTTATGACATAAGCATGAACTCCCAGACACAAATATCAAAAGGAGGTTTGTGATTGTGCAGAACTTTAAAACTATTTGTGTTAGAAAAGCACCTGATAGACAAGAAAGAAGAGGAGGTCAAATTTTAGGGGAAAAAAAGATACTATTAGCATGTTCTATTGTGCTAAAGAAGTTCTTAGGAAAGCCTATTCAAATTATTTTTTTCTCCATGATACCTATATGAATTATGAGAAAGTTTACCTAACTTTTGCCCAAATAAAGCTAAGAATTACTCATGTGGGTAATCTGGATAGCAAATTATTTCCATGCCTATGGATGCTGCTTTTAAATCACATTTTCCCCTGTTGGTTCTCAAAATTGTCCCTTAACACTGGGTGAATTTCTTCACTGTAAATCATGTAGATCTAAATTAGTCACATCCCTTTTCCACCTGTAAATATAGCAATAAACCTGATCTGGAGCAGATCATTTGGAATCTCCAATCAACAGAGTTGTCATCTTTATGATGAAATAAGCTGTAATTTTTACTGTTATCTTAGTAGTTCATGTTATTTTTGTTTTCAAACATGTTTAAAGGAATTTCTAAAGTATTGTTGCTTAACATTCCTCAATGGATTAAGAAATATTAGGTCATTGTCAGGTACAGTTGCACACAACTGTAATTCCAGCACCTAGAAAGGTGAGACAGGAGGATTGTAAGTTGAAATACTGCCTGGACAATTTAGTGTGCCCTGTCTCAAAATCAAAAGGGCTGTGGATATGTCTCAGTGGTAGACTGCCCTGGGTTCCATCCCCAGTATCACACACACACACACACACACACACACACACACACGCACACACAATCATAATCTTCTAAAAATAAATCCTTTAAATAATGAAGTAAGATGAATACTTTTAAGATGATAAATACAATTTTGGAAACTCAGATGGTGCAAAGTAAGTAATTTGTGCATTTGTAGATTCACATTAATCTTTAAGTCATTGTTATCAATAACAATGGAAGAGCAGACAGGAAAATATAGAAATTTCTATCTTCTATTATAACCTCAAAGTCATTTGCATACAAGTGATTCGACTAACTTCTTCCCTTTTACTCTATGCAAGGAATTTGTTTAGGAAATATAATGAAGCATAGTTTCTTCTAAAACTCAAACTGATCCTACACATGATTCAGTGTGATAGTCTCACCACCTCTCACTTAAAATAGCTCTAAAATGGTAAGAAAGCAATCTTTCATCTGAAGACAATAATTCCATAGACAATCCTAGAACATGAAGCTGTAATGGCAGGGACCAATATTCCATCATTTGAAAGATGAGAAAATTGAGGTTTCCAGATATTTCTTCTGTGTGAGTCTACACAACTTGTGAGAGGCAGGGCTGACAGCCAGAGCTCCTGAACCAACTGCAGTGGCCTTTCCTTATGTAGACTCTAGATAAACAAAATATCTGAGATAAATAACAAAGAAGAATGACTTATTTTGGCTCATGGCTTCAGTGGTTTCAGTCTGTGGTCAATTGGTCTCTGCTGTTTCATGGTAGGAGCATATGGAGAAGCAGAGCTGTTTGGCCCATGGCAGCCTGGAAACTAAGTGAAATAAGGAAAGGACCAGGCTCCCAATATTTCCTTCAAGAGCCCATTCCCAGTGACTTCACTTCCTCCTATTAGGTTCCTCCTCCTCAAGGTTTTACTACTTCCCAGTAACACTGACAACCAAGCCTTCAAATATGGGCTTTTGGGAAAAACTTACACCAATTATCACACCTGTACTAGACATGGGGCAAGACCTGAGGTTTGAACATTAGAAGAATAGAGGAAAAACTGTAAATTTTCAACTTCTTAAACCCTACTAGGAGAAAAGCTTTTACAAAAGGAATCCTTCACCAAGGATTGAGAATTTAAACTTTTAAGGTAGCTTTTGCATTCCTGAAAACGTCTGTAGCATAATTTCATTCCAGAGTCAAGGAACAAGATCTATGCCTAAATCTCTTGGAACATAAATGTGTCTCCCTGATGAAGCTACCAGAGGTTAAATATGGAAAATGTGAGGCCTACAAACTCAAATAAAAGGTGAAGGAGCTATGTTCCAACTACTTGTTACTGACATTTCAAAGAAATTCCAGATTAATTTATGATAAGATTTATGGCATGATTTTATTTTATCAGAAAGTAACATGTTCTTCATGAATGTGCATTAATCCAAATAAGGTAGCACTGGCTTCATTTAAAACCATCTGTTGAAAATGAATTTTTGTGAGTTACTGTCTCAAAACAGAGAAAACAGATGTACATTTAACCCCAAACCACAGAATCACTCAGCCTATTCTAAAGCTTGATATGATGTCATATACACAAATTAAAAATAAATCTGTTTACCTTGTGCTTTTATAGTCTAATATTTCATGCAGAACAAAACTCTATAAATAAAACTGTTTAACTTTCAAACCTGTACTGCTCCAAGCTAACCTGTTTGTACATACTTACATCACCACGGAAACTTTATTTTTAAAACTTCAAAGGAATTAAAATTGATTTGAGCATATTCAAAATGTCAGGTTGTTGTCCTGAGATGACAATAAATAGAAGAGGCCACAGAAGATAAATAGAATTCACAGAAAGGAAGACTCAGCTGAATCCTAACATGTAGAGGGATCAGTAATGAGAACATGTTACAACTTTTAAACTGAAAACTTTCAGCTATTTTACACAAGTTAAGCTGCAGCAAGAAGATATTAGCTTCTTTCCAACTAGTTGGCAAACTCTGGAAGGCTTTTCTGTAAGAGTAGATAGAAGAGTCTCTTTCCAAATAGAATAGCAATTACTAGGGGATAGGAAGGGTAGAAGGGAGGGGGAATGGAAGGAGGCAGGGTAACAGCTGCCAAACTACAGTTAGGAATAAGTTTTAAAGTTGCAGTAGGATTACTAGTATGATTTATAATATTTATTATGTATTTTATAAAGAACTAGAACAGAGGGAAGAGCTTTTTATTCAGCTTTAATTGAGTTTATTGGTACATTTTAGGGATACAGTACAGTGATATTCATTGTTGGGATCTTGTACCTCTACATGACAGGTCTTGGTTCTCATTTTTTCCCCTTGTCCCTGCCCTCCCTTCACCCACTCCTCCCCTCCCCATCTACAAACACTTTATTTCCATCTTTTCATTCTCTCACATTTTTTTCTTTTCCCTTATTACCCTTCCAAAAACCCATCTCACCTTCCCTACACCTTTAGATCCTTTCTTCCCATTTCTAAATGTCAGTAATCTTATCAGGATTTTATGTATTATTGCAGATTATTCACACCAGAGAGACTATTCAGTATTTACACATGAGTGACTTATTTATTTCACTTAGGAGTATATCTTCAGTATGTATCCATTTTCCTCTGAATGAACCTATTTTCTCATTCTTCGTGGCTGAGTAATATTCCATTTTATAGAAAAACCACAACTTCTTTATCCAGTTTCCAACGGATGGGCAAATAGGTTGTTTCCAAGATTTAGCTATTACAAACTGTGCCGCTATAAACATGGGTGCACATACTTCTCTGTGATATGATTCTTTTAGTTCTCTTGGAAAGATACCCAACAGAGGGATGGCTGGGTCAAATGGAACCTCCAGTCCAAGCTCTTTGAGGTATCTCCATATTGATTTCCATAGTGGTTGCACTAGTCTGCACTCCCACCAACAATGGAGGAGGGTTCCTTTCTCCCCACAACCCCGCCAACATTTGTTATTGTGTGATTTCTTGATAGCAGCCATTCTTTGTGGGGTGAGGTGGAATCTCAGTGTTGTTTTCATCTGCATCTCTCGAATGACCAGTGATGTGGAACATTTTTTCAAATATTTTCTTGCTGCTTTTACTTCTTTGTCTGAGAAATGTCTGTTCATTTCGGATGCCCATTTTTGAATCGGGTCTTTATATTTGGGGGGACTGATTGTTTTGAGTTCTTTATATATTCTTGATAATAGTCCTTTTTCTGAGGAACAGCTGGTAAAAATTTTTTCCCACATTGTAGATTGTCTCTTAGCTCTGCTGATGGTTTCTTTTGAAGTACAGAAGCTTTTTAATAAGATGAGATCCCAGTTGTTTATTCTATCTGCTAGTTCCCGTGCTACTGAGGATTTATTCATAAAGCCTTTTCCTATACCAATGTCTTCCAGAGTTCTGCCTAACTTACCTTCCAGCAAGTTTAATGTTTCTGTTTTAATATTTAGATCTTTAATCCATTTGGATTTTAACTTAGTGCATGATGAAAGATAAGGGTCTAATTTTAATCTGTGGCAGGTTGACATCCAGTTTTTCCAACACCATTTATTAAAGAGGCTATCTTTCCTCCACTGGTCAGCTCCTTTGTCAAAGATGAGGTAGCTGAGTACATCTGGGTTTGTTTTTGTATCTTCCAGTCTGTTAGACTGATCCTCAGGCCTATTTCTTTGCCAGTACCATGCTGTTTTTAACACAGTGGCTTTGTAGTATAGTTTCAAATTGGGAATTGTTACACCTGGCACCATGTGTCTGTTGACTAAAATGGCTTTTTCTATTCTAGGTCTCTTATGGTTCCAAAGGAATTTTTGGATTCTTTTTTCTAGTTCTGTGAAATGTAGTGTTGGAATTTCCATTGGCATTGCATCGAATGTATATAGAAGTTTTGGTAGTATGGCCATTTTCACTATGTTGATTCTTCCTACCCAGGAGCAGGGCATCTCTTTCCATTTTTTTATAATCTCTTCAATTTCTTTTTTCATAGTGCTGTACTTTTCAGTGTAGAGATCTTTTGCTTCTTTTGTTAGATTGATTCCTAGATACTTCTTTTTTTTGGATGCTATTATAAATGGAATTTTTTCCCTTTTTTCTCTCTCAGTGAGTCTGTTACTTGTGTATAAGAAGGCTATTGATTTTGGGAATTCACCTTGTATCCAGATACTCTACTGAATCTGTCAATTAAGTCTAGAAGTCTTTTGGTGGAGTTTTTTGGGTCTTCAATGTAGAGTATCATATCATCAGCAAATAATAACAGTTTTAACTTCTTTCTTTCGTATCTTTATTGCTTTAATTTCTTTCTCTTGTCTAATTGCTATGGCTAATGTTTCCAGAACTATGTCGAAGAGGAGTGGTGATAATGGGCATCCTTGTCTTGTTCCTGATTTTAATATGAATGTTTTCCGTTTTGGGCCATTTAATATGATGTTGGCTGATGGTTTTTCATAGATAGCCTTTATTAAATTGAGGTATAGGCCATCTATTCCAATTTTTTGCAGGGTTTTTATCATGAATGGGTATTGAATTTTGTCAAATCCTTTTTCTGCATCTATACAGAGGATCATATGGTTTTTGTCCTTGACTTTGTTAATATAATGTATTACATTTATTGACTTTCATATGTTGAAACATCCTTGCATCTCTGGAATAAATCCGACTTGGTCAGGATGGATGATCCTCTGTATTCTGTTTGCTAGTATCTTATTAGGATTTTTGCACCTATATTCATTAAGGAGATTGGTCTGTAGTTCTCCTTTTTAGTTGTATCTTTCCCTGGTTTGGGAATCAAAGTGATACTTGCTTCCAGGAATGAATTTGTAAGTATAGCTTAGAGGGAAGAGTTTTGAGGGCTCTTGACACAAGACATGATAAACATTCAATGAGATGGAAATGGTAATTGTCCTGATTTGTTATGCAATGCATACATGCATTGAAATATCATAGTATACCTCAAATATATATACAGTTTTGATGTGTCAATTAATAATAATTAATAATAACATTTTCCAAAATGTCAGTTTAGCCAATAGGACTGTCTGTTTCTTTTTCAGGATCTATTCTTTTCTCTGTAATAGTGTGTGTGTGTTTCTTCAGAACAAGGCCAGAAACTAGAGTGCCATGCTTCCAGTGTAATCAGCAAATCTATGGAGCCCACAAAATGCTTGTCTGTGGTAATGAGGAAACTGAATGAATGTTATCTTGAAGTTCCTTCCACAAATTCTGCAGAGAGTCAAAGGATCTGTTTTTAAGTCATGGCTTGACTATTTCACTAGCCAGGTAGAAATCATTCTGAATTTCGGCTGTCTCATCTTTAATTGAGTCTCCCAGTCAGTCTATAATGTGTGTGAATTATTAAAATCCCATAGTGTGGATGGAAATAAGAAAGTACAAGAGAGATTATAAGTATCCCCCCAATAAGTCTATTCAGAAATCCCTAGCATTTCATGAATATAAAATGTCACAGGCGATCACCATATTATTACTATACCTTTATCATAATTTTCTAAACAATACTTGCTTTAGTTGAAGCTCCAAGTATATTTTCAATACTCTATAAATGCACTTATAATTGATTTCAAATTTCCACCATCACATAAGCCATTTATTTAATAAAATTCTATACAGGCACATGAATAGAAATTATATTCCAGTCTAGAACCTCAAGAAATTAAACAGAGAGGAAGCATGAGCTTTTAACAGAAATTTAGAGCTCTCAGGACTAGTGATTTTGGGATTAGGAAAAATTGAATTCCAGGGCTACTTTTTATCTTTGGGCATAACTTAATATCTCTGAGACTTAAACTCCTCATCCATTTGCAAGAGTAAAGACTATCTTCGGATGATGTGATCACCCCTGGCCACATCAGAGTTGGGATAGGATAGCTAATATGAGGGAGTATGTGTAAACAATGTGTATCATAATGCTCTATACAAAACTTAAAGCAATGATATAAATAGAATGAAAATGGGACTAGTGTTGTCACTATCTCCATTCCCAAATTTCTTAATATTTGTTTTGCTTTGATGAATGTGGATAGCTTAGGTGATTGCAGTCTCTGAAGTGGAAAAATAGATTAGAAATTCAAAGCAATTGCCATTAAAAAATTCAAATTGCCCATTAAATTCACCCAACACCCTTTCCAACTGAAATACACACACATGTAGCATAAAATTCAAAGTTTATTGTTTTTAAAAATTCACTACCACATAACACTTGTTCCTTATGAAATGCTATTGTATTCCATTTATTGTAACAGTTCCAAAAGGCACATCACTATGGGCAGTAGTAAGATAGCAAGCTTATTTGGTAAGGGTATGTGTTGTAGAAAGTTGAACTCATAAACAGTCACCCATTATTTGTCTTTATTTGTGTTGTTCACTCTGTGGGTTTTCTGTGGTAAACTTTAATCCCAAAATTGCTTTCTTTTGTCACCCACCTACAATGTGGAGCTATTTCTCTACCCACACAGATTCTTCAGTGTATATTTTGGAAATGAAACCTATTTATTTTTATCCTAAGTAAAAGTAAGTTGTGATGGTAAATCTGCTGCCAAAACAGAGTCAGGACATCTTCCAAAGGCAAATACAAATGATTTGAGGACATCCATTTTTACCTATTCTCTACTACTCTTAAAAAAAACATCTATCCTTTTGATTCAGATGTTTTTTCCTTTAGTTGACTTCTTTTTTTCTGCTTAAAATGTGTATTCATTTTGGTCAAGTTAGAGCAGTGATGATCTGAAACTTAAAGAGTATTGAAAATAGTCACCCAGAGAACACATTTTAAAAATAGAGATTCCCAGGTCTCTCTCGCAGATGTGCTACACAACTAAATCATGGAAAATACATTTTCACATGTATTTCAGGCATTCCTCCAGCACCTTGGAAAACCACTAGTCTAGGGAAGATCTCAAGACCCACCCTTGAATCCTTAAACATGATGTTTCAGTTAGACATTGTTAACTCTAGGGCTCTTGAGAGAGCTTTTAGTGTCTGCATCTAAATAGTGAAGATTTCATCTCAAAGTTCAAGTAACTCAAGTGTACTTTCTTTATTTTGAATCTTAATTTAGTTCTGGATATGAATATTGTTAGGCCATCACATTGCCTAAATTAAGATAAACAGACCCACTAACTCAACACTACTGAATGTGACCTACTTATTGGTATCAAGGTCCTTTTTTTTTTTTTAGAAAGAAAATTGAAAATTTGTTTACCCACTTCAACTTCCCTTTGGGAAAAGTGTGCTGCTTATAAATCTCATCTGGGACAATTTACTCCTCTAAGTATTCATGAAGATTTTCCTACCAAATAGGATAATTATCAGCACAATTCTAACAGATTTCTTTCTTATGGCTACAAATATCTTTCTCAGCAAAAACAAGTTCCAGAGCTTTTAACAAAAGATATTTTGTAAATAGTAGGTGAACATTAGTTCCATGCCTCACATCAACAGAAATTTGCAAGTCTTTAAAAAAGTGCCCTCTATCCATGCTCTTAATACTACAGGTTCAGATTTTTCTGTTTTGGTATAGAATATTTGACCATGTCACCTGACACAGACACAAGCTTAAAAACAACTTTGATCATCTCATCTATTAAAATGTGTGAAATGATGCTGGATTTCTATCATTCTCAGTATTCAGTGCCTCTTTATTAAGGAAAAACTTGCCTATGCAGCAAGAAGGACTAGTGCTTCCTGCACTGTGACTTAACCGCTGTTACTGTAGAGTGAAAATACAAATGCAGCACTCAATTATTAGGGGCTAACATGAATTAAAATAAGGTGAAGATACACTTCACAAATGTTTTAAAAGAAATTAAGACAGGCAAATTCAGCAAAATGCCAGAATCTCCCTGAGCACAAGCCAAATGATCTATGTTCTGAGCTATGCCAACTACACAGGGAAGGAGTAATATATCACTCATCCTCAAACTTTTGCTTTCTTTTTGGAAACCAAAATACATTTTTGCATGAACTCTCTCCTCTCATTTAGAAATCCAAATGTATGACAAGTGAAATATAATCAGATAGTCATACAGCTCACTTTCATCAAATATAATCTTCAGTGGAGTTTTGGGATATCAGCATTCAATTTAATTAGAACTTCTGAGCATCCCTGAGATGCCTCAAAAGCATGGAAAATGTGTGCCAATGGAGAACATACACTGCTTTAAAAACAAATCTCAAGACTAAAGACTGGGCAGTGTTACGTATGTCAAGATGGATAATTAAGACCAACATATAAAGAAACATTTACATTTTTTTAAAGATGATAGTTAAAATTCAGTAGAGTAGCTGGATACAAGATCAACACTCAAAAATCAATAGCCTTCTTATACATCAATAGCAGAGTCATTGAGAGAGAAAGTGGGGAAACAATTCCTTTCACAGTAGCATCCAAAAAATATCTAGGAATCAATCTAACCAAGGAAGGTAAAGACCTCTACTTTGAAATCTACAGCACTCAGAAAAAAATAGATTGAACAGGATATCAGAAAATGAACCTGCCTCATAAGCACAAGGTCCCAAGTTCAATCCCCAGTGCCAAAAAAAAATGATTTAGGGCCAGGAATTTGGCTCAGTGGTTATCCGCCTACCTTGCAAGTGCAAGGGCCTGAGTTTGATCCCTGGTACAAAAGGGGGGGGAGGAAGAAAGAAAGAAAGAAAGAGAGATAGAGAGAGAGAGAGAGAGAGAGAGAGAGAGAGAGAGAGAGAGAGAGAGAGAGAGAGAGAGAAAGAAAGAGAGGGAAAGAAAAGAGAATGGAAAGGCATCATTTACTCTTGGGGAGGAAGAATCAATATAGTGAAAATAACCATGCTTCCAAAACTGCTATATATTCAATGAAATCCCCCAACAGCATATTTCATAGAACTAGAGGAAATAATCCAAAAATTTCTTTAGAGCAAGAAGCAATTCTAGGCAACAAAGACAAGGTAGGAAGTCTCACAATCCCCAACTTGAAACTATACTACAAAGCTACTATAATAAAAACAGCATGGTACTGGCAAATAAACAGATCAAGAATCAATGGAACAGATTAGAAGATACAGAAACAACTCCAGACATACTCAGCCACCTCATCTTTGACAAAGGAATCAAACACCCTCACTGGAGCAAAGATAGCCCCTTTAAAAGATGGTACTGGAAAAACTGGGTTTCAACTTGCCAAAGATTAATCCCATATCTTTTACCAATCACTAAACTAAAATTGAAATGGATCACAGATCTAAATATTAAAACAGAAACACTAAACTTGATGGAAGAGAGGTTAGGTAGAACTCTTGAAGACATTAGAGTAGGAAAAGATTTCACAAACAAAACCTCAGTCACACGGGAACTAGCATAACAATTTGGATCTCATCTTATTAAAAGATTCTCCACAATAAAAGAAACCATCAATATAGTGAAGAGACAACCCACAATGTGGGAAAAAATATTACCAGCCGTTCCTCAGACACAGGACTATTATGTAGAATAATTAAACTGAAAAATAAATCAGAACCTCCAAATTTAAAGACCCAATCTCAAAATGGGCATTTAAAATGAATACATTTCCCAAACAAACATATGAAAAGAAATGAAACATAATTTCTGTCTGTCTGGGAGAATGATATTTCATTTCTTATCATATGTTGTGGGAAAATTTTTTGCCAGCTGCTCTTCAAAAGGGACTATTATCTAGAATATATAAAGAACTCAAAACAATCAGCCCCCTCAAATATAAAGATCCAATTTAAAAATGGGCATCTGAAATGAACGGACAAAGAAGTAAAAGCAGCAAGTACATATATGAAAAAATGTTCCAAATCACTGGTCATTCGAGAGATGCAGATGATAACAACACTGAGATTCCATCTCACCCCACAAAGAATGGCTGCTATCAAGAAATCAACCAATAACAAATGTTGGTGGTGTTGTGGGGAGAAAGGCACCCTTCTCCATTGTTGGTGGGAGTGCAGACTGGTGCAACCACTTTGGAAATCAATATGGAGATACCTCAAAGAATTAGGACTAAAGGTTTCCTTTGACCCAGCCATCCCTCTTCTGGGTATCTTTCCAAAAGAATTGAAAGAATAATATCACAGTGATATATGTGCACCAATATTTATAGGGGCACAGTTTGTAATAGCAAAAACTTAGAAACAGCCCAAATACTCATTAGTTGGAGATCAGATAAAGATGTGGTTTTTCTGTAAAATGCAATACTACTCAGCCATAAAGAATGAGAAATTAGATTAATTCATAGGAAAATGGATACATATTGAGGATATACTCCTAAGTGAAATAAATAAGTCACACATGTGTAAATACCAAAGAGTTTCTTTGGTGTAAAAAAATATAATAGTACATAAGATCCTAATGGAATAATTAACAATGTGGAATAGGAAGAAAAGGGCTAAAGGTGTAGGGAAAGTAGGAAGAGTAGGGGAAAGGTAACAAGGGAAAAGAAAAAAATATGAGAAAATGGAAATAAAGTGTTTGTAGATGGGGAGGGGACGAGGGGGTGAAGAGAGGGCAGGGACAAGGGGAAAAAATGAGAACCAAGACCTGTCACATAAAGTTACAAGATCCCAATAATGAATGTAACTGTACTGTATACCTAAAACGTACCAATAAAATCAATTAAAAAATGAAACAAACATATGAAAAAATATATGAAACAAATAAACATATAAAAAAAGTTCAATATCACTGCTCGTTTGAGAGATGCAGCTAAAAATAACATTGAGATTTCATCTCACTCCAGAAAGAACAGCTGCTATCAAGAAATCAACTAATAGCAAATGTTGACAGAGCTGTGGGGAAAAAAAGGAACCCTTCTCTGCTGTTGGTGGGAGTGTAAACTGGTGTAACCATTGTGGAAATCCATGTGGAGGTTCCTCAAAAAACTAAGATTAAAGGTCCCATTTGACCCAGCTATCCCCTTTGGAGTATATTTCCAAAAGAATTGAAATCATTATACTGTTATACCCAGCTTCCCCTTTGGAGTATATTTCCAAAATAATTGAAAGCATTATACTACATCCATGTTTAGTGGCACAGTTTGTAACAGCTAAATCCTGGAAACAGCCCAAATGTCATCAACTGGTTACTGGATAAGGAAGGTTATTTTTTTTTTAATAAAGTGGAATGCTACTCAGCCATAAAGATAAATTAGAGACATTTATAGCTAAATGGATGCACCTTGAAGCCGTACTTTTAAGTGAAATAAAGTCAACACATGTGTGAATATTGGAATTGTTTCCGTGGTATGGGAAGCTGAAAATGCAAATAAGGACCAAAGCACATAATCAATATTGTGAAATAGGAAGAAAATGTTCAAAGTGAAAGGAGAACCAGGGAGAGGTGTTGTTGGGGTAAAGGAAAGAAAAGAAATAAAAAGATGGAAAAAACAGAAACAACGCTTCTGTAAATAGGGAGAAGCCAAGGGTTTGAAGGGAGGGAAGGGGACTGGGGAAAAATAAGAGCCAAGATATATCATGCACAGACACAAATTCCCAATGATGAATGTGATCATAATGTACACCTAAATGTACCGATAAACTCAATTTTTTTAAAAAAAATGGTTAAACTAGAAGGTACCTTGTAATTCCCATTTTGGAAGAATGCAAACCTAAAGCAATGAAATGATCAGAACACAGTTCTGTGAAAAAGTGATAATAAAAGGCACATATTTGAACTTCTGTACACATTCTATCTCTCCCCACTACTCCTAGGAAGTTGGAAGTTTCTGTGTTATTTCAGTCCCTTTCTCTTGAATGGCCTTATATACGTCTATACCCTTTTATTTTGCTCTTATTTTTATTCTGGGTTTCTCATATAAGAGAAAAAACATGATATTTAAGCTTATGTGTCTGATTTATTTGACTTAACATTATGGTCTGAAGTTGCATCCATTTTCCTACACACAACTCTTTTATCTTTCTTTATGGTGCAGTAGTGCTCCATGATGTGTAAATGCCTCTTTTTTTTAATCCATTCATCTGTTTATAGACATATGAGCCACCTCCAAGATTTAGCTATTATGATTTGTGCTGTTATAAACATGGATATGCATGTAACTCTGTAATACAATGTCTTTTACTCTTCTGGAAAGATACCCAGAAGAAAAATAGCTGGGTCAAATGGAATTTCTAGTTTTAGATTTTTGAGGAATCTCTATACTGATTTTCATAGTGATTGTGCCAGTTTACAGTCCCACCAACAATATAAAAAGGATTCCTTTCTCCCCACAGATTTCTTGGTGATGGCCATTCTTTCTGGGGTAAGATGGAATCCCAGTGATTTTATTTTTTTTACTTTCATTAATTTTTTAAATATTTTCAGTAAAAATGATTACACTCATTGTAGGAAATTGGTACATGTACATAACACATTTTAATTCTTTTTCATCTTCCCTCCACTCCCCTTTTATTTTGCCAACATGAGATTCATTTATTTATCTTAGAAGACCTTATAAAGTTTATTATCATAATATATACAGATGAAAAACCAGACTAACAGACCAAAAAAATGCATAAAACATGTACTAAATTCAGGTACACTTTTAGATACACTGTTCATGCTAGATTACAATAACTTTTTTCTCTAATTACCAGCTATGTTGAACATTATTTCATGTGCTTAATAGCCATTTGAACTTCTTCAATAAGTGTCTATTCATTTGACCTGCCCACTTTTTGCTTGGATCATTTATTTTGGGAGATCTAATTTTTTTTGAGTTCTTTATATATCCTAGGTATGAGTCCTGTATCTGAGGAATTTCTTTCAAAAAATGTTTCTCATTCTGCAGGTTATCTTTTCACTCTGTTGATTGTTCCTTTTGCTATGCAGAAGCTTTTAAGTTTTCATTTTGTTGATTCTTAGAACTATTTCCTATGCAATTAAGGTTCTGTTTGGAAAGCCTTTGCCTAAGCCTATGACTTTAAATTTTTAACATATTTTGTCATGCAGCAGGTTGTTTAACATTTAGTTCTTTGATTCATTTTGATTTTTGTTTAGTACATGGTATAAGCTTAGATAGATTCAATCTTCTGCATGTGGGTAGCCACTTTTTCCAAAACCATTTATTAAAAAGGCTACCTTTCCTCCACAGTGTGTTTTTGGCTCCTTTATCAAAGATTAATCAAATGCCCTTGAAGTTGTTTCTGCATCCTCTATTCTGTTCCACTGATCCTCATGTCTGTTTTGTGCCAATACTATTTATCATTGTAGCTTTGTAATATAACTTCAAGTTCAGAATTGTGATGTGTCCTGCTTTGCTCTTTTTACCCAAGATTGTTTTTCCTGTTCTGGATGTCTTCTGATTCCATATGAATTTTAGTATTTTATTCTCTTGTTCTAAGAAGAACACTGCTGGAATTTTTATTAGGATTCTATTAAATCTGTATGTCAATGTTAGAAGTGTGGCCTATTTGACAATACTTGTTCTGCCTATCCAAGAACAAGTGATATCTTTCCATTTTCTGGTGTCCTCTTCAATTTCCTTTTTCAGAGTGCTGTAGTTTTAGTTGTAGAGGTCTTTCATTTTCTTGGTTAGGTTAATGCCTAAGTATTTAACTTTTCTTGATGCTATTGTGAATGGTATTTTTCCCAAATTTCTTTCTTAATGAGCTTATTATTAATGTGTCGCAGTATGTGACCAGGGTAGCAGGACTTCTTCCTTTTCAATTTTATTAAAAAGTACTACCTATATTAATAGGTAATTGGTACTACTTTAATTTGATAAAAACACAATAGTAGTCAATTTATGGAAGGCACTGAGCTAAGTATCATATAGGATATAAATATAACAATATCCCTGACCTTAATAAATTTAATCCTTAGTACAGAGGGTAGGAAATTAACAGAAATGGTGATACTATAAGAAGAACATGATGTGTTATTAAAGGATTAGTATAAGGTTCCAAACAAGGGATAACTTATATTTGGGTTAAAAGCATTAAAACTTTTCTGGAAGATGGAATGAACTGCAACTAATATTGGAGACCAGATTGTTCAGAAAAATTACAGATGAATATTTATTGACCACCTCCAGGGCACAGCCTAGCAACATGGGATACAGTAATAAATAAAACACCAGAGACCCCCACCTTCAAAGATCTTACATTTTAGTGTAGAGGGACAATATATAACAAAGCAAACCAAAAATGACTATTTCAAGTACTAAATAATGCATATGAAGTCCTAGCTAGAGAAACTGATTAGGCAATAAATAAATGGTATCCAAATTGGAAAATAGGAAGTCAAACCATCACTCTTTGCAGATGAGATGAGCTTACATAGAGAAAACTCAAAGATGCCACCAAAATATGATTAGAATAAACAAACTCAGCAAAGTCATAGGAAAGAAAAATCGTCATAGAAAAACAATAGTGCTATATTCCAATAGACAATTATTAAAATACAAAACAAGAAAGCAATCCCATTTATAATAAGTACAAAAATAAAACATCCAGAAATAAGTTTAACCAAAGAGATGAAAGATCTCTGTAGTAAAACTATAAAACATCAATGAAAGATGTTGAAGTCACAAAAAAATAAACATTCTGTTATGGTTTGTATCTCAAATGTACCCCCAAAGATTTACGTGTTTGTAAGATGATGAGATCATAGAGCATTATACTCATCAATGGGTCCATTCACTGATGAGTTCAGTATCTGACTGTGCTGTTAGAAGATAAGGCCCCATATGGAGGTGGGTCACTGGGGAAGTGAACTGGAATGGGGTATTCTTGTCCCCTCTCTTAATTCCTGGCTGCTGTAAATTGGGCACCTTTCTTTACGACATACCATTCTGCCATCCTGTTTCTGCCTTGGAGCCAGCCAACCATGGACTGAAATGGTGAGTCTAAATCAATCGTAAAAGCCAATTCAGGAATTTTCAGTGAAAAACAAGGACTGCACTGGCAGTTTAGCTAGAGTCCATGTGTGTTACACAATGGCAGAAAATATTTTCATTTTGCCTATGTCATCAAACTTCGCAGGAGAGTGAGATTAAGGATATACACTGGTGAAAGGAAAGGAGCTCAACATTCAGGATGTGGCCTGGTATTGCTGGCTGCTTTAGCAAGTTATACAGTGAAAATCAGGAGCTAAAAGCAGATATGAAATGTTTGCAGCTGAAAGGACACTCTGCAGAGCTGAGGCAAAGGAGAATGTGTTGCTCAGAAGATCAGCAATCTTAAAAAGCCAAATGCTTTGCATCAGGATAATAAGAAAGATGACTTAAATATATCTCAAGAATTGACCAGACCCCAAACTTCAAGATTCAAGGATGTAATTAAACTCAAAGAGAAAAAAAAATTCAAGGATGTAAAACTATAAAAATCTCATTTTAGAAGAAAGCCTGTGGGCCTGTTGCTCAAGACGTGCCTCCTAGGAAGTTGATTCATTTCACAGCATTCTGGTTTTACAGTCAGTCATACAGAAGCCAAGAGTAACAGTCAAGGAAGCTTCCACCCAGATTTCAGAATAGGACCTGGGAAGCCAGGCTGTGTGCCCCTGAGAGATCATTTTGCAAAATTGTGAGAGTGAAGCAAAAGGTTCAGTGCAGACTCCGAGAAGTTGGAGATGCCAGCAATGTGGAACATCTACTGAGAAAAAGCAGTGCTATAAGGGCAGGGCTGGGCTACTCAAGTCCATTGCAACTCACATCCTGCTACAATGTGCTCTGTGTGCTTGATATTGAACTACAGAATTTAATATTTGCCCTGCTGTTTTTAGCCTTGGTTTGGTCCAACTCCCTTTTGAGCCTATTTCTCCCTTTTGGAATGAAAGTTCTTACCCTGTACCATTATATGTTAAAAGTATTTAATTATATTTTTATTTTTCCAGAGGCTACCAGCTAAGAGTCTGCCTTGCATCAGAGAAGACTTTGGACTTGTACATTTTAGCAACATGGAATTGTTAAGACTTTGGTGATTCTTAGAGATGGAATAAAATTCATTCTGCATAATCAGTCACGTGGAAACCAGAGACAGAATGCTACAGTTTAGAAGTAAAATTTTCCCCAAACTCTCAGCTGTGTAAGAGATGACTGGATCATGGGGGAATTATACTCATCAGTGGATTTACTCATTGGTACATTCAGTAGCTGACTGTGCTGTTTGGAGGTGCGGCTTTGGAATTGGATTAGTGGGAGCCAGATCTGGCAAAGTATATTCTTGTACCTAGCCACTCCCTTCTCTGTTTCTTGATTACAGTAGTGGAGCACCTTTTCCTTTGCCATTCTATTTCTGCCTTGGAGTTACCCAAATGTGAACTGAAACAGCAAGCCAACATAAACTTCCTTCCTTCAAGTTGCAGATGGTGGGTGTTTTTCTCAAAGATAAATGTTAGCAGTTAAGACACATTCCATGTTTATAGATTAGAAGTATTGAAACTGTTACAATATCTATTATACACAATGGGATATACCAATTCAATGCAACTTCTAAGTGTCAGTGACATTCCATACACAATTAGAAAATAATTATTCTAAAATTTGTATGAAATATTCTCAAATAAACTAATAGCCAAAGCAACCTTTACCAAAAAGAACAAGAGTTTTACTTCAAAATGTACTACCAGGCTGTAGGAATCAAAACAGCACAGTATTGCTATAAATGGAACCATATAAACAAATGGAACAGAATAGAGAGCTCAGAAGAAAACCCACAATCTACAGCCATATGATTTTGGAAAAATGTACTGAGAACATACAGTGGAGAAAATACCATCTTTTCATTAAATGGTGTTGGAAAAAATGGTTATCCACAGAGAATGACGCTAGATCCATTCTTATTACGAGTTATAAAAATTCAACTGAGAAATGACTAAAAACTTAACCCTAATGCCTAGAAGTATGAAACTACTAGACAAAAGCAAAAGAATTGCTTCAGATAATTGGAATGGGTATGTTATTAGAAAATGCCCCAAAGTATTAAAAGAAAATCAAAAATAGACAAATGGAAATAGGTTGCACTGAAAAGCTCTGCACAGCAAAGGAATCAATCAGAGTGAGGAGGAAACCTACAGAATGAAAAAAATATATTTTAAAACTTAATATTTTATGCATGTTTAAAAAAGAAATTCAAATGCAAAACTAAGCAAAGATTGAATACTGCAAATTGCTCTTAAGAAAATTATGAAGAAAATAATTAAGATCTCTAGGGCACATCTTCCTTGTGCATTGACAAGGTGACACAGATTCACTCTGTATACCCCAGGGATCAGGAAAAGACAAACCTTCACCTAAAAATAGGTTTTCCCAATCTTATAATTATATATCCTTCATCTCTAGAGAAAATGTGACCTCTCAAGTTGTCTGTTTCTGTACTTCATCATATACACGGTACTCTGACAATCACATGTGTGGTAAAGATTGTATAGGACTAAGGACCTAGAAAGGGTAGATAGGTAGTGTGTCTCTTGGGATTAATTTGAGGAGACAAGCATTAGCATTCTGAAAGAGTGCTTTATGCAGAAGAAATAACAGGAAATAAGCCAACAAGGGTATGAGATAGATCTACTTCAAGAAAAAGAAGGCCAGTGTGGCAGGAAGAGTGCACAACATATACCAGCAGAATGTAGAGGTCACTGAGATAGACAGTGGTAGAGCAAGTACTATAGTCAATAATAAGAAGTTTGATTTTCCTCTAGTTGCAGAAAAAAGTTGCTAGATTTTGAATGGGAAAGTAACATATTCTGATTTGAGTGTTAGGTCAGTCTACTTGGTCTGATAAAACTGTAGAGCAAGGAGGGATGGAAAACCATGGAGAAGGAGAACCTAGTTGGGAGGCAGTTTAGCACTCCGGACAATGCTTCAGGAAACGTGTCATCCCTCTTGCGGACATGTGATAGCTCCTATATGCTATGAAATGATGGATGTAGCAAGTGCCTTACCTTATCATATGGTTAAATCAGTTCAACAATTATTTTCATAGATGTTTTAGGGCAATAGTAACACAATTATGTTTTCATATTAAATAACATCTAATGGCATGCCTGTGAAGGGCCATGGGATACCATGTGCAAGGGCACACTGATATCCACAAGCTAAAAGATGGACTTAACTTATAATTAATTTGTTGGGAGAATGGTTGAGAAAAAGAACAAGAAGAGGAAGGTATTACACAATACCCCAAACCCTCCTACAAACAACCTCAGGTTTCTTTTGTATTAGTATAAAGAATATTACTTAAAATGAAAAGCAATTCATATCATATTGGAGCCAGACTTTATGTTCTTTTGAATATGTTGATTACATGTTCCTCTAAGTATCATCAGTTTAATTGTTAAATGATAAATTGAGGAAACCAAATATAGCAACTGTCCATTCCCCATTAGATAAAGATCATTCAAAAGAATACTTTAACTTTAAATGTAGTCACTGAAATAATTACAAAGACATTTCTGAGAGTTTAAAAATATCTTAAGACAAATATTAAACACAACAAATTAAAAACAGAAGGAATAAATAATTTTTTAAAGCTAAATACACTGAATTTATCAAGAGACAGCAAGGTAAGAAATAGAACATCAAACCAATCTGAAATGAGGTAGATAGCTAAAATAGACCAATAATTACTAAGGATATCAAGATAGCATTTGATCTCAATTTACATCAAGTAAAACACATTATCAGCTTAATATTGCCAAGTTTCTAAGACATAATCTCTATTATATAAAAGCTATTCCTAAAGGAAAAAAATAGCAGACTTTATATTATAAATTAAACATTATCTTAGTAATATCACTATACATAAACAGAAAAAAAAATGTGAAATGATTTTAGGTGTATAACACCTAAACATTTGGAAAAAGAGAATAAAAAGTAATATTTAAAATAAAACTGCATGATTACCACACAGAATGTATCCTGAGAATGATAGGATAATTTTATATTAGGATATTTATTCACATAGGTATGTTACATTAGCAGATTAATGGAGAAAAATATGAATTACCGTGTGTTTAAATATGATCTGAACAGATACTAAAAGAAAAGAAGCATTTGAAATTTTTTATGGTTTCTTAAAATTTCTAGGAAACTAGAAATAGGTTGGAATTTCCAAAATCTAAGAATCATCTTTTGATCCCTGCTACCAAAAAGAAAAAAAATCATCTGCCAAAATTATATAATAAACATAGTAACAGTGGTAATATATTAAGGCTGACTCTTCAGGAATATGGAACTAAAAGTCATAGCCAAAACTAAAACCAAGGGAAGGGAAAAAGAGACTGGAAAGATGGGTTCTACTGCAAGAACAAAAAACTCAGTAAGATAATTTTGGTATTTTTCTCACAAACTTTAGACAGCCAGACTAACAACCATTCGATGGTCATTGGGCACTCAGGCTATTTCTATCATGTTCAGCAATCCTTTACGTTTAGTTTTCATTTTCTTGTTGAAAATAAATGTTTCAAATAAGTCATCATCTCTGCATTCCAGGTGTTATGGCTGGAACTAGATGCCCCCACCCAAAGCCTTATATGCTCATAGAAGGGGCTTTTCAGAGCTGGCTATATCTAGGGTGTGTGATGCTGGTATTTAGGGTTTGTGGTACTAAATTACTTCCCTGATTGAAATTAGCATTGCTCTGAATATAGCTAAGTGGATTTACTGAAGACAGAAGCCCCATCCTGGTTGAAAATTGTACTATGCAAAAGGCTTGTAGCCTTAAAGGGATAAAAAAGAAAGTCAGGCTTGGTGCTACCTGCCTCCTGCCTCTTGCCTTCTCTGCCATGGGCTGTTTCTCTTCTGTAATGTTTCTCTACCATGCCACCCAGCTTTGGAAATAGCCAACTGTGGACTGAAACCTCTACAAATTGTGAACTAAATTAAACCTTTATACCTTGAACTTGTGAGTGTTTGGCATTTTGTTCCAGCAACAAGAAAGTAACTCTAAGAAACCAGGAAAGAGGAAAATGGTAAGTAGCCCTAGATTTTCCATTTATATATACTTCCTTAAAATTGCATATATATCTCTTTTGGTTAAATTTTAGTGATTAAAAGTTAATCACATGCCAGGCTCTATGCTACACAACTGTAGTCCCTGTCACTCGGGAAGCTGAAGCAAGGGATCACTTGAGGCCAGAAGTTCACAGCCAACTCAGCTCACATAGCAAGACCTCATGTAAAAAAAAAAAAAAAACAAAGAGACCTTAATCTCATGTCTTAGTGACTTTCTTGCCACTGAGATCCAACACATGACATCCAAAATTTAAAAGAGGAGAAATTACTTTGACTCATGTTTTGAGACCACAGTTAGCAGGATCCAAAGCAGGAAACCATAACAGAAAGGCTGGGCAGAGGAAAACTGCTTCTTTCATGGCTAAAACTAAAAACTGTGAGCTAAATAAACCTTTCTTCCTTTAACTTGTGGATGTCTGATATTTTGTCCCAAAAATGATAAAGTAACCAAGACAGATTTAAAATATAGTGTGTTTTCCAACTACAAGTAGACCAGTGCCTTTCACTCAAGAGATAATGGTGTAGGAGTACTGGGATACACTTTAAAATTTGTGGACATGTCATTAAATGATGCTGCCCCTGGCCCATTCTAGTAATTCACCAATGTAAGATTTAATCAAGATGATTGTGTGCCCTAGAGTGATATTACAATGAACTTGTAACCTGTACCTTATCATGAGTAGAAAGATTTTCCTAAATTGTGTCCCTGGGTCATGGATCTTAAAACATGTACCACAGACTACCATTTGTAATGGCCCATTAAATTTGGGAACAGCCAGTTTTAAATAAGCCTCTTATATACTTAACAATTTTTAGATTATTAAGTTTCCAAGAAGTCTTAAAGTTCAGAAAATTGTACAACTTGTGAATTCTACATTTATTTCATTTGGGAGTAAGAGATAAAATGCCATATTGAAATAACTATACCATGGATCGGATCTCATCTCAAAAACGCTATTGAATTTATTTAGTGCTGACAATTTAGGACATATGCAGGCTAATCTTGGGCATGGCAGCCCCGCCGGTGTGGAAGAGAACTAATAGAGGTCAGGGTTGGAGTGATGCAAATCAATTTTTTTCTCCCTCTCAGAGTCCTCTCTGCAATAGCACAGATTCTTCACTCTGTAGTTTTCAATGTGAACTCCTCTCTATTCTTTAAATCAGTCCCTTTGGCTAAGGCCTTGATGCCTTTAAATTTTCCTTTGTTCTCATCTTCAGCTCCTGCTCACTGCTATGATGCCTCTTATAGATGTTGATGCTCAGACCAAGAGCTATAGTGCTTAATCTGTTAGCTTTCTGTCACTGTGATAGAACACTTGACAAGAATCAATTTGAAAAGGATGAAATATTGGTGTTGGCCCAGTTTTAGAGATTTTTAGTCCATGATCACTTGGCTCTGTTATTCTGGGGCCTGTGATGAGGCAGAACATGAATGCAGAAGCACATGGTGAACCAAAGATCCTTACCTTATGGTGGCCAAAATGTAAAGAGGAAGAGTTTACTTTTTTACCTCTTTCCCAAAACTCATTAAACTATGAATCAAAAAAATGGATTAATCCATTTATTGTGTCAGAGACTTCATGGTCCAGTGACCTCCCAAAGACTCCATCTCTGAATACTGGAGTACTGGAGACCAAGCTTTCGACACGAGCTTTTGGGAGGCAGTTAAGATCTAAACCACAGCACCTGAAATATTGCTGCAGCTGTTGCCAAACTAAGAAGCTGCCAACTCATAGGAGTTGTCTACATCAAGGGCAGAGCAGCCTGTCACTGCTAAAACTGCAGTAATGCCTTTGCCTATCTCTGGCAGTTTGGGCAATGACTGGGAGCTATGCATTCTGTATTTACAAAGCCCTGGAATCCCATCTCCTCTCTTGTCTTCCTCCTTCCTCTGCAAGCTTCAGAGTGAGTACCTGCAATAAGGTCACAGACATTCTGAGTGACAGATTCAGGCTGCCCTCAGAATCAGGCTGTGCATCTCACATTTCCTTGTAATGCTTCAGGAGTCTTTTGGAGGTATCCAAATTTAAGACAAAATGAAGATCATCATTTTGCTTATTGGTCCGTTTCATAAGGGACACTGTGAGCTGATCTTATGATCCTAAGTAAAGATGTTCTTAGAATTTTCTACGTTCTTTTATTATTCTAAAACATTTTTTCTGCATTTTTCTTTAACAGCGTGAGAGAAAACCATGGAAGCAATAGAAGAATTCAGTGTTGTCTGGTTATAAAAATATGTATGTTTTTAGGGTCCTGGCTAAACCAGGTAAGTGGGTTACCTAAAATGCCATTAATTTCATTCAAATTTTGTCCCTAACTGCACTTCCTTCAAACATCCATTTCCCAATCAGGAAATCATTTACAATCTAACCTCCTTCAGTTTCAGTCTTTTTTCTCTCTGCTTATGTTAGTTTCTTTTCTCTTGTTGCTGAGACAAAATACTCAACACTCAAAAGTTAGAGGGAAAAGGGTTTATTTGGCTTACAGTTCATAGAAGTTTCAGTCTATCATCAGCTGGCTTCAAGGCTGGGATGGCAAACAGGCATAAGCAGAGGAAAAACAATATGGTGTGCACAAAGTAGCAAAGGTAACAAAAGCATCACAGCATCTCCCTGCCCCTTTAACTTTATTCAGACTACTTAGGACAGGTAGCACTCACATCCTTAATCCTAGAACCCTTGAGCCTAGCCCTGCATCATGAGTCAATTTCTGCTTCAAACACTCCAGATCAACCCTACAACCTCATGCTATTTTGGGAGGGACATCTAGACCCAAACCATAACACTGTTACAGCGCATTTATGCATAGTACTTATCCATCACCCGTTCCATGGAAACCAGGCACCAGGCTGGGTCCTGGAGATAACAGTGAATGAACCACAGTTCCTGATTTCAAAGAACATTTATAAAATGGTCAGTTTTCTAGCTGAATTTCCTTCGTCTTATGAGCACACCATGCTCAATTCTTCTTCTTAGCCTGCATCTATTCACTTTCTGTGATTTTGTGTCCCTTTTCATCTGATTTAAACAGTGCTTATATAAGGCGTACCTGAGATTGTCAGTTAAATTTGAGTTTCAAATAAATGAAAAGTATTTCTTATTCAAAAATGTCCCAAATATTGGATTCTTTTGATAATTCTGCATGAGGCATATATTAAAAATATCTGTGTGCATGGATGGAGAGGGAACCATGGAAAGTGGATGAAAGTGCTAACCTTCCACTCTAAGAATTTATCATATAGGGGAATCATGTTGGTATTTAAAGAAAAGTATTTGGACTCTTGGTCCCCTTCTCCCTTTGTAAAAGATCTATTTCCCTGTTTCCTTTTATAAATCTTCTATTTGCTCCTTATCTTGTTTATAAGGTACTTTGGATTTTTTCATATGAGAACAACCATACACTATTTAAGCTTGTGTGTCTGATTTATTTCACTTAACATTGTGTTTTCAAAGTGCGTCCATTTTCCTAAGAATGTCTAAGAATGTCTAGAGTGTATCCTTTTTTATAGCCAAGTAATATTTCATTATCTGTAGGTGTAACATCTTTATTCATTCATCTGTTGATAGACATATAGGCCACTTCTAAGATTTATCTATTATAAATTATCCTGCTATAAATATTAGTATGCATGTATACACTGTAAAATGCTATCTTCAACTCTTTGAGGAAGTTGCCTAGAAGAGAAATAGCTGGGTCAAGTGGAATTTCTAGTTTTAGTTTATTGAAAACTTTCCATGATGACTTCCATAATGGTTGTACATTCCCATCAGGAATTTAAAATGAGTCCTTTTTCACCAGAGCCATGCCAACACTTGTTATTATTTGATTTCTTGATGATAGCCATTCTTTGTGGAATAAGATGAAATCTCAATGTTGTTTTAATTTGCATTTCTCTAGTAATCAATGAAGTTGGACTTTTTTTTTTTTAACCAGGGATTGAACTCGGGACACAATCTAGAAGGAGAGGGGAAAAGAATGAAGACTTGTTAATATGTGTACCTAATCCCTAAAATGAATGTAAACATCATGTATTGCAAAAATGTACATATACATGCAAAACATTTTAAAAAGAAAGGTATTTGGAGAAATGAAACAATCCAGATTTGAGTAGGGTTACTCAACATATGAGTTCCACCAACTTTAGCAAATCATACAACTTCCTGTTTTAGTTCTCTTATCTGAAAAATAGAGGAATACAGTTAAATAGAACCAGTACCTTATTTCAATTCCATACTCAGTAGCCAAGAGGGTTGGTAGTTTGAATTAAACCATAGTTATTTATACCATGGAAATAGAAAAATGCTGCAAAACAATATTTTACCTTTCTCCAGTGTGGGGGCCCAGTCATGGACCACTGGAGTTTGACATTTGGAAAATAACTTCTTCCTGTATAATTAA
>NW_022900941.1:34009174-34031914 GCF_012274545.1 Fukomys damarensis | reverse complement strand
ATCAGACTTCTCTTGGTCTCCCCTCAGGCTTGAGTGTTCTTTCCTTTCTCAATCCTCACTCCCTGAGTCAGGCATGTTCATGTTGTGATGGCTGGACCGCCACACTCCAGAAAAGTACTTGTTAAACATTTACAAGTACATTATTAGAAAGTAATCAAAGTGTTTCCTGGGTTATTGACTGAAAAAAATACAAATGAGTGTTTACATAATATACTTAACAGCTTGTTTGTTTTTAGTGAATGAATACACACTGACCCACATGTAATTATATATATGCAGACATTGCACATTATTGCAAGCCAGTTGAAGTGGTTAGTTTGTATGGACCTGTTTTTCAGGTTTACTAAAGAAGAAAAACATTTATATATTTACATGAATGTTTAAGGTCAAATAGAATTAAGGCAGGGCCAGGGATTTTTTATTTCAGTGGTTCAGTGGCCTGCCTCACAATCGCAAGGACCCGAGTTTGATCCCAGTACCAAAAAAAAAAAAAAAAAAACCCAAAACAAATACAGTTAAGGCAAACAAAGAACTGAAACATGAAATACTACCACTGATAAAACTATGAGCCAAAAGCCCCATGGGTCCATTAGAGGAGAGAAATTCCTTATTTCCAGAACAATTTTCCCAAACTATGCCTGGTTTCAAAATCCCTCAAATCAAAACAATAGGCTTTTTTTCTTCATTGAGTCTTGGTACATTTTAGGTATACAGTACAGTTACATTAATCATTGGGATCTTGTACCTTTACATGACAGGCCTTGGTTCTCATTTTATCCCCATACCCCTGCTCCCCTCCCCCATTTACAAAGACTTTGTTTCCATTTTTTCCTTTTCTCATATTTTTTCTTTTCTCTTATTTACTCTCTCCTACCCTTCACACTTCCCCTACACCTTTATCCTTTTTCTTCCTGTTTCACATTGTAAACAATAGGCTTTTATGTACTCCTCTAAGTAGAAATTTATTTCCATGCACAGCTGACAGAATGCTGTAATTACATCTGCTATTGTCTCTGGTCTGATAAAGAAAAGGGGATGCTTTCCTCCTCATCATCTACTGCAGCTTCTGTAGACAACAGCCACATCAATTCACAGCATATGCTCATTAGTTGGAATATCTGCATGCAGACTTTTACTACCTTTTGTGGAGATAACAGTTAAGAGTGGAGAGTTAGCTTGTTGTTTTGGTTGTTACTTGATTAGTTAAACTCGCCTACTCTACATGTTAATGGAACTTTGGTTTGAGAAACCACCTGATTCTTTTAAAATAATCTCTTTGAGTTTCTAACTGCAGTTTAGATGATTACTTATTCCTCCATAAAATAAAGATCAAAACAGAATCTCAGTGTGGCAACTTACTATTTTCTTAATCCCTGATTTAATATAAAATAGTTATTAGGTTACAAAAATATTCTGCAACCTATAGTCTTAACTTTAATACCTCTCTACCACTTTCAACTATCCTCAGAAATATTTATGAAGCTCAACTCTAACCCTACTCAATTCCACCATTTTGACCCCAGATTTGTTATATACTATGTGGGAAGATGTTTGGTGAATCAACTATTCGTAAATACTAACTATCGATTGTATAACATGTAGTTTGCAAAATAATAAAAGGAAAATAAAAGCAATAATTTATCTATAAGAATTCATAACTAGGCAAAAAGATAAAATGAAATAAGCAGAGAACAATACAAAACTTTGAAAAATAGAGTTACATCTAATTTACCCATAAGTTTACATCATGCTGTACCTACATAAAGTAAAATGGCCAGTCACAAAAATATTTCTTCCTTCACTGTATCAGTTAATGCTTAGTAGAGAAAAAGACTTAATACCTGATATAGCATATATAAGAATTTACAACATTGGTTTACACTAGCTGGCCAGAGAATCAAGTGAGGAAGAGTGCAAAAGGTCTGCCTACAAACTGGAAGCCCAAAGGATCCAGTCAAAGGCCTGGAGCTCACTATATTGTTCTGTGTGCGTCCATATCAGGAGGCTGAAGTGTCTGTGCTGGAAGGCTGAGAGTTGGTGCTGGAAGCTGTGCAGTCTGAATTGAAAACCAGGAGATGATGTCCAAGGTGAAGGAGTACACTGGAGCTCTTTCAAGAAAACAGAAGCAATCCTTCTTCATTTCCCTTGTATACTATTTTGTTGATAATACTCCCTAGGGTTTGTCTTCCACACCCAGAACTAGGCTGAGACAATTGAATTGGGGCTGCTTACTCAAGACTGACACAGTCAACCAACTGTGTCACATCCATCCCTTGTCAATTTGACAACTAGACACATTTCTATAAGCCATAGTCTCCAGATACAAAGATAAGTTCATAATTATGCCTAATATGTTATAACTATCCTGCATATAAACAGAAATTCACTAATTCGCTACACAGGATAGGAGGTAAGTTTTCTTTGAGTGATGTTTACTCTTAACATGTCATAACTTGGACATTATAGGTTTAACAACACTTAACCAATATTAAGTCTCTCGACATTATATTACATGGGAATCATATTAGAAGTGATCTATTACCAATACTATCCTTGTTTCTATAGCTGATCATGGGGTCATATCTGGTATTTAGAACTATCTTCTTCTATTACCCATTCTTTATTTTGTTGGCCTTCAGCAAACATCACAGCAAGGTTGGATCTTTCCCTGGTAGGGTGATGACCATCTACCAGGATTGAGTTATTGTAGTTTCTCAGTAACTGTAATAACAGAAAATGATAATACTAGGAGATGCCCTAAAAGAACTTCTGCATTCCAAGCATATTCTTCCTTTCTTCCATTATGGAGTAATAGTCCATTTCCCTCTTGAGAGTACTGGTCAGGCATCTCAGCCAACACCCCTTTAGCTTGTTTCCTCAGAGGCACGAGGAAACAAAATGACCAGAGGGAAGTCTTAACTTCCAGCTGGTACAAGCCTTCCCCCGCCCCACCCCCAGAACTAAGACTACTTCTAAGCTAGCAGAACATAAGATTGCAGGAACCAGGAGAAAATACTTTGTTACTGGACCACTGGGAGTAATGGTGAGTGGTACCATTCCCACTTCCATCCTTTGATTCCTGAACCCATGAATCCTGGCTATGAACATATAGAACCACATAATGGAAGCTGATTCAAAGCATATACAGCTTTTTAAGGAAACTTGCCCCAGCCCAGCAAGCTATTACCACCTAGCTGCCACATAACTATGTCTTCAAAAGATCATTCCACCTTTCTATCAATCCAGCCACTTCTGGATAATAAGGACCATGGAAAGGCCAAATGAATGCCATGAGCATGAGCCCATTGTTTCAGTTATTTGGCTATAAAATGTGTTCCTTTGTCAAAGACATGTTGTGTGGTATTACATGATGGTGGCTAAGGCATTCTGTGGGTCCACAGATGGTAGACTTTGCAGAAGCATTACCTGCAAGGAAGGTAAATCCATATCCAGGATAAGTGTTTGTGCCAGTAAGGACAAAGTGGATGTAAAAATATTTGTATCTCATGTAGACTCTCACCAAAAGGAGATTTCAGCAGAAGAGGATTTTAACAATCAAATAGATAAGATGGCCCATCCTGTAGATAGTGTCAACCTCTTTCTTCAGCCACCCTTGTCACTGCCCAATAGGCTCATGAACAGAGTGGCAATGGTGGGAGGAAAGGAAGATATTGATGGCCTCAGCTACACAGACTCCCACTCACCAAGACTAATGTGGCTACAGCCATGGCTGAATGCCTAATACACCAGCAACAGAGACCAACATTGAGTCCCCAAAATGGCACCATTCCCTGGGGTCATTGTTAGATCATATGGTCTCAGTGGTGGAGCAGCCTGTACAGCAGCCTGGATCTTATGGCTAATCTGAGTGATAAATTGGAGTATGGGAAGGAGAGGTCAGAGCATTCATTTCTTTAAAAAATGTGCTTTGATCCCGCTTGGACTTGTGGCCCTGTAGGCTATCTTTTAATTTCTGAATCATGTACTCTTAGAGGCTTTGGGCATGTGGCTCCAAAAGTTCCTTATCTCTGTATACTTTTGGCCAACACCCTACAAAGACATATCTGAAATTGTAAGATAGGATTAAATGTTTATCAGGGAAATTATAGCATAGATACATATATTAATAAATCTGAAAATAAATTAAACATTCAATTTAAGTAGCTGAATCAGAACAATGAACTAGCCACAAATTAAAAAAGAGAAGAATAAGAGAAAATCTGAAATTTCAGGAGAAAAATGATGGAATAAAATATAACAGCTAGTACATAAAAGAACAACCAAATAAAGCTAATCTACTGCACAAAAGGTGAGGAGTCAAATCAGAAATGGCAATAGAAAATGATCACCAAAATTAGCAATAATGTGCACAACTCTGCAAATAAATGCAAAAGCTCAGGTTACAAGACATTTTCCAGAGGGGGAAAAACCGCAATATATCGTATATATTAATGATGTCTTCTATATTTTGTATTTTGATTCCTTGACATCTGAAGGTTAGCTGACTAAAGGGTGTTCCTTTTCCAGCACTGTTAATTCTCAGAGAGAGTCGGTTACTTACTTGCCTTTGGCAAGCACAGTGATCCTTTTCAAAATACAAACAAGCCAATACAGAGGCCACCCACCCATCTCCTTCTTTGATTGTAACTTTGGGAATGATTATCCACCTACTGTCATCACCCCAGGCTCAAGAACCACATTCCTAGGGACAAAACCCTGTGCTCTAGGCCTTCTGGAAGGATTTAAAATATAGTTAAGTGGGGTGGGGGAGTCACAGTTTAGAAATAAACCAAATCAACTTCCTATGCTCATGGGAAAATGTAAGTCATCCTGATTTTTCAGAAAGACTATCTCTAACCACGAACAAAACAATTTCCTTATCATCTTGATTCAGTGAAAGTAAACCAATCAGACATTAGACCCAGCAGCTGAACCAGCTGTACTTGAAAGTGTTCATGTTTAGCAGCTAATCACAATAAAAATGCTAAAATATTCTTTGTTTTTTGTAAACTGTGCTGTATCTGTGATAGCTTCAGGAAAGTCACTTCTGTTATTGTACAATAAACTTTTAAATAGTTCTTAATTTGATTTAATTTTGGCCAGTACTGATTTAATATAAGCCACAAAACTCCCTCTGATTCCTGACACATTCCCTGGCTGCCCTAATTGATTCCCCATGGCATGATTTGCCCCTGCTTCTTGGAATTTATGACTATAACAATGACAGTTTTTTACTGATCAGTTCACCTTGCCATTCTACATTTAAAGATTACACCAAAACAATAAATTATAAGCCAGTCTCGCTATGAGTATCAATTCAAAAATGTTAAATGGATATTAGCCAAGATTACAATAGCATATAAAAGTGTATTGTGTCTAAGTGTGTTCAAGACTCTGGGGGATTTAGTACTACAGTGAATTATATTACTTGAAATAAGAAAGTTATGATCAACTCACAAAAATAATTCAAACTTTAATATTCATTATAGTACTCAATGAAATATAAATTTATGGATAATTCCAAAACGATAAAGCAGTATTTTGTTTAAAATGAACACATTAAGGAACTTTTTAAATATGAGAAAATAAAAAAATGGAAATAAAGTGTTTGTAAATGGGGAGGGGAGGAGGGTGTGAGAGGACTGGGCAAGGACATGGGAAAAAATGAGAACAAAGGCCTTTCATGTAAAGGCACAAGATCCCAATAATGAATGTAACTGCACAGTATACCTAAAATGTACCAATAAACTCGATAAAAAGAAAAAAAAAAGTATCTGTATAGCAGTTTTGGTAGTATGGCCATTTTCACTATGTTGACTCTGCCTACCCAGGAGCAGGGGATATGTTTCCACTTTCTTACATCCCCTTTTATCTCTTTTTAACAGCACTGTAGTTTTCAGTATAGAGGTCTTTTGCTTCTTTTTTATGAAATAATTGAATTTATTGATATTATTTATTGCCAGTAGCATGCTGTCTTTGTCACAGTGGCTTTGTAGTATAGTTTCAAATTGGGAATTGTTATACCCACTGCCATGTGTCTGTTGCTTAGGATGGCTTTTGCTACTCTAGGTCTCTTATGGTTCCAAATGAATTTTGGGATTCTTTTTTCTTGTTCTGTGAAATATAGTGTTGGAATTTCAATTGGCATTGCATTGAATGTATATAGCAGTTTTGGTAGTATGGCCATTTTCACTATGTTGATTCTTCCTACCCAGGGGCAGGGGATATCTTTCCATTTTTTTCTATCCTCTTCGATTTCTTTTTTCATAGTGCTGTACTTTTCAGTGTAGAGGTCTTTCGTTTCTTTTGTTAGATTGATTCCTAGATACTTCATTTTTTTTGGATGCTATTGTAAAAGGAATTTTTTCCCTTATTTCTCTCTCAGTGAGTCTGTTATTTGTGTACAAGAAGGCTATTGAGTTTTGGGTGTTGACCTTGTATCCAGCTACTGTACTGAATCTCTCAATTAAATCTAGAAGTCTTTTGGTGGAGTTTTTTGGGTCTTCAATGTAGAGTATCACATCATCAGCAAATAATGACAGTTTAACTTCTTCCTTTCCTATCTTTATTGCTTTAATTTCTTTCTCTTGTCTAATTGCTATGGCTAATGTTTCCAGAACTATATCAAAGAGGAGTGGTGATAGTGGGCATCCTTATCTTGTTCCTGATTATAACATGAAAGTTTTCAGTTTAGGGCCATTTAAAATGAGGTTGGCTATTGATTTTTCATAGATAGCCTTTATTAAGTTGAGATATAGACCATATATTCCAATTTTTGCTGGGTTTTCATCATGAATGGGTGTTGAATTTTGTCAAATGCTTTTTCTGCATCTATTGAGAGGATCATATGTTTTTTGTCCTTGACTTTGTTAATATAGTGTATTACATTTATTGACTTACATATGTCGAACCACCCTTGCTTCCCTGGAATAAATCCAACTTGATCAGGATGTATGATCTTCCTGATGATCCTCTGCATTCTTTCTGTTTGCTAGTATCTTATTAAGGATTTTTGCATCTATATTCATTAAGGAGATTGGCCTGTAGTTCTCTTTTTTAGTTGCATCTTTCTCTGGTTTGGGAATCAAAGTGATACTTGCTTCCAGGAATGAATTTGGAAGTATAGCTTCCCTTTCAATTTCATTGAAAAGTTTGAAGCGTAAAGGCAGTAGTTCTTCTCTAAATGTCTTGTAAAATTCAGCAGTGAATCCATCAGGACCTGAGCTTTTCTTTGTTGGTAAATTTTTAATTACATTTTCAATTTCACTGATTGTAATTGGGGTGTATAAAATGTTTTTATCTTCTTCATTCAATTTTGGTAATTCATAAGTATCTAGAAATCTGTCCATTTCTTCTGCATTTTCCAATTTATTAGAACACAGGTTCTCAAGTAGGTATTAATGATCCTCTGGATTTCTGTTGGATCTGTTGTGACTTTGCATTTTTTATTCCTGATTGAATGGATCTGAGCCTTTTCTTTCCTTTTTTTTTGATAAGATTAGGTAAGGGTTTATCAATTTTATTTATTGTTTCAAAAAACCAACTTTTTGTTTCATTTATTTTTTTGTATCGTGTTCTTAGTTTCCATTGCATTGATTTCTTCTCTAATCCTTATAGTTTCCTCTCTTGTTTGAGCTTTGGGTTTTTCTTGCTCTTGTTTTTCTAGAAGTCTAAGATTCATCATTAGGTTGTTTATTTGAGCTCGCTCTGTTTGCCTAGTGTGGGTATTCAGTGCTATGAATTTTCCACATAGAACTGCTTTCATTGTGTCCCATAGATTCCTGTACATTGTATTGGAATTTTCATTCATTTGTAAAAACTGTCTGATTTCTTCTTTAATTTCCTCTGTGATCCATTGATTTTTCAGGAGAGTGTTGTTCAATTTCCATGTGTTTGTGAAGTTCCTACAGTTTCTTGAGCTATTGATCTTCAGCTTGATTGCACTATGATCTGATAATATACAGTGGATAACTTCAATTATTTTGCATTTATTCAGACCTGTTTTGTGAGCTAGTACATGGTCTATCTTGGGGAATTACCATGTGCAGCCTTAAAGAATGTACATTCTGATTTTCTGGGGTGGTATACTCTATAGATGTCTACTAAGCCCATGTGTTGCAAAGCTTGGTTCAGTTCTTGTATTTTATTGTTGATTTTCTGCCTAGATGATCTGTCAGTTTGTGGTAGTAGGGAATTTAAATCCCCCACTACAATTGTATTAGTGCTTATTTGATTTTTCATGTTACTTAGTATTTGTTTTATATAGTTGGGGGCATTTATATTTGGTGCATATATGTTTGTCATTTCTTCCCCTTTGTTCCCTTTACAAGGATGTAGTGGTCTTCTTTGTCTCTCTTCATGAGTTTTGATTTGAAGTTTGCTTTGTCTGCAAATAAGATTGCTACTCCTGCTTTTTTCTTGGCTCCTGTTCCATGGAGAATTGTTTTCCACCCTTTCACTTTCAGTCTATGGGCTTCTTTTTGCACTAGTTGTGTTTCTTGGATACAACATATTGTTGGATTTTGCTTCTTAATCCATTCTGCCAATCTATTTCTCTTGATTGGTGAATTGAGGCCATTGACATTGATGGTTATAATTGATATATTCTGACTTATTATTGTCATGTTATTGTCCTTTAGTTGACTCTTTTTACTTTTTCCCCGCCCTTCTCTTTTAGTTTCTTGCCTTTCCTGTTTGATTTGTCTGTTGGGCCTTATGTTGTTGTGACCTTCATCGTCCTTTTCTAGGATATTGTTTAGAATTCTTTGTAGTGCTGGTTTTGTGTTCATGAAGTTTCTCAGGTGTTCTTTATCATGGAAGTATCCTATTTCCCCATCCATTTTGAAAGAGAGTCTTGCAGGATACATCAGTCTAGGTTGGAGGTTGTTTTCTTTTAGGACTTGAAATACCTCATTCCAGGTTCTCCTTGACCTAAGGCTTTGTGTTTAAAAGTCTGCTGTGATTCTGATGGGCTTTCCTTTGCATGTGATTTGTTTCTTTTCTCTTACTAAAATACTCTTACTGTAGTATTTTGTTCTTCTGTTGGAATTCTGGTTCTTGATTATTATATGTCTAGGTGTAGATTTTTTTATCGTGGCTAGTTGGAGTTCTACATACCTCATTTATCTGTATGTCTACTTCTTCCCTTCTGTTTGGGAATTTTTCTATTATTAATTCTGTGAAAAACTTTTTAAAGTCATTTGTACTTTCTCCTGCTACTTCATGTATTCCTATCAGTCTTATGTTATTCTTCTTTGCATCATCTCTGAGTTGTTGGATTGATTTCTCATGATCCCTTACTGTTTTTAAGAGACCTCTCTTTTCATGGTCACTGACTGCAATCCTCTCTTCTATATCTGAAATTCTGTTTTTGCAATCTTTTATTCTGTCGTGTATACTCTCAATAGAGTTTTTAGTCTCCTGGATATCTGCTTGAATCTGTTTTATGGATTCCATTTCTTTCCTCTGTTGGCATTCATTGTTTCCATTTCTTTCTTATGCTGGGCCTTCATGGGTCCTGAGCTCTTCTATTTTTTTCTCAGTTTCTGTTCTAGAGTCTTGAATCATGACTTCCACTTTTCTCATCATCTCTATGTTTATCTGGCAAATTATTTCTATTTTGAATTTTTCTAGAGACTGAACTGTTTTGTTACTACCTGTGCCATGGGTTCAGGGTGTCCTACTGGTTCACAATCAGACTTGTCATCCTCATTTGCCCTACTGTTTGCCATTGGTGAAGTGGAAGTCTGTCTTTGTGTCTTGCTTAAGTGTTTCTCATTTTTATTTTTGTTGTTGGATTGTCCTTGGTTTAATTTATGGGTTATTACTTAAATCTTCCTGATATAGTTGTGCTTTAGCTTTTGAGACTCTAATGACTCATAGACATTCTTATTTTCATAATATCAGAGAAAATAACTTACCAAATCAATCACAATCCTTTATCCCGATTCATACATTCAGCAGCACAATAGGATCAAGCACAACTTGCAAATTCACCACTTGTGGTAGTCATTAATCTATCACCTTTAAACCATGTGAATTAAATTAAAATCAAAGCAGACCAAAATATGTTTGCAGTGAATACGTTTTTCACTATAGCATCTTTACCATTTAGGATGGGGACCTAGACAGAGTTAGGATGAGAGGAGTAGATAAATGAAAGATTTGGAGAAGGTTTCAAGTGAAGCCAGAGGACATAGAGTGACCATATAATCTTTACAAACTATTAAATTCAAAAGGGATAGACAGAGTGAAAGAATAAGGACAAGAATATATACCCTTAACAGTAACAGGGGCTTGCTTTCTTTTGAAACTACTGAACCATGAGTGAGGTAAAATGACAGAAGAAAAGAACATAAAGAAAAAAGAAAAAATGACAAAAGGATAAGTCTGAGTTAGGGAAGGAGTAGGAATAGAAAGGGAGATGAGGGATAATATGGTGGAGCAAGAGAATGTGTTGGAGAAAGTGGACAGAAAAAAAGAAAGAAATTGAAGAGTGGAATGAGGAAAACAGAGAAAGAAAAAAAATACTTTGAAGGGCCTCTTTGAGACTATGCCTCTGCTGTCATAATATACCATGTGCACAGCCATGTTCAGAACCAAGTCCCCTGATCTCAGCTAACCAATGGTAGATCCCCATGACTCAGACTGACCTCAGGCCACAAGGCTTAAATTGAGTTTCCCAACCTGCAGGGTTGAACTCCACACAGTTCTATTACAAGTTTCCCCCACCCTTTCTTTAAAGATGTTCAAAGTTGGGAGCTCAGAAAAATACCATTTATGACCACCTATGCCTCTACAGAGTGTGTCCAAGGACTGGCCCAATCAGGAGATCTGAGAGCGTGGGGTGGGGTGTTTCAAGAGCTCCCACGTGGCTACCTTCCTCACTGGAGTTGTTGTCAGAGCAGGCCAGAGATGGCCCACAGGGCCCAAGCAGGAGGTGGGAAAGATCTCAATAAACTTAATAAGACTATTTTTTTTTTCAGTTTTTAGAGACAGGGTCTCACTATGTAATTGAGACTGTCCTGTAACTCACTATGCAGCCCAGGCTGGTCTCGAACTCACAGCGATCCTCCTGCCTTGGCCTCCTGAGCTCTGGGATTACAGGTGTGTGCCACCACACCTAACCTAATAAGATTTTAATTTTTTTCTCATTGAGTTTGTTGATACATTTTAGGTATACAGTACAGTTACATTCATCATTGGGATCTTGTACCTTTACATGACAGCTCTTGGTTTTCATTTTTTTCCTTTACCCCTGCCCTCCCTTCACTGTCCCCTCCCCTCAATATTTACAGATACTTTATTTCCATTTTATCATTTTCTCATATTTTTTTCTTTTCCCTTATTTCCTTTCCCCTACCCTTCCCAATTTCCCTACACCTTTAGCCCTTTTCTTCCATTTCACATTGTCAATTATACCCATTAAGATCTTATGTACAACTAATAAGATTTTTTTAAAAAGAATTTTTGGATAACAAAGGCTCCAATAAAATATTCTTGGAAGGAGAAATTTCTTTTAACTGTACTTTTTCTAAGGAACTTGCATCTGCAAAACTGGATATTTAACTGAGGTTATTTATGATTTATGAGTGTTAAAATGCCTGTAGAGTAAAGACAAAAAATATTTCACTGTTTTTATTACTCTGTCAGTCTCATAAGTCACATTTGAAAAATTGAATTTCACATGGCCCTTAAATTTCACCCTTGAGCTAAGATCAAGATTAGAAATATTTCAGATTAAAGGAAACTGTTCAGCATGTTCAAAGAGATAAATAAAGGAGATTTTCAATGTAAGGCTTTCATAACCCTAACAAATATATAATCGAATGTGTAGTTTATCTCTCCAAGGGATACAAAGCCTTTTGTGAAAAGAGGCTCCTTTGTGCTTCTAATGTCTCCATATATATTGGAGGGTAAAAGAAACTTGAAATCTTTCTTTTTAATATAACTAGAGAATGTATTTTTAAAGAAATTCTAGGCTTATAGAACAATTAAGGAGAAATACAGAGAGCCCTCATATACCTTTTCGTCCCTCAAAACATTTTCTCCTATTAATTTGTGGGGTTCATTTGTTACAACTGATGAATAAATATCAATACTCTATTATCAAACCAAATGTACAGTGGACATTTATTTTGCTCTTCCTGAAGCACAGTTCTGTGGGTTTTGACAGCTGTGTGTCATGTAGTCTCCATTACAGCATCATGCAGTATAGTTTCACTGCCCTAGAAAGACCCTGTGGTCTACCTATGCAGTTTCATCATCTCTTCAGTCCTGCCTTTTCCAGAGTGCTGTATGATCAGGTTGGTATTGTATACCTTAAGCCTTTCCTTACTGGCTCCTTTACTTAGCAATATTCCCTTCAGATTTTCCCATACCTTTTCATAACTTGATAAATTATTTCTTCTGATCACCAGCTCTTTTTTTTTAAGAGTAAAAAATTCCCAAAGAAGTTAAGTTCTCACTAAAAGGTATTATTGAGAGGTGTTAAGTAATTCTGGGTGAATAAACAAGTTTATAAGCCAGGTAAACATTTACCTATCAAAAATTATTCTCATAGGTTCTTTGTACAAGATGTTACTACATAATTTTGCTAAATAGAAGTTTCAAATATAATGGCACCTACAAGATAAGGAAAAGTAACAGAAACTTAGTTAATGCACATGATCACTTGCACAGGCTCTAATCCAGCCCAGGTACCCAGAGTAGAGCGACATAAAGATGATGTCTGTGTCCATTTGCAAAGAGGCACAAATGAGCTCGGGCAATAAGAAAATGACCCATTTTCAATAATGTCTCTGTTACTTGAGAACACCACCTTCTTATAATGAAACCCCACTTTGTGAGTCCCTCTATTCTTCCACTTAATAGTTCTGTGATTTCATTTAGTCATTTTTTTTCTGAAGCATGAAGAACATAATGCTGTTCCTCCTAATTCAAAGAATAATTATGAGGATCAAAGGAGATTCTGGTGACTAAAGGGATAAAGGCGATACATGGGGAATGCTTCTAAACCTTTGAAAGATTCTCTTTGCTCCTGTTGCAATAATGTCATCTGTATTTGAATCCCCGTCCCAAACTCTTCTCAGATAAGTTGTCAGGGGGGACTTCATAAATAACACTTGCTTAAGAGAGTCTCTAACCCCAAAAGTAAATATTCATCCCAGAAAGAATACTCATGCTTCATAAAAGAAAATGACCAAAACTTTCTAAAAGACAAGAGCAGAAGAAGCAATATATAAAGTAAGGGTGAACTACTAGGCTTCCAAGAGAGCAGACCAGTCTGGATGACACCACATGCCTCCTGGAGGGGAAGGTCAAACAGGAAACATAAACTGAACGCCTTTCTCTGGAAACTCTTGCATAGCAACAAAGGAAAAAAGACCTTTGTGTATTTTCAGCTAAATGCTGGAGTGTGGGAAAACCTGATTTCTTTCCATCACTCTACCTATAGACCTGTACTGCTCTAACTGGCTAAACACAGAAACAAGTGTCGAGAGCACAACTTTTCCTAAGTGAAATTGACTCAGATAATACAAACTAGCTACATGAAGTAAATTAAATCAATTCTTTATTTTGCCTTATTTGGTAGAGAAGGAAGTACACTACCAACAAAAAGAAAATACAGTTGGATGTGATGGCACAGGCTTGTAATCTCAGCACCATAGGAGGGAAGCAGGATGATTACAAGGTTGAGCCCAGGCTGGGTGAATTAGTGAGACTCTATCTCAAAATAAAAATTGAAAGGGGGCCTTGGCATGTAGGTCAGTACCAATGTCCTGGATTATATCCCCCCTGAAAAAAAAAAAAGAGCAACAAATTGTTCAGGTGTTATGTTTCCCCCTATTTTATTGGAATTCATTACTCTTTTCTGGATTAAACTCATATATCTTTTTGAGCAACCTGGAAACAGCACCAATGTTAAACCAGAAGGAATTGCCATAAATACATATATAGAAAAAAGTAATTCATTAATCTTGGTATATATTTTTCAAACAATATTTATAGTTTTACTCTCAAATGTACATACAACCAAGCCCAAAGCTTAAAGTAAACACTGACAGGGCCTGGGATTTAGCTCAGTGGTTCCACAGCCTGCCTTACAAGCATAAGGTCCCGAGTTAAATCCGTGGTACCTAAATAAATAAATAAACACTGATAGCCTAATACTAGCTTCTAAAATTGAGATAAGGGTTCTGATCAAAATGGTAAGTTCAAATTTCTATTAACTGTCTATATTCTAAATACAGTGAAATTATAGAATATCAAAAAGCCTAGATAGAAATATCTCTTTAGTATAAATAAAATAAAAACACAAAGCAATAAAAAGAATTGAATTCTTGTGTCTACTGAGTTCTGGGTCTGAGAACTGATTTCAGCTTGATTCTTTAAGAGGGTAGAAAATACTCCCTGTTAAAGGAATTGTATATAGCCCAGCTCATAGAAGGCAGGACTGGGAAGAGCCATAACACAGTTTAAAGGAAGACAGCTAAATGAAAACTGTTACCAAATACCACCTGTGTTATAATTCTGAGCAAGATATAGGACTTGGAAGGTAAAAAGTCACAAACAGAATCCAGAGATTAGGAAATGAATCACTGACTCTGTGACTCAATCTGAAATATTCTGTCACCAGAGGATGCAAACCCTGAAATGATAATTTAAAAATCTGATTCCAAGTGAGAGAACTAGGAAATAAGAAAAAGGGGCAAAGGGCACAGCAAAACTTTCCACACAAAATAAAATCCTACACAGACAGCATCAAAACAAGGGAGCATGAACTCACTATAAGTTGAGTTTTATGGAATAGTCTGACAAAGGCTTTAAAGATAATATTTCCAGGATGCTCAAAAAGATAAAGATATTATTTTAATCCAGAAAAGAGTAATAAGTTCCAATAAAATAAGGGGAAACACAACACCTGAACAGTTTGTTGCTCTTTTTTTTTTCCAGTATAGGGGATTGAAGACGACAGGCCCTTGGCACTGATCTACATCCCAAGGCCTCCAAAAATGACTCGCTAAACTATCTATGGGAAAAAAGTTAACTCTTTAGAATCTTCAATAGAATTTTTATAAAAAGATGCCTCTAGCATTGAGATTAAAAGTAGAATAAATTGGAGAAAACAAACCATAAAATATGAATGTTTAAGAGACAAGGCAAAGAAAAAGAATGAGATAAGAAAGGTTTACAGGGAAATTCAAAAATGTCATAATTCAATGTAACTGCAAAAAATAAAATTGGAGATGCAGAAGTCAAATTGAGAATCTTTCTTTTAATGTGGAAGAAAAGATAAAAATGGTAGAAACTAAAAGATAAAACACAGCATACAACAAAGATGAGACATGAATGGTGTAGGAGCACCAATGATGGGGACAGTTACACAAACAAAATTTCCTTGGCTAAAGGAAAAGAAAATTAAGTGCACAGATGAAAAGGACTTATTGCTTTCCAGGCAAAATCAATCTGGTTCTCACTGGACTAAAATCAAACCATCATTATGGGTTTCTTCCTTTCTGGAGGCTGCAGGGAGGTCTGTTTCCTTGTCTTCTTCAGATTTAGACAGTATCCACATTCTTGGTTTGGGGAGCCCTCTCCAAGATCAAAGGCAGCAGTGGCAAAGAAAGCAATCATCTCACACCACTCTACCATAGGCCTCCATTTTTCTCTTGTAAGAACATGGATGATGCAAGCGCCCACCTGTGCACCAGGCTGACCTTTTCTAAAGTAAGCTAATTAACAACCCTCCATCCATCTGCACTCTGAATTGCTCTTTATCACGTGGGGTAACATATTCTGTTCCCAGGGATTATTCATTTGGCTACTTCAACTTCTGTGAGTTTGCTGAACTATGTTTCAATATCTACACGCACATTGCACCTGCACTCTAATTTAGCTGAAACTTCTGAACATTTGAGCCATTTTTTACTTAGCTCTTTTTAACTCCAAACCTTTCCTTTACCTCTCTGCATCCTATCTTCCTCTTAACTATTAAAATCAAATATACACATTTTTTCCCAGTACCGGGATCAAACACAGGACCTTGTGCTTCCAAGGCAGGTGTAGCACCACTGAGCTGAATCCCTAGTATACACGTTATTTTTGAACAATACTTTACTGCATCACTTGTAATTCTATTTCATGTGTATTTTATCCCTAAATAACTACTAACTTCTATAGAAAGATGTGTATTCACAAAGCACTTAGAATATAAGGAAACTATTACAAAATAGTATAGGATAAAAAAGCAATGCAAAATCGAATAAACAGTATCATTTAATTATTGGAGAAGATGCAGAGAAATAGAATTAAAAAGTTAATAACATTACTATAGAAATGGGCTTAGAGTGTTTCTCTTTTTGTCATGTTTGGTTTTTATCTCAGTGTTCTGCACAGTGGAAGACATGGTCCACAGCCTTTCCTCTCACCACTAAATTCACCCAGGGATGCTAACAATTCCAACCCTAAAGTGTATGTCTGTCAATTTCTCTGTTCAAGGGTTTTATCCAGCTTATTTGAACCTGGCTTAACCCGCACAAAATCTCTTGGAAAGGCCAGGGCATCAGTGATGGGCAACCGACAGCCAGCAAGGAGCCAGAGATAAGGAATGAAAAGTGCAACTATGTCACCTCATGGAAAGTGTAAGGCATGTTTAGCTTCTCTGAGGGTTCCTGTGTTCCTTGCAGCTTTTCTGCAAAGCAGAACCTATGTGAACTATATCCAAGTACCTTGCAGAGAACCAGTTGCCATGGCTATTCAGAAAAAATGAGAGATTATCACTAATAGAAATACTGAAAAGACCAATTTTTTAACACCAAAGCAGCATCCAATTCTTATCCAAAAATCTAGGTACAAATATTCTTATTATGATTTTTTAAAGAAAAATCAAGAAAGCAGACACTTATAAATGTTCATAAGCATTTGCAGCCAATCTGTTTAAAACATTATTACTCAATATTACCTGTCTTAGTTTTCTCTTAGACTGTTCGTTTCATCCCCTTAATGTAATCTCCTGTTTCTCTGGGGATCATTTCTAACCCTAGAGTCATTAAATACTAAGTTTGTCAGTGCAAACAAAGGAAAAGTATAAATCCAGTGTGGCCACCTTGCAAGAAATGATACCTAAACCTTTCATTGCCAGGATAAAGTTCAGTGGAAAATTTCCTTAAGAAAGTATGATGGGAGAAAAACCTACAAAGTCTAACTGGTACATCAGGAAGAGTTGTGCAAATGCTGTGATAGAAAGTACAGTCTATTGCAATGCAACCAAAAGTCACAAACTCTCATTTTAAAAATATTTTTTAAAAATTTCTAAAATGGGCATCATCGCCCCAGCTTGGATTCAGAGCCACCTCTGCTTCACGGGCTGGCCCAAATTACTGGCCTCCTCTGGAGCCACACCATATCCAGCGGGCACCAGTGATTGGCTTCAACACAGTGCCAGGAGGATAGCATCACGGGCACCGCTGAGCACCGTCTCCCCACCCCCCAGGTATTAGATCCCCTGATTGAGCCAGTCCTAGGACGCACTCTGCAGAGGCATGGCAGGCTATAAAGGGTGGTGATTGATCCTATTATGTTCCTGATTGTATCGATAGGGATAAGGATAGGGATTGACTTGATGAGTTGTTTTCTCAATTATGAAAATGAGAGTGTCTATAAGTCATTAGAGAATCAAAGACTGGGATGCAACGATACCAGGAAGATTTAATGACCCACAGATTGAATCAAGGGCAACCCAACAGCAAAAATAAAGATGAGAAAACACTTAAGCAAGCCAAAAAAACAGACTTCCAGTCTGCCAATGGCAAACAGTAGAGCAAAGGAGGATGAAAAATCAGATAGTGAACCTCCAGGACACTCAGAACTCACAGCACAGGAATTAACAAAACTGATCAATGAGGCTCTACAAAAATTCAAAACAGAAATTATTTCCCAGCTAACCATAGAGATGCTGAGCAAAATGAAAGACATGATTTGAGACTCCAGAACAGAAACTGACAAAAAAAAAATAGATGAGCTTAGGAACATAATAGAAACCATGAAGGCCCAGATTAAGAAAGAAATGAAAACAATGAACACCCAACATAGGAAAGAAATGGAATCCATTAAACAGATTCAAACAGATATCCAGGAGATTAAAAACTCTATTGAAAGCATACACAACAGAATAAATGACTGCAAAGATAGAATCTCAAATATAGAAGCTAGGATAGCAGAGAGTGACAATGAAAAGAGAGCTCTCTTAAAAACAGTAAGGGAGCATGAGAAGTCGATCCAACAACTCCTAGATGATGCAAACAAGAATAACACAAGACTGATAGGAATCAAGGAAGTATCAGGAGAAAATGCAAATGACTTTAGAAAGCTGGCTACAGAATTAATGACAGAAAACTTCCCCAACAGAGGGGAAGAATTAGACATACAGATAAGCAGGGCATATAGGACAACAACTAGCCATGATTAAAAAAACTCTACACCTAGACATATAATAAACAAGATCCAAGAAACTCAAAATAAGAAAAAAATATCAAAGCAGTAAGAGAAAAGAAACATATTACATGCAAAGGAAAGCCCATCAGAATCACAGCAGACTTTTCAACACAAACCTTCAGAACAAGGAGAGCCTGGATTGAGGTATTTCAAGTCCTAAAAGAAAACAACCTACAACAAAGACTGATGTATCCTGCAAAACTCTCTTTCAAAATGGATGAAGAAATAAGATACTTCCATGATAAAGAACACCTGAGAAACTTCATAAATACTAAACCAGCACTACAAAGAATTTTAAACAATATCCTAGAAAAAGACAACAAAGATCATAACACCAGGAGGCCCTACAGAGCAAATCAAACAGGCAAGGCAAGAAACTAAAAGGAGAGGACAAAAATAAAGAGTCAACAAAAGGACAATAACATGACAATAATAAGTCAGTGTATGGCAGTTATGACCATCAATGTCAATGGCCTCAATTCTCCAATCAAGAGAAATAGACTGGCGGAATGGATTAAGAAGCAAAATCCAACAGTATGTTGTATACAAGAAACACAACTAGTGCAAAAAGAAGCCCATAGGCTGAAAATGAAAGGGTGGAAAACAATTCTCCATGAGACAGGAGCCCAAGAAAAAGCAGGGGTAGCAATCTTATTTGCAGACAAAGCAAACTTCAAATCAAAACTCATGAAGAGAGACAAAGAAGACCACTACATCCTTGTAAAAGGAACAATCAAAGAGGAAGAAATGACAATCAAACATATATGCACCAAATATGAATGCCCCCAACTATATAAAACAAATATTAAGTAAGATGAAAAACCAAATAAGCACTAATACAATTGTAGTGGGGGATTTAAATACCCAACTATCACAAATAGACAGATCATCTAGGCAAAAAATCAACGATGAAATACTAGAACTGAACCAAGCTTTTGAATGTATGGAATTATTAGACGTCTATAGATTGTTCCTCCCCAGAAAATCAGAATATACATTCTTTTCATCTGCACATGGGTCATTCTCCAAGATTGATCACATACTAATTCACAAAACAGGTTTAAATAAATGCAAAAGAATTGAAATTATCCACTGTATATTATCAGATCATAGTGCAATCAAGCTGAAGATCAATAGCTCAAGAAACTGTACAAACTTCACAAACACATGGAAATTGAAAAACACTCTCCTGAACAATCAATGGATAACAGAGGAAATTAAAGAAGAAATCAGACAGTTTTTACAAATAAATGAAAATTCCAATACAATGTACAGGAATCTATGGGACACAATGAAAGCAGTTCTTTGTGGAAAATTTATACCACTGAATGCCCATATTAGGAAAACAGAGCATGCTCAAAAATCCTAATGATGAATCTTAGACTCCTAGAAAAACAAGAGCAAGAAAAACCCAAAGCTCAAAAAAGAGAGGAAATTGTAAAGATTAGAGCAGAAATGAGTGCAATGGAAACTAAGAAAATGATACAAAAAATAAATGAATCAAAGAATTGGGATTTTGAAAGAATAAATAAAATTGATAAACTCTTACATAATCTTATCAAATAAAGGAAAGAAAAGGCTCAGATCCATGCAATCTGGAATGAAAAAGGCAAAGTCACAACAGAACCCACAGAAATCCAGAGAATCATTATACTATGAGAACCTGTACTCTAATAAAACGGGAAAAACAGAAGAAATGGACAGATTTCTAGATACTTATGAATTACCAAAGTTGAATGAAGAAGATAAAAACATTTTAAAAACCCCAATCATAATCAGTGAAATTTAAAATGTAATTAAAAACTTACCAACAAAGAAAAGCCCAGGTCCTGATGGATTCATTGCTGAATTTTCCAAGATATTTAGAGAAGAACTACTGCCATTACTCTTCAAACTGTTCAATGAAATTGAAAGGGAAGCAATACTTTCAAATTCATTCCTGGAGGCAAGTATCACTTTGATTCCCAAACCAGGGAAAGACAGAACTAAAAAAGAAAACTACAATCCAATCTCCTTAATGAATATAGATGCAAAAATCCTTTATAAGGTATTAGCAAACAGAATACAGAGGATTATCAAGAAGATCAAACATCCTGACCAAGTCCGATTTATTCCAGAGATGCAAGGGTGGTTCCCCATACGTAAGTCAATAAATGTAATACACTATATTAACAAAGTCAAGGACAAAAAACATATTATCTTCTCCATAGATGCAGAAAAAGCATTTGATAAATTTCAACACCATTCATGATAAAAACAATGCAAAAAATTAGAATAGATGGTCTACACCTCGACGAAATAAAGGCTGTCTATGAAAAACCAACAGCCAACATCATATTAAATAGCCAAAAACTGAAAATCTTTATGTTAAAATCAGGAATAAGAAAAGGATGCCCACTATCACCACTCCTCTTCAATATAATTCTGGAAACATTAGCCATAGCAATTAGACAAGAGAAAGAAATTAAAGCAATAAAGATAGGAAAGGAAGAAGTTAAACCATCATTATGTGCTGATGATATGATACTCTACATTGAAGAACCAAAAAGCTTCACCAAAAGACTTCTAGGCTTAATTGACAGATTCAGTAGAGTAGCTGGATACAAGCTGAACACCCAAAACTCAATAGTCTTCTTGTACACAAATAACAGACTCACTGAGAGAGAAATAAGGGAAAAAATTCCTTTTACAATAATATCCAAAAAAATGAAGTATCTAGGAATCAATCTAACAAAAGAAGCAAAAGATCTCTACCCTGAAAACTACAGCACTCTGAAAAAGTAAATTGAAGAGGATATAAAAAAATGGAAAGATATCCCCTGCTCCTGGGTAGGAAGAATCAACATACTGAAAATGGCCATACTACCAAAACTGCTATATACATTCAATGCAATGCCAATTGAAATTCCAACACTATATTTCACAGAACTAGAAAAAAGAATCCCAAAATTCATTTGGAACCATAAGAGACCTAGAATAGCGAAAGCCATCTTAGGCAAGAGACATGGCAGCGGGTATAACAATTCCCAATTTGAAACTATACTACAAAGCCACTGTGACAAAAACAGCATGGTAGTGGCAAGGAAACAGGCCTGAGGATCCGCTGAACAGACTGGAAGACACAAAAACAAACCCAGATGTACTCAGCTACCTCATCTTTGACAAAGGAGCTGACCATCATCAGTGGAGGAAAGATAGCCTCTTTAATAAATGGTGTTGGAAAAACTGGATCACAACCTGCCACAGATTAAAACTAGACCCTTATCTTTCACCATGCACTAAATTAAAATCCAAATGGATTAAAGGTCTAAATGTTAAAACAGAAACACTAAACTTGCTGGAAGGTAAGTTAGGCAGAACTCTGGAAGATATAGGCATCGGAAAAGACTTTATGAACAAATCCTCATTAGCACGGAAACTAGCAGATAGAATCAACAACTGGAATCTCATCTTATTAAAAAGCTTCTGGACTGCAAAAGAAATCATCAGCAGAGCTAAGAGACAATCTGCAATATGGGAAAAACTTTTTCCAGCTGTTCCTCAGACAAAGGACTATTATCAAGAATATATAAAGAACTCAAAACAATCAGCCCCCCCAAATATAAAGACCCAATTCAAAAATGGGCATCCAAAATGAACAGACATTTCTCAGACAAAGAAGTAAAAGCAGCAAGTAAATACATGAAAAAATGTTCCACATCACTGGTCATTCGAGATATGCAGATGAAAACAACACTGAGATCCCACTTCACTACACAAAGAATGGCTGCTATCAAGAAATCACACAATAACAAATGTTGGTGGGGTTGTGGGGAGAAAGGAACCCTTCTCCATTGTTGGTGGGAGTGCAGACTGGTGCAACCACTATGGAAATCAATATGGAGATACCTCAAAGAGTTTGGACTGGAGGATCCATTTGACCCAGTGATCCCTCTGCTGGGTATCTTTCCAAAAGAACTAAAAGAATCATATCACAGTGAAGTATGTGAACCCATGTGCATAGTGGCACAGTTTGTAATAGCTAGAACTTGGAAACAGCCCATCTGTCCATCAGTTAGAAATGATAAAGAAGATGTGGTTCTTCTATAAAATGGAATACTACTCAGCCATAAAGAATGAGAAAGTAGATTCATTCATAGGTAAATGGGTACAATTTGAGGATATACTCCCAAGTGAAATAAATAAGTCACACATATGCAAATGCCGAATAGTTTCTCTGGTGTGAAAAACTAAAAGTACTTAAGA
>NW_022900941.1:33849638-34009159 GCF_012274545.1 Fukomys damarensis | reverse complement strand
GAGGGAAAAGGAAAAAAAATATGAGAAAATGTAAAAATGGAATTAAAGTGTTTGAAGGTGGGGAGAGGAGGAGGGGGTGAAGGGAGGGTGGGAACAAGGGGAAGAAATGAGAACCAAGACCTGGCAGACCTGGCATGTAAAGGTACCAGATCCCAGTAATGAATGTGACTTTACTGTATACCTAGAATGTACCAATAAATTCAATTTCAAATAAAATTTTAAAAATTTCTAAAATGCTTTAGAACATCCACTTGGCAGCTAAGTGAGGATGTTTTAGGAAGAAAAGTTGACTGAATAAGAAATACCAACATGAAAACAGACTCCAAGAATCACTTCTGTTATTATACTACTGTTTCCATTTAAAAGTCCTATCTTTAGGACTGTACTTCCTCAAGGATACAGAGACAGTCCTCACCCTTTTTGTACAAGTGCTTTCCCATAACCTGGCATGTTTTGAGTTTCCCCAGGTCACAGTCTTACAATATGTAGATGATATACTTCTATGTGTCCCATTAGAAGAATTCTCTAGCCAAGGTATCAGCACTCTGCTAAGTTTTCTAGCAGTCAGGGATTATAAGGTTTCTAAATCTAAAGAACAGCTTTGTAGCCTTCAGGTAAAATATTTAGGCCTTATAATATCTAAGGGAACTCAAGGACTAGGGGAAGAAAAAATTAAACCAATACTTTCTTCCTACTGCCTAAGACCCAACAGCTAAGGGGATTCCTAGGAATTACAGATTTGTCGCCTTTGGATAGCAGGGTATGGTAAGATTCCATGACGTCTCTATCAGTTTGTAAAGAAACACAAAAGGCAAATACCCATATTTTAACCTGGAAACCTGATTCCCAAACTGCATTCCAGAAGCTTAAACAAGCACTTTTAAATGCCCCTGCACTGAGCTTTCAATGTTGATGAAAGCAGGGAATGGCTTTGGGACTGCTTACTCTGAATTGAAGACCTGCTCTACAGCCTGTGGGATATCTAAGTCATGAACTAGGTTTTGCAGCAAAGGGATCACCTGCATGCCTTAGAGCTATAGCTGTAGTAGCTCTCCTAATTCCAGAGGCATCCAAGCAAATTTTAGGCAACGATCTCACTGTATATACACCCTGCAATGTGGCAAGACTTCTTTCATTCAAAAGGAGTTTATGGCTATACTCATAATATTCCTGTTGGTCTTATTGTTTGGCCATGTATACTTAACTGTCTTTTTGGCCTTGTCTCTTCCAGACTTAAAGCTATACACCTACCCATGATGGAAATACCTGGTGCCTATCAAGGACCTTTAGACAGACCTTGTGAAGGGTATCTCTGACTGCCAACCACAGTTACTACCCCCCTTCAGCCTGAAGACGCTTGAGTGGTCACCTCCACTTACCCCCTCGTGGCAGTTCAGGATTCTTCTTCAGAGGGGGGAATATTATAGATAGATGAGACAGGTAGAAATATTATAGGTAGTCAGATAGGATTAAGTCCTCAAGAGGGCCAGGACAAAGGTGAAATACACCATAGCTGCATGTCAGCTGAAAACCACACCTCAAGATGGAGACAAGATGACCAGACCCTCATACTTCTTCAAAGAACTGGGCTTAGTGAAGTATAGGTAGGCATCAACTACCCTGGGAGTGACCAGAGACCTCTGGACCCACTACCCCCTAGGAGAAACATTGTTCTTTCCAACCACACTTACTGTGTGACTTGCTTCCCAATTGGACCATCACCGCCTGAGTGACTGTACTTGTGACCTAATTGGATGTTCTTGGCTGTGGCCCACATTGTACCCAAGTGGGTTTTACCCTATAAAACTTCTCTGTAAAGTGGAGCCCTTGGACTACCCACTAGGGGCACTTCCTGCCCCTCAGGAGCTTGCGTATCAATAAATATCTTCCTACTTTTAAATTATAAATAAATAAATAAAAGTCTAGTCATGTGATGACACAGGAGCTCAGTAGCCTTACTGGGGCTTAAAGAGTTACAGGAAAGACTCGTGACTAAGTTGGGCTACATTTTTTTTTTAACTACATGCCTTACTTGCCTAAATATGATGTATATCTATAGTAACTTAAGAAAATATCAAAAATGTTTCACCTGGTCTGAGGGAAAGTGTTATCTCATCTTAGAAAAATTTTCAGATTTATGTATTGATGACTTTTCTTAAGAATTATATCTGAGGGGGCCAGGGATGTGGCTCAGAGGCACCATGCCTGCCTGGCAAGCACAAGGTCCTGAGTTCAATATCTGGTACAAAAAAAAAATGTATTGGGACCAGGCAGAGCTATTGGCACTAAATAGAAAGAAAAAAAGAATAAGCAACCCTCAATGGGAAAGGTTTTCATTCTTATTTATGCCCCAACAAAAAGTGATAGCACATGTTATTACCAGCCATGATAATAGCTCATTATCACAATAATTCCTACCAGGGAGGAGAATATATCTTTGGTTGTGTGGGTCATATTGTGGTGCTGAGGGAGGGAATTAATAGATGTATGCATTTTGAAAAGCTCCAAATAAAGATGATACAACTTTCCACACCCTAGCATAACCCACCTCAACTTCTACATTTCCCTGACAAGATTTTATATAAGTCTTGGTTACCCAGACTTGATTTTAGATCTGGGGACTCCTATAATTAAGCTAGATTAAGAGTTTGGAGCTATATTTATATTCACTATATTCACCTGAGGTGAACTGAATTCTTTCTTTCATGATTTGAGGTAAGCTAGTAGACCAAAGCTGCATCCAGCAATAATTATTGTTTTAATGTGTGCTGGTTGCTTTTAGACAAAGCATAGATTTTTAAAGTTTTCCATACTTGGCTCTACTCATTCTTACATCACATTTCATCTATTTATCTGTTTTCTTGTTGGCCCTTAAAGGGATTTAGTTGGTGACTATTTTACTTTGGACATTTTAGAGGGAATAAGTTTTGGTGTTCTATTGTACAATAGGGTGACTCTAGCAACAATGTGTATTTAAAGATGGCTAGAAGAGATGTTGAATATCCTCACCCAAAGTAATGATGACTGTTCAAAATGATAGATATGTCAATTACCTTGATTTGGTCATTGCACAATGTGTACATGCATCAAATATTACATCAAACTGAATAAGCATGTACAGCTATTAAGCATTAATTAAAGACATAATGGAAAAACAAAGTTTCTAACCATACCTATATGACAACATTTTGGCCAGAGATTAACACACATGGTCTCTAGTCCAACTGTCAACGAAGTCCTTGTTCCCAACTGAAACCTCATGAGCCTGTTTTTTATTATCCACATTTTTACCAGTGTTCTACTCTTCTGAGCTCAGATTAGAATTACCCATTAGGCCTCTTAGCGCATTCTAAAGCTTCTATAGCTCACATCTCTAAACCTTTCCAAATTCATCCTGCAAACCAGTTCAATACGATTCTAAACCACAGAGTTAGGTATAGTCACAGAAATTACCCCACTTTTCCAGTACAAGTTTTCTGCCTTATTCAGTGTTTTAGCTACTTTCCCATTTTTGGAACAAAATAGCCAACAGCCACAATTTAAAAGAAAAGAAGTTTATTTCTGCTCAAAGTTTCAGTCCATGGGTAGCTGGTTCCAGGCCAGAGATAGCATGGTGGAAGACCATTATGGAGAAAGGATATTGAGCCCATGACAGCCAATACACACTTTCAGATCATGTCCCCAGTGACCTACCAAGTCCCACCTCTTAACTCCACATTGAGCTACTGAACTCATCAATAAATGAATCCATTGAAAAGGATAGCTCCCTGATCACCTTCCACACATATAAGAATTCATTAGGACATTTTAGATCTAAACTGCAACAGTCAGCTTTCCCATGGCTGGACATGATACCAGACACCCACAACTTGAAGGAGGATATATTTAATTTGGCTTATATTTTAAGGGGATTAACTCCACAGCAAAAACATCAAGGCAGAAGGGAGTGGTGGAGATAACCTGCTTAGTTGATGGTGGCCAGGAAACACAGCAGGGAAACAGTGCCAGAGAGAAAGGGACAAGGGGACCCAAGCACATGTCTCCATTATCTACCCCAAATTACTCACTAGTGTGCTCCATTAATTTCCTAGGCAGAGCTCAAAATCAGTCAAGCTGACATTCTACCCTAACGAACTACCTTTTGATTTCAGGGTAGTATAGCATCGTGAATTTTTGCACTGACCTTGGGTTTTCATTTTGTGTTAAATGAACTGTGCAAATTTTATGTGATGCATAATAACATTTTGCTAAATTCTTACTTCAGGTATAAAATCTAAAAAAATTATTTGGATTTTCTCATATTTGTAAAAGATTTCAGGATTGGCAGGTCAACTATACCACCTAAATCATATTTTGTGTATTTGTACCAGAACCTTGCAAGACATTTTGCATATTTACTTTTACTCATGATTATCAAAGTGTAAATTTTTCCTTGTATATGTAATACGCCATGTATCACCAAGCAAGAAATAGGCCTAGTGGTAGTGCAGGAACACGCCAAAATCAGTAACTGTGAAAAAGAGTTAAATGTGACTAGCTGGGGATTTAGCTCAGTGGTTCTGGTGCCTGCTTTGCAAGCACAAGGACCTGAATTCGATCCCCGGTACCAAAAAAGAATAAAGGAAGACAATCAATTGCCCTGACAACTTGTGCTGCTAAAGCAAGCTGTATATTTATTCAGGATAAGGAAATTTTAGTATAAAATTATGAATTTTCAGTTGTAGGTGGCCTTCAGAAAAGCGTTCTTTGCAGAAAATGCAAATGCCTTATATGCAAACTTCATATAACTGTGGCAATAAGCACTGCGGAGTCAGAAATTATTCTGATGACAGTCATTTTCTTCAAACTATCATTGAAATGATTGAAATCACAAAATCTTTGCCTCCATTCTTTCAAAAATTTTGCAGTGAACATGACTTATTAGGAGTTTGAAAAGTGATTGCAGCTATTTAATGCATCTATATGCATTGTTTTCCAGATACTTACAACTTTTTGTACCATTTAGAAGGATGATACATAACAGCTTCATAGAATTGCTTTTCCCACTTGAAAATGTGCTAAGCACCTATCAGTCACTGCCTTGTTTTCTTTATATATAAAATCTTTACCAGAACTTTATGAGTTAGACATTCCTATCAATCCAGGCCAACAAGAAAAATAGAAACCTTCTCAAATATTAAAATAAAGGCAACAAGGATGGGAATCTAGGAGAAGAAGCAAGGAGGCAGCCCAGATGTTAGAAATAGGAGAAATTGACTATCCAAAGGCTCCAGAGAACAAGGGAAGAACAGACTGTAGTCATGGCAGAAGTTAGACACAGAGCAGATCTGACAGGGTTTATGCAGTTAAAGAGAAGACAAAAGCAGTGCCAAAGGTGCCAGCAAAACAGGAAGATGAGCAGAAATATCCTGGCATGCCCTTACATCCAGTGTTCCATTCTCCTGCCCATGCTTTCACTTGGCATAAACAAGCACAGAGCTCAGAAAGGCATCCTGAAGGTGTGGCCCTCCTGCCAATAAAACAGAGGAAGCCAGGGTCAAGAAGGAATCCTAGAGTCAACCCCAGATCCGTAATTTCTTTCCCTTCTCCTGGAAACCTCTCAACTTCTTTTCTGTTTAAACTTTAGTTTATCGGTACACATGTATAGTGCATAATGTTTACATTCCTTGTGGGAAATTGGCACGTATACATAGCATACACTCATTCCTTTTTTCAACCCTTTCCCTTCTCTCCTTCTCTCTACCCTCCATCTCTTGATCTCTTTCCTTTTTATACATGTTTCTAGTACATAATGTTTTATTCCTTGTATGGAGTTGGTGCATATATATAACACATCTCAGCTCCTTTCTAAATCTCCTAACCCTTCCTTCCTCCTCTCTCCATATCTTGATCTCCTTCCCCTTCAAGAATAATCTATCTCCCTATTTCCTATTATTTATCTTCCATTTGCTCTTTATTTTTACTCCAGGTTCTCATAGTTTACTTATATGCATGTGAAATAAAATCTGCATTTAATCCCTCTCAAGAAAATCATCGTGTATAATCTCAGAAGAGAGCTTTTGCAAGAGGTTTAAAGCTGTAAATCTCACCTACACCAGAATAGAACTATAGAAAAAAAAAGTAGGATTTAAAAATCCATTTTTTACAGATACATGGTTATTTTATCCTAAAAGCTCAGACCTAAAATATTCTACAATACAGGTTTAAAATATCTAGTCTAGCAATATACTGAATTTAGTATAACTGCTTTCTTTTTAATAAAAGCTACCACTTGGTTTTTTAATGGCAGCAGGGATAAAGAGCATAATAAATCTTAATCACATTAACCTTATTAGGCAGGAATATATAGGAGACTTTGATCTCAGAATCTTTTGGTTGATTTCTATCTGGTTTATAAATGTCCTTCTCAAAGTATTTAAGACAATACAAACTTAATTCCTGTTTTTGAATCATCTGCATTCTAATTAAGTATATATTTTCTCATTTTTTTCTCTAAACCATTAATACGACCTTTTTGCTGGAATTTCAGGAGCATGTAAATGACTCCCCCTAGCTAAATGACAATCTCAGCAAATGAACAAATCAATTTTACTAATCTCCAGCAAACTATAAATTAAGAAATAAGATTATAACAAGCTCATTGATTCCCTGCCAACAATTTTCTCTACTGTGCTGCTTCTATTCCATAAATTAAAATCTTTCCACTGTGTCCTCTAAAAGCCATATTTAATTAGTAACGACTTTAACTTCTTTACTACATGTTGCCTGTTTTCTAAAGACAAAACTAGCTCTCGCCTCAGGACACTATTCTCATTGTGGTCTATCTAGAGAAGTACATTCAGTCTGTGATACCTGTCCACTGCAGGGTCTGAATCAGGAATGAGGTCCTTACTCTTCTCTGTTTGCTATACAAGGACCATTCAACTCCCGCACTCTCTTCTCTAAGCCTCTCCTCCTTTGGTGCCCACTCATGTCATTGGCTAATTGTCCTACATACTTCTTTATCAGTGGACACAACCAAGCTCCCATTTAGCCTCCCTTATTCACTGAAGACTTTGACACCTAGCACACTTCAACTTCTTCCACTATCCTAGTTATTTTCAACAACCAGAGGAAGAACATTCCCTGAAACCTCAGTATTTTAACTCCTCTCCTCCAATGAGCTTCTCCTTCAGTCCACCTCAGTCACCCATAATTAGGACCATGCTGGAATTCATCATCATCTAGAATTACATCATGAATTTAGGTTCTTACATTAATATTTATTTTCCTAAATTTTTTTCTGTCCCTTCAAGGCTATGCCCTTCCTAGCCTCTTGCTCTCTGTGAATGTTGGTTTCTTATCTTGCAACATTCTTCTTGACAACTGTTTTTTTTCTGGCCAAGTCTTTGTCCTTTATATCTCAGGTCAGAACACCTTTCATTAAGGAGCCTGACCTACAGAATACATTGACTTTCACTTCTCTATGTTTTCTGAGCTCCATTATTTATTTCCTATAATAATTGTCACTTTTTTCTAATGCCTGATGTCTATGCTAGATTGAAAGACATTTGAGAGCAGGGACTCTGTCCATCACCTATGCCACTATATCCTATATACCCAGCATAACAACTATATCTACCACAAGGTAGGTGCCCAATAAAAGTCTGTTGGGGGCTGGGAATTTACCTCAGTGGTGCCACTGTCTGCATCACAAGCACAAGGTCCCAAATTTGATCTCCAGTACCCCCCCAAAAAATCTGTTAAACACATTATTATTATGCTATGGCTTTTGTCTTTATTTTCATTTTTTGTAAACTCTATGTCCTATTAAATTTTTCTTTTCTTCCAACAATATCTTCCATTACTCTTTTAAAATCAAATGTACCAACTACCCTTACTCTGTATGCCAAAGTACCCCCCTGAGTGCCTTAGCAAGCTCACATGGGCACCATGAGACATTTTCAGTATTCAAGAGAAGACATCCACATCTGTCAGATAGCATGGAAACTACTAGCTTACAGGAGTTTCAACAACAAGTGATTTCATTTTTTGAGATATCATATATGTGTGCAATTGGATTGTCTACAGTGGCTGTGATAAACAAGGAAGTGTCATGTAGAAACCAGCGTGGCAGCGAAATTAAGATAGAGAGGTCCAATTTGATTAGAAGTTTCAGAAAAATGTGCACTGCCCAATAGGCATTAAGTTGTTAGGATATAAATGCTAATTCAGTTGTTAGGACCTAATTACTTAATAAGATAAACTGTAAAGTATTTCTTTGGGTCTAGAGGTACTGAAATACTAAAGGAACTGAGAAATTTTGAGAAGTTCTGTCCTTGCCAGTGGTCAAATTTCCTTTAAAGGGCTCTCTCACTCTTTGCTCTATTTTTGTTTATATTCCCATTTCAGTTATTGTATATAATGATTTCTTTGCATTTTTTCATTTTGGTGATCATAATATATACATTTTCCTTCATTAGTTCCAATTATTTGCCTGATTTCTATCATAATTTCCCTCTCCCATGATGATTTCTAAATATTCCTATTATCATCATCTCTTTACTGCAGTGAAACACTGTATTATAAAAAAGAAAAAAAGGTTTATATCTATTTGCACACATATAAAAATCTGTCATATTTGGTGTAAATATATATTTGAAAAGCTAATTGTATTCCTAGGCCTTCTTGCAATAGAGAGGAATTACAGTGATTTTACTATACACAACTCTGAGGCTTTTTGAACATCTTCTATAAGGCTGTTATCTTTGCCTCCCATACTGGAGCTTAAAGTTTAAAGGCAAGCAATTAAAAAGACATGTGAAAGTGAGGAAAAACAGCCTGAATAAACCCTTTAGCTTCACTTGCTTTTCATGTATTTGTTTTTAGTTTACCTTAAACATTAACTTTGCAAGTCATATAACTGAGAAATAAACTGTTAGTCTCTCACTACCTGTACTGTAGGTAACATCTCTGATGTGTGGGTTATGATAACAGTTGCCTAGGTTACTTTCCAGGGACTTCAGGTCTTCTCTGTTGAAACCCCCAACTCTTTGCAGCTGTTTGATGACCGACCTATTTGACAAGAGGCTAAAAACTCCACTCTCAGATCATGCTAACCCACAAATTTCTGGATATGTCCTATGAAGTTCTGTGAACATTGCACAGATCACTGATTATTGCAACTCCAATCACTTTCCCCAGGTTTTAATAAACCTCCCTAAACCCTATCCCTGTGAAATGTTATGGTTTAGATCTAAAATGTCCCCCAAAAGCCTCGTGTTTGGAAGCTGATTGGATCATAGAGGCATTATACTCACCAATGGATTAATTCAATAATGACTATGATGTTCAAAGGAGCCATGACCTGGAAGGGTGTATTTTGGGTCCCAGATCCTTCTTTCTCTTTCCCTCCTGGCCATTATACAGTGGGAAGTTTTCCTCTGTTATGCTATTCTTTCATACCAGTTCTACCCTGGAACCAGCCTAACATGGACTGAACCCACTGAAACTGAGAGGAAAAAAAAAAGCATTCCTCCTTTGCAGGTGTCAGATATTTTGTCTCAGTGTCAGGAAATTTAATAAATGTAGGCAGATTTAAAATTCATTCTCCCATCTCCACATTTAGCCAACTTTTTACAAAAGTCATCATTTTAGTGATTGGCATGCTGTGGCCTGCAAAAGCAGGCCTATTCAATAACAGATGCATGCTGAAGGAAAACAATGTAAAACTTTAACTGCCAAGCAAAAGGTGAACTGAAACCTGTACCAGCTTCCTTGTTTCTGATCTTAGTAGTGTGGGTGATTAGGATTAGCACAATGGCTAGATTTCAAGTAGGTAAATGGGTTTGGAGAATGAGTACTCTAGCCAAGAAAAATTGCAAGATCCCAGAGGCAAAAATAACCAGGTATTCTAAGACAATAGCAGATCAATCTAACCAGACCAGAGGGTCCATAAAATATGGAGTGTGTGAATGAGTCCAGAAAGGAAAGTGGATCAGTCTTTGATATCCATAGTCAAGCATCTGGCTTCATTCTGCAGGTGGGTGAGAGGTATTCATTTCTGATTCACTCCTATTAGTTCTCTTGGGGGAGAGGTGCTGTTTTAAATCTTTGATTCTCCATATTCTACTATCTAAAATGATTCTCTATCCTTGAATTAACATCATTTGTTGATTTCACTGAAGTACTACACATAAAAGGAAATTGGTTTTGGATTTGGTTTAAGACAAATGTGGCATAGGACATAACCACAACTTTAAGATAACAAACCTGCAAAAGATGACAACAGGGTGCATGTGGTATTGAGAAAACCAAGAGGAAACTTAAGACCTAACTTTCATTTCCAGCATCATTCCTCACAAACTAACTCTAAGATGCAGATTATAATTCAGATTATTTTCCTATAACTCAAGGGTCTTCCCATATTTTATAGGATTCTATCCTGCCCAATGTCCTGATAAGTCATCGTTATTTTCTGTACCAAGTAGAAGGTAGAACACTTATAACCCCATTTGCAGACACATGGATTAGGGGGATTGACACTAGTAAGACTGAGGTTAGTTGGAAGCTTGATGCCCTCCAAGTAAGTGTTCCTTAGCTCAGTGTCTTCTGAAAAGCTTCTGGGAGTAGGACAACCAACTCCTTCTGACAGTAACTGAGCAAAAGATTCCAGGCACCTGGTTTAACTAATTGCTCCTTTAGGGTGCAATCAAGACCTTCATTGTCTTTCATTGAACAAAACCCCACTCTCTCACACACAGTCTTGTCTTCTGATGCTTCTAGCTAAAGAACTGCAGCCAGGGCTCTACTGAACACATTTTGGTAGAAAGAGCCCTGGGATGAGATCCAAGATAACTGCTTCATGATCCATGTTCTACAGCTTGCTGGCTGTAAGATCTTGGGTACAACCCAAGATGTAACTTCTGTGAGTTTTATAAAATGAGTTGAGTAAATTACATGCTTTCTAGGATTTCTTCTTGATGTTTTTTTTTAATTTCAAGACATGCTAATTAAAAGGAAATCCAAATTTATCTGTCTCATTAGGAAAAGTGAAAAGAATACTACTATTTGCTATTGGTAAAGCCTCTTTTACTGCAGACAAGAGATCAAACTAGGAAGGGAAAAAATAGTAGACATTTGCCATTATTAAGAAAAGCAGTTTAAATGCATATATTCCCAGGAATCCTCTTCCTTCACTCCCAGAACAGTTGATCTCAAAAACTTTTCCAACATGTATGCAAAAACATAACAATATCTCAAAAATAGCTCATAATAATAAAAACAAAGATATAATACAAATATCCACTAACAAGTGATTGATTAAAGAAATTACAACAAATCCCTGCAATGCAATAACATAAGCAATTAAACATGATGCTGTAGAAAAACATTTAATAAAGTTTAAATGTTTTCTCTATTACCCTCCCCCTAGGCCTTGGAGGATGTGAGTGGCCCCGGGCACCTAAAGTGCCACCCCAGAGCCCCTCCCACTCTACCACCTCCCACTTCTGGCCTCTAGGCTGCTCCAGTAATTGGATCCACACCACAGAGGCCCAGGCAGTCATAAAGGCCACTGTTTTGAGCTCCAACAGATACAGCAGAAGTGAACAACAGAAAGAGGGCCTTTCTGAGGCTCCTTCATGAAAACTGAAGCCCACTGGAAAAGTGAAGAAAATTTCTGCAATAAAGGCACACTAGAGAACCATAATTGGTAAGTTGGAGGGACAGCCACCTCCCATGGGAACCTGGACTATCTTCAGGGGAACGGCAGCTAGAACCTGCAGTACAACCTTGTAGAATTCAACCTTACTCCTAGGAGGTCAGGGAGCTCAATTTCAGCATTGCAGCCGAAAATCAGCCAGAATCTCAGGGGATAGCTGTTGGCTTGCCAAGACTAATTGACTTAGATCTGTGTCCTGCTGCCCACATGACAGCAGAGACATACCATGAAGGAGGCCCTTCATTTTTTTCATTTTTTATTTTAAATTTTTTTTCTTATTTTTAATTTTTATTTATTTTTTCATATTTTTTCTTGATATCTTCTTTTTCTTGTTTTCTTTCTGTCTCTCACTCTCTTACTGTCTTACTCTCTCAGTCTCTCCAACCTTATTCTCTTATTTTGTTCTTGTTCCTGTCCTAATTCATATTTCTTTTTTCTTTCTTTTTCTTTTCTTCTGTCTTTTTCCTTTTCTCAATTGTCATTAGTTTTAAAGTAAAGTGAATACAGCTTCTAGATTCTCTATTGCTGTTAGGTTGTTCTGTTCTTGTCTGTCTTCTCTCATTCTGTCTTTTTCTCTTCTCTTCAACAGTTTCTTACAGTTTGCAGGATATTCCTGTGTCCTCGGCCCTTTCTTCTAACCTCTCCCTAACCTTCTACCTATCTATCCCTCCCTTCCCAACTCCTTTTAAGTCCCCATTCCAAAAAGTAAAGTTACTATACGGTAGGGTTTATACACTAAACATATTTTGGATTGGTCCTTGATTTTTATTTAACTCACACAGTTAAAGGTGATAGATTAATAAACACTAAAAATTGTCATTTTTTTAATCTGGGATGATGCTATTGTTGTTGCTGATTATATCACTTGGGTTAATTAAACTGGAGATCAGTAACATAAGAAATCTCAAGAACTTCACAAACATGTGGAAGTTGATTAACACACTCCTAAACAACCAATGGGTCACAAAGGAAATCAGATAGTTTCTACAAATAAATGACAATGCCAATACAACATACAAGAATCAGTGGAAACAATGAAAGCAGTTCTATGACAGAAATTGATAGCAGTGAATGCTCATACTAGGAAAACACAGTGAGCTCAAATAAACATCCAATGCTGAAACTCAAGCTCTTAGAAAAAGAAGAGCAAAACAAACCCAAAGTTCATACAAGGGAGGAAATTATAAAAATCAAAGCAGCAATCAAGGCAATGGAGACTAAGAGAATGGTACAAAAAAATCAATGAATCAAAGAGTTGATTTTTTGAAAGAATAAATAAAATTGATAACCTCTTAGCCAACCTTATTTTTTTTAAAAAAAAGGAACGAAACAGCTCAATTCCATACAATTAGGAATGAAAAAGGTGAAGTCACACCAGATTGATCAGAAACCCAGATGATCATCAATACCTACTTCAGTGAAGGGAGGGCAGGAATAAAGGGAAAAAACAAGAACGAAGATCTGTCATGTAAAGATACAAGATCCCAATAATGTATGTAACTCTACTGTATACCTAAAATGTACCAATAAACTCAATGAGAAAGAAAAATACTTACTTCAAAAACCTGTACTCTAGAAAAATGGAAAATACAGAAGAAATGGACAGATTCCTAGATATATTTGAATTACCAAAGTTGAACAAAGAAGATATAAAAATTCTAAACACCCCAATTATAATCAATAAAACTGAAAACACAATTAAAAATTTACCAACAAAGAAAAGCCTAGGGCCTGATGGCTTCACTGCCAAATTCTACAAGACATTTAGAGAAGAACAATTGCCATTATTCTTTAAACTCTTAATGAAATTGAAAAGGAAGTAATACTTCCCAATTCATTCCTGGAAACAAGTGTTACTTTGATTCAAAAAGAAGAGAAAGACCCAACCAAAAAGATAACTTCAGGCCAATCTCCCTACTGAACATAGATGCAAAAGTCCTCAATAAAATACTAGGAAATCAGAACATAGAGGGTCATCAAGAGTATTATACACCCTGACCAAGTCAGATTTATCCCAGGAAAATAAAGATGGTTCAACATATGTAAATCAATAAATGTAATACACTATATTAACAGAATCAAGGAAAAAATACATATGATCATCTAAATAGATAAAAAAAAAATTCAACAAAATTTAACACCCATTCATGATTAAAAAAAAACATACAGAAAGTTGGAATAAATGGTCTTCACCATAAGCTGATAAAGGCTATATGAAAAACCAACAGCCAACATCATACTAAATGGTCAAAAACTGAAATATTCATGCTAAAATCAGGAATAAGACAAAGCTGACCACTGTCACCACTCCTGTTCCACATAGTTCTGGAAACATATAGCAATTAGATAACAGAAAGAAATAAAAGGAACAAAGGTAGGAAAGGAAGAGGTTGAAATATCACTATTTGCTGATTATATGATATTCTACATAGATCACCCAAAAAACTCTGCCTAAAGAATTGTAGATTTAATTCACAGATGCAGGAGAGTAGCTGGATTCAAAGTCAACACTCAAAAATCAGTAGCCTTCTTGTACACAAATAAAAGATTCACTGAAACAGAAATTAGGGAAATAATTTCTTTCCCAATAGCATCCAAAAAATGAAATATTTAGGAATCAATCTAATAAAGGAAGCAAAAGATCTCTTACATTGAGAATTATAGCACTCTGAAAAAAGAGATTGAATAGGATATAAGAAAATGGGAAGATATCCCCCACTCCTCCATAGGAAGAATCAATACTGTGAAAATGGCCATATTTCCAAAATTGCTATATAGATTCAATGTGATCCCAATTGAAATACCAACAGTACATTTCACAGAACTAGAGAAACATTCTAAAAATTCATTTGGAACCAGAAGAGACCTAGACTAGCAAAATCAATTCTAGGCAACAGGAACATGGCAGGGGATATTGCAATCTCCACCTTGAAAATATACTATAAAGCAATTGTGATAAAACAGCATGGTATTGGCAAATAAACAGATCCAAGGGTCAATGCAATAGATTAGAAAGTGTAGAATCAACTCCAGACATACTCAGCTATCTCATTTTTGACAAAGGAGCTAATCATCCTCACTGTAGGAAAGATAGCCTCTTTAATAAATGGTATTGGAAAAACTAGATTTCAACCTGCCAAAGATTAAAGCTAGGTCCCTATCTTTCATCATACACTATACTAAAATTAAAGTGGATTAAAGAACTAAATATTAAAACAGAAACAATAAACTTGCTGAACCCTCAAAGACATTGTCATAGGAAAAGACTTTATAAGCAAATCCTCAGCATGGGAACTAGCACAAAGAAGCAACAAGTGGTGTCTCATCTTATTAGAAACTTCTGCACTGCAAGAGAAACCACCAACAGAGCTAAGAGACAACCTACAATTTTGGAAAAAATATTATATTTTCACTAGCTATAACTAAAAAGCTATACATACAGAATTGCATAACATTTTGCTATTAAAACTGTTTAACCTAAAAAAGTCACCTGAAATGAACAGATATTTCTCAGACAAAGAAGTAAAAACATCAAGTAAATATATGAAAAAAATGTTCCACATCACTGGTCATTCAAGAGATGCAGATGAAAACAACACTGAGATTCCACCTCACCCCAGAAAGAATGGCTGCTATCATGAAATCAACCAATAACAAATGCTGGTGGGTTGTGGGGAGAAAGGAAACCTTCTCCGTTATTGATTGTAATGCAGACTGGTGCAACCACTGTAGAAATCAACACGGAGATACCTCAGAAAACTAGGATTACAGGTCCCATTTGACCCAGGTATTCCTCTGCTGGGTATCTTTCCAAAAGAATCAGTCCACAGTGATATATGCTCACCCATGTTTATAGAGGCACAGTTAGTGATAGCTAAAATTTGGAAACAGTCCAATTTCCCATCAACTGGACACTGGATTTTTTTAAATGTGGGTTTTTTTTTAATAAAATGGAGTACTATTCAGTCATAAAGAAAGAGAAACTAGAGACATTTATAGTTAAATGGATGCACATTGAGGCAATGCACTTAAGTGAAATAAAGAGGACACACATATGTAAGTACCAAATAGTTTCTCTGATGTTAAAATCTAAAAGTGTAAATAAGGATCAAAATGTATAATTGATATTGTGAAATAGGAAGAAAAGCTCCAAAGGGGAAGGGGAAGTGGATGAGTTAGGGAAAAGAAGGAAAGGAATAGCATTAATATGAGAAAAGGGAAAAATGGAAACAAAGTCTTTGTAAATAGGGAGGGATGGAGAGGTTGAAGGGAGGACAAGGGAGTGGGGAAAAAATAAGAATCTGTACGTGAAGGTACAGATTTCCAATGACGAATGTCAGTATATTGTATACCTAAAATGTACCCATAAACTTAATGGAAAAAAAGTTGTCCATATTAATGCAGAAAAGAAAGAGATTTACTTAATACTATTTCATAAATTGCCACCCAGAGTGATCTCAATGTGTCCATATTTCACTGGATTTGACCAGTTCAGCACTGCTAAAACATCCACGTGACTTTATCAGCAAGATGACAGAGTATGTGAGGCCTCATTCTGCACAAATTTCTCCTTCTATGAGGTTCCTCATTCAGGAATGTGTAGGACTCTTTCAAGAACCCTACTTATCCACAAATCCACCACTAGTTCAGAGTCCTAAAGATGTGTCACAACCCCAATACAATTGACTTTCATGATCTCCCTTCTCCCAGAGCAAGTAGTCCCAATACAAAAGCTATAAAAACTGAAAAGAGTATTCTTTCAAAATCTAAACAGATTTTTCTCCATCCTTCTCCTACTTAAAACTATAGCTTACCATTACTGTAAAGGTTAAGATGAAATTCCTTAAGAAGCTTGTTACAGGGCTGGGGATTTAGCTCAGCGGTTCAGTGGCCTGCCTTGCAAGTGCAAGGACCCGAGTTCAATCCCCGGTACCAAAAAAAAAAAAAAAAAAAAAAAAAAAAAAAAAAAAAAAAAGAAAAGAAAAGAAAGAAAGAAAGAAAAGTCTGTTACAAACACCTAAAATTCTTGCTTCGTACAGCTACTAAGTGCCTCACCAGCTGTACTGGTCATTTTCTCATTGCTAGGATAAAATATCTAACACCTGTAATTTAAGAGTTGGCTATAAGTTTCTGTGAGTGGGTCCCTGGTCACTTGGCTCCAAGCAGAACCCACATGGTGGAAGGGCCCAGCTGAAAAGAGCTTCTGTGTTATGGCAGCCAGGAAGCAGAGAGAGACAGAAGGAGATGAAAATACACCCTTCTAAGTCACACCTTCAGTGACTCACCCCTTTTGACCAGGACCCAATTCTGAACATGAGGCTTTTGTGGGACATTTTAGATCTAAGCCATAACACCAGCCTTAACAATGCCAGAATCTCTGTTCCAGGACAAGTCTCCTAGTCCTTTATGTTCTTTATGACTCCGTTGTATTCACAAGGCTTGGTATTTATTCTTTGATTCTCACTTATAAAATGTTGTTGCCCCAACTATTTCATTTGGCTAATTATTTCACATGGTTTACTTCTCAGTTTAATTATTATTTTCTCAAGAAAGGGTACTCAAGGTTACCTAGCTTGGTGAATTATCACAGTTGCAAATTTACATTTTTTTAAATGTAACTGAATAAGGATCTGTACAAAATACCCACATGAATATAAACATTATATATCATAACCGTGAGGTTAAGGCAATAACAATAATAATGAAAATGGGGAAAGAGGATTTAGAGATAGAGAGAGAGGGAGGTGGGTGGGAAGGGGAAAGAGATTAAAAACAAGCTGAGTTGTGTTTACTCCCTAAAATGAATGAAAACTTCATGTATTGCAAACATGTACTAATAAAAGCTGTTTTAAAGGATCCATCTACTTTTCCTCCTTTTTCTTCAACATTTCATTGACATCTAGTGCAGTGTCTGTTTTAATGAGTGGACACTCATTTTAGTCTTCCTACTGGTGGAAATATGAGGTTAGAATGTCACCCACAATCCAAGTGCACCTTGAACCCATGCCCCCAACATTCCATTCATCTTGAGAAAAGAAAAGTTCTCTTACTCCTCCAGATCAAGGCTTGCCTGAAGAATCCAATTATTTTGGAGAAAACACTCATCCCTATCCACAAATTGTGACCTGGATTTTTTTATTAAGTTTATTGGTGCTTTTTAGGCATACAGTACAATTACATTCAGCACTGGAATCTTGTACCTTTACACAATGTGTCTTGGTTCTTATTTTTTCCCCATATCCCTGCCCTCCATTAATTACAAAGATTTTGTTTCCATTTTTTCCTTTGCTTATATTTTCTTCCCTTCTTTCCTTTTGTGTCCTGAAATTTAAGACCTATGGGAGCCATATTTTGAAACACTTTGGCCTATACCAGGTAGTCATATCCAGCCTCAGATCTAACCCATTACAGTTTTTTCTTCAACATAGATAGAACTTCATGATATTCTTAGAACAAACAATATTTTTAAAATCAAACCAGTCTGAAACCAATATAGGAGACAACAAATTTATAATTCTATAGCTCCCCATTCTGCTAATGATACAACTGATATTACCGAATAGATTATTTAATGTCTTAGATCTAAGCATCACCATTTGGATCATTTCTCTAACCTTGTCTGAGTCTATATCTATTATCCACATGCATAAAACAGACCCCATTTTTTTATAAACAAAAAGTCCAATTTTTATCATAGCTGTAAGTAACTTACAATCCTTCAAAGTGGCACTTTTCTAGCCACCACAATCCAAGATTCATTCTCTGGAGCCATAATCCTTACAAAGATGTGCACAAAGACACACACACACACATACTCAGAGAACTGCTCCAGAGTGGGCTGTACCTTTATTATAACCTGAGTTGCTAAGCAGAATGGAGTAACAGAGTAGACCTGGCAGTGGCCCTTCTCCAGATCTTAGAGGTTAGCATGGGGCAACACTATTCCAAGTAGAACACAGTTGACTTCCTTAGACTCTGGGAAAGAGGAGGGAAGAATACAAAGGCAAGTGCTTCTCTATCATACTGTATCATATTCTAACACATTGACTTAATGGGGGGTGGGGTCAGCTTCCCAAAGGCATCTTTGATCCATTGTAGAAAAACTTAGTGAAAGTTACCGAATTGGTGATAGAAGTTATCCATATATTTTTAGTTTTTAATTTTTAAGTAAAAGAGAAAAGTTCCTAAAAGAGGGGAGAAAAATTGGGTAGCCCAAATGGTTGAACTATAGATTAATAATTATGAATGTCTCTTTTTTTAAATAAAAATTTTGTGGTTATGTAAAATGTTGAAAAGTTGAAGTTGCTTTTTTAAAAGAAATTATCTCAGTAGAAAATTTAAATCTGTGAAGTTTGTGTTTCAATAGTAATTTTAGCTATAATATTCAAAACAGATAAATTCATATTATTTTATTTATGATGACTTGGTGAAAAGTTAGATGCAATTATAAAAGATATTCTGGTCATCCCAGTATCGGAGGGTGGGTGTCCTCTTCCCAACTTCAAAAATTTCTCTTTCTGCAGTGGCCATATGAACAATACTGAACTTTAGTCATCATTAGCTGATTCAAACTAGGATATATCATTTCTCATTTCATCAGAGAGGAAAAATTAAAAATATTGATTATATGTAATATTGGCAAGGGCACAGTAAATCTCAACCCCCTCTAGTTAGATCAGATCAGAGTCCAAATTAATAAAAAGCTTTTGGGCAATAGCTATGCAAACTTAATAAGTGTGTTCTCTTTAGCCTACTAGTTATTTAAGTGCTCATGCACATACATAAAAATATATGTTACAACATGGAAAACTTGAAAACCACAATCAATAGGAAACTGATAATTGCTTAATAAATGCTGGCATATATATTCAATTTAATTTTATAGTGTGTTTTAAATGAGCTAAATTTATACCCAGTAAAATATAAAAATTCCTTAGCATTTTATTATTTAGTAGCACAATAAGGGGTGTAAAGTGACAAAAGAATATGATTACATTCTTAAGACTGAGTATGTGAGTATATGATTACAGAAAAGAGCTGATAAATGCACTAAAATAAAGCACACTATCCATATAAACTTAGAGAGTAGGCCTGAAAGAAAGAGGACCTGGAATGAGTTAACTTTTACTTCTTTACTTCACACAGTTTTGGGCTCTTCAAGTGTTGTACAATGAAAAAGTATTAACTTTTATTATTTAAAAAATTTCTTAAAAAACCAAAAATGGTTGTAGAGGACCAACAGAGCATTAGCAATCTTTCAAACATCCTTCAAATACTATGACCTAGTGACTAAATTTATGAAAGTGCTTAGTCAAAAAACAATGAAGAAATTCCACCATAAGTAAACTGATAAGACCCATAGGATGGAAGGGTGTTTGTGTCTGTGTTGGTGCCAATCCTATCCTCTGAAGAACTGCAGTGCACTGAAATGTCAAACTGGCCTAGTTTACAGCCTTCCTTGTGATTGTTCTGTATCATCAAGAAGTGTTTTGTGGAGCGGAGTGGAAAGAAGAACATTGCCCTCTAGAATAGCAAATCAGAATCTCAGTCCTTGCTTTATTTGAGGTTCAAATTCTAGGTTCAAATCAAGAGCTGGTTGTCATGGGAAGCATATTCTACCTACATTTTACATTTAGTCTTGGCAGCAATACTGTTCACAATGTGTCATACATAAAACATAAACAGAGTATTTCTCTTCTGTGCATCTGAAATGAGCAAAGTGCAACTACAACAAGTGTGAGAGAGGAAAGAAAATCAATGATGAAAACCATGTCAGAAGCAGTTATTGGTAAATGTCAGATTTCACGTGTCTTAATATCACAGCTTATATTTCCAAACAGAAGATAATTATTTTCCACAAAGCTACCTGAAAAAATGTAAGCCTCCTATAACCCTCACAAATTCACACTAATTATGCATGACATTAGTCCAAAACAGCTAACTATCAGAAGAGCAAATTTACTTTATGTTCCAATTTGAAATAAATTCAAAATATATAATGTCATTATTCTTGAACATGTCAGATTATAAACTCAGGTTTTATTTTTCAACAATGCTCAATTGGAAAATAAGTCTTAGTCCAAATAAATAGTATGATAAGGTTTCTTAAAAGAAATGTAGAATCAAGTTAGATAGTCATCTTCTTTTTACCTTGCCAACTGTTTTTATTGTTTATACAAATACATGTAGAATAAAATTTGCCACCTTAACCATTTTTAATTTATGTTCATATCATGTAACCACTGTAAATATCTATCTCCAAAATTCCTCTGATCTTGCAAAAGTTAAACTCAATATCCATCAAACAATATATTTAACTATTCGTGCGGGTGCATGCCTGTAATCCAAGCATTTGAGACAGGAAGATTATAAGTTCAAGTCCCTCTTGGTCAACTTAGAAGACCTTATCTCAAAGTAAAAACGTCTGAAAATGTAACTCACTATGAAGCACTTGGGTTCAATCCCCAGTATCACACAAAACATATATATATTTCTACTATGCTCATCCCCAGCTCTTGACAACCACTATTCTATTGCCTATGTTGAATTTCTAGCTGTATGATTTATACCTAATATAATGGAGCATTACAGTATTGTTTCTGTGACTGGCTTGTTTTACTTAGCATAATATCATCAATATCCATGGATGTCATTGCATATGACAAAATTTTCTTCCTTTTAAAAGCTTGAGTAATATTACAACATGTTTGCTTATCCATTCATTCATTGACTGACATTTTTTAGTTGCTTCTACATTTTATTTATTTTATAAACAAGGGTATACACCTATCTCTTAAGGACTCTGTTTTTAATAATTTTGTTAGTTATAACTCAGAAATAGAACTTCCTGATGCTATGGCAAGTATATTTTTAATTTTTGAGGGATTGCCATATTGTTTTCTACAGTGGTTATGCCATTTTACAACCCATCAACAGTGTCCAAGGCTTTCAATTTCTCTTTCTCCTCACATTCTTGTCAGTTTGCAAAATATAATGCCAAACTAAGTTGGATCAGTTCTGGGTGGAGCTAAAGGAATTTACTCGAGACATACAACGCACCTTGGGTGTGAATGACAGCAAATAATAGGCTTAGCATCTCAAGGGAATAAAAGGGAAACAGGAAAGGAAAATTTTCTTCTATTTCTTTGAAGGAGCTCTAGTTTCCTCTTTCACCTTGGATGTTTTCTCCTGGCTTCCAGCACAGACCTTCAGCCTTCCTCTGCAAACCTTTCAGCCTCCTGACATGGGCTCTCACAGACAACCAGTGAGATCAAAAGATCTTGGTTTACATGTCCTTGATGAGTAGGGATGGTGTTCATCTTTCATAAGCTGATTGAGCCCTTGTATATCTTCATGGTTGAGTTCATTAATTCTCTATATATTCACATTTTAGGTCCTTAATATATACATGATTTGCAAATATTTTTTCCATTTCTGGGTTGCCTTTCACTCCATTGATAGTATCTTTTCATGCACAAAATGTTTTTAGTTTGTACAAAGTTCAATTTTTCTGCTTTTTAATGTGCTACCTGTACTTTTGGTGTTCCTTTCAAAGAAGACCATCTTCTTTCAAAAACAGAAGTTCAAAATCCTGAGTAGCATGGGAACTAGCAGAAAGAATCAACAACTGGTATCTCATCTGATTAAAAAACTTCTGTGGCATGGTTGTGGGAAGAAAGGAACGCTTCTCCACTGTTGGTGGCAGTGCAGACTGGTACAACCACTATGGAAATCAATATGGAGATACCTTAAAGAACTAGGATTAGAGGTCCCATTTGACCCAGCCATCCCTATGCTGGGTATCTTTCAAAAAGAATTAAAAGAATCATACCACAGTGATATATGCACACCCATGTTTATAGCGGCACAGTTTGTAATAGCTAAAACTTGGAAACAGCCCATCTTCCCATCAGTTGGAAACTGGATAAAGAAGATGTGGTTTTTCTATAAAATGGAATACTACTCAGCCATAAAGAATGAGAAAGTAGATTCATTCATAGGTAAATGGGTACATTTTGAGGATATACTCCTAAGTGAAATAAATAAGTCACACGTATACAAATACTGAATAATTTCTCTGGTGTGAAAAACTAAAATAGTACTCAAGATCCTAACAGGACAATTAGCAACGTGAAATAGGAAGAAAAGAACCAAAGGTGTATGGACAGTGAGAAGGATAGGGAATGGGGGGGTGACGGGAGGGTGGGGACACGGGGAAAAAATGAGAACCAAGACCTGGCATGTAAAGGCACAAGATTCCAGTAATGAATGTAACTTTACTGTCTACCTAGAATTTACCAATAAATTCAATTTAAAATTAAAAATTTTAAAAAAGCTTCTGCACTACAAAAGAAACCATCAATAGAACTAAGAGACAACCTACAATGTGGGGAAAAAAATTTACCAGCTGCTCCTCAAAGGACTCTTATCTAGAACATACAAAGAACTCAAAAAAATCAGCCCCCCCAAATATAAAGAACTGATTCAAAAATGGGCATCTGAAATGAACAGACATTTCTCAGACAAAGAAGTAACAGCAGCAAGTAAATAACTGAATAAATGCTCCACATTGCTGGTCATTCGAGAGAGGGAGATTAAGACAATGCTGACATTCCATGTCACCCCACAAAGAATGGCTGCTATCAAGAAATCAACCAATAACAAATGTTGCCGGGGTTGTGGGGAGAAAGGAACCCTTCTCCATTGTTGGTGAGAGTGCAGAGTGGTGCAACCACTATGGAAATAAATATGGAGATACCTCAAAGAACTAGAATTAGAGGTTCCATTTGACCCAGCCATCCCTCTGCTGGGTATCTTTCCAAAAGAATTAAAAGAATTGTATCACAGTTATATATGCACATCCATGTTCATAGCAGCACAGTTTACAATAGCTAAAACTGGGAAACAGCCCAGTTGCCCATCAGGTGGAAACTAGATAAAGGAGATGTGGTTTTTCTATAAAATGGAATGTTACTCAGCCATGAGGAATGAAAAATTAGATTCATTCATAGGAAAACGGATCCATATTGAGGATATACTCCTAAGTGAAACAAATAAGTCACACACGTGTAAATACCAAATAGTTTTTGTGGTGTGAAAAACTATAATAGTACATAAAATCCTAATGATATAATTGACAATGTGAAATAGGAAGAAAAGAGCTAAGGTTTAGGGAAAGTGGGAAGGGAAGGAGAAAGGTAAGAAGGGGAAAGAAAAAAATGTGGGAAAATGGAAATAAAGTGCTTATAAATGGGGAGGGGAGAAGGGGGTGAAGGGAGGGCAGGGACAAGGGGGGAAAATGAGAACCAAGACCTGTCATGTAAAGGTACAAGATCCCAATGATGAATGTAACTGTACTGTTTACCTAAAATGTACCATAAACTTGATGAAAGGGAAAAAAAGCAAGTTCAATCCCTAATAGCAATCATGGAATTGCCCCTGAATTTTATAGTTTTACCTTTACCAAAGATCATCAAAATATGCAGACGTTTAACTAACCATTGATTCAATGTAAAAATATTATTGAGAATATCCATTATATTACTCTACATTAACTTTTGTTTTTTTAGTACTTAGTATCTCACTATACCATCCAACTTTTTGCACACAGAAGACATTTATGTTTTGCAATTAATGAGGATAATATGAAACTATACTTTCATTTTCACAAATAAATAAGTTTAGTTACATATATATGCTCTGAAATATTCAAAAATATGTATATTCTGTGAAAATAAGCATACCTTGCAATCTCATATATGACACTATAATGCTTAGATGAGTAAAATACAAAGTTAAATAATAACAAAATTCCAAATAAATTACAAAAATTCCCAAATTTGTATATTTCTGGTTCAATATATATATATATCGATTTAATTTCCACCAAGAAAATGGGCAGATTCTCTTTTTTGAAATATCAAACTTATAAAGTCGTAAATTAATATAAAAATTAGTCCATGCCTATGATGATTAGTTTGCATAAAATGTAAATTAACCTGCATATAAATGAAGAAAAGTAGAATAAAGCTATTGGGAAAAGACAAAACCGTAAGTTCTACAGCAACATGTAAAAGTTTCACATAATTTCATTATGAAATATACACTTTACCCGGGTTAAATATATACTTCAAAGTACACAATGATTTTGAATTATATCCACTAATTACTTTTGGAGGATTTAATTGAGATTATTAGAAGATGTGGTTTTTCTATAAAATGGAGTGCTACTCAGCCATAAAGAATGAGGAGCTAGAAACATTTATAGCTAAATGGATGCACAGTGAGGCTATGCTCAATTGAAATAAATAGACACACTTGAGTAAATACCAAATGGTTTCTCTGGTGTGAAAAACTAAAAGTGTAAATAAGGTTTGAATGGTATAACTGAGAGGGAGAAATAGGAAGAAAATGGCCAAAGGGGAAGTGGGAAGGGGAGGGGAAAGGAAATAAGGGAAAAGAAAAAATGGGAACAAAATTTTTGTAAATAGGGAAAGGTGAAGGGGGTGAAGGGAGGGCAGGGGTATGGGGGAAAAAAACAAGAGCCAAGACATATCATGTAAAGGTACAAGATCCAATGATAAATGAAACTGTATTGTTTGCTTTAAATGTACCAATAAACCTGATATAATTGACAATGTGAAATAGGAAGAAAAGGGCTAAAGGTAAAGGGGAAGCAGGAAGGGTAGGGGAAAGGAAATAAAGGAAAAGAAAAAATATGAGAAAATGAAAAAATGGAAACAGTTTTTGTAAATAGGGAAGGGAGGATGGGGTGAAGGGAGGGCAGAGATAAGGGGAAAAAGTGAGAACTAAGACCTGTCATGTAAAGGTACAAGATCCCAATGATGAGTGTAACTGTGCTGTATACCTAAAATGTACCAATAAACTCAATAAGAAAAAAATATACCAATAAACTTAATTTAAAAAAATTATTGCATTACCTCAGACCTCTAACTTCTGCAAGATTTGAGTGTAAAATATTTACCTTCACAGAAGAACCTCCCAAAAGACAACTCAGCCACCAGGCAGTGATCACATTAAGGAAGGAGCCAATGCTAATAACTGATGCAATCAAAAGTTTCACAGGTAATACACAGGTAATACAAATTAGTATTAACACAGGTAATACAAACTAGCATCGGCTTAGTGGCCATTGAATACGATGACACATGCCAACTAGTTCTCTTGCATTAACTCAGTGAAACTTTCCAGTAATTTATGAGGTTACTCTTTTATTATTTCATTTTACAGTGAAACTGAAGATAGCAGAGTTTCAATAATTTACCCAAATCTTAGAACTAGCAATTGGCAGAATAGCATCCAATCCAGAATTTTTGGCTTATTGCTACGTTGTATCTGTATTGTAGAAATTATTTTCCCAGGTCTTCAGAGAAACAGTGAAAAAACAAGGCAAGTAAAGTAGGAAAAAGTTGAAATAAAAATTCTAAGTAATAACTAAATAAAATAAGAACTAATTAAAATATATTATTTAATCTTGAAGTTATAGTCACACTTACATCTTTGGATTAAAAATGAATTTTAAAGAGATAAAAAATTTTAATTACAAGAACATGATTTTTAAAGATTTAACAAAAATTTAGTTTTCACAGTCCATTTTAGTGGCAACTTCTGTGGCCGGGTCACCACCAGGAAGAGAAAACCAACTATACAAAAATTATCAGGATTGGGCTAAAAATAGTGAACAATTTCCTATCTTTCTGTTCTACTCTTAAATAATTATTTACAAACCAGAGCAAGTAAAATTCTTGTAGAAGCCTAATAATAACTGTTTAATATAAAAACTAACCCTTTCTTCACTTTGTTGGGTCTTCTAATCTTCTACATATGTATCGACATATGTATCTTTACTTTCAGCAGGAAAAATACCCACGGTGTCTGACCAGTGAGTCAGCCAAAACACTGTGTTTCTCAAAGAAAAAGCATAGTTTTGATAAGCATACTCAAGAGAAAGAATGAATAAATTGAAATCAGGATAAGGAATGTATAAATTGAACATCTTTTGTTTTTGTTGTCTAAATCTCTTCACACTTTTTCCTAACAACAAAAGTTCTCATATCTTGGAGTCCAATCTTTATAGTTCAAGCAAAGTTGAACTTAGTACATGCCCAGACCATAGAGATAAACACATGATTCCTAACTGACCTAAATTCTTTAAATGCAGCAGTAGGGCACCTTCTACGAGATGCTGAAGCACACTTTTCAGTAAAGGTTACCACATAAAACCCAAGGTAGAAACTTCATGGCTTCTCTTTTGAATTATGATTCGTAAGGATAGAGGTTTGTGACTCTGAGCACCTGCATTTCCCAAAGTTTGAAGAGATCCTGACTGAGAAGGCTGTCAATGAGCTGAAGAGGCAAAGCTGAACAATCACAGAATGGTTTAGGAAGAGCTCAACCTTCGTCCTTCCTAGGAACGCAGCCAACAAACTTTTTTTTTTTTTGCCTAATCTAATATGAATTGAATTTTCATTTCAAGAAAAACTTTGACAAGTATAAATATCTCAGGCATAGAGTTACTTAATTCCTTCCTGAATACATTTATAAGTAGCAACCTGAGATTTTGAAATGAGTTCTTTACAATAACTACCAGATGATAGTCATATTTTATTTTATTTGTTTTTTGAAGTATTTCAACTATTAAGCAAATAATGAAAGAAAGTTGTAATTATATGAACAAAAATATTCATGGGGGTGTCTATATATTACAGCCATCAATATTAGGAGGAAAATGATAACAAAATCTTTTCCAAAAAAATCCTTACTTTAATATCATAAGTCCCTAAATCAAATTCAATCAATGGCTATTTATTTTCTAATATAGTAAACCTTATCATTTTGTGGCAGTACTTTATCAGGAAACAAATGACTTGAGATACCTAAATCTTAGAGTGAATTAGACAATTTTTCTTTATGACAAGCAAAACAAAGCAAGATGACTAGGTGCCAAAAAGCTTCAGAGAAAGTGTAAAAGGATCAAGTGAATGAGAAAACAAGACACATAGTGAGAGAAAATATTTGCAAAGGACATATCTTTAAATGGTTGTTACTCAAAATAGACAAAGAATTTTTAAATGTTACAAAAAAGACAGACAGAGTTATAGAGTATTTGCCTAGCTTGTGGTGTTGCCTGGGTTCAATACCTAGTATAAGCAGTGAAAATGAAAGGGATACGGATATAGCTCAGTGTGAAGGCCTGAGTTTATTCCCAGTATTGCTGGCTCTTCCAAAAGTGACTCATTACTTTTTGTTTCCTCTTATTGAGTTTATTGGTGCATTGTAGGTATACAGTACAGTTACATTCATCATTGGGATCTTGTACCTTTACATGACAGGTGGTCTTGGTTCTCATTTTTTCCCCTTGTCCCTGCCCTCTCTTCACCCCTTCCTCCCCTCCCCATTTACAAACACTTTATTTTCATTTTTTAATTTTCTCATATTTTTCCCTTATTACCTTTCCCCTATCCTTCCCACTTCCCCTACACCTTTAGCCCTTTTCTTCCCATTTCACAATGTCAGTTATCTCATTAGGATCCTATATACTATTGCAGTTCATTCACACCAGCGAAACTATTCTGTATTTACACATATGTGACTTATGTATTTCACTTAGGATTATATCCTCAACATGTATCCATTTTCCTATGAATGAGTCAAATTTCTCATTCTTTATGGCTGAGTAATATTCCATTTTATAGAAAAACCACAACTTCTTTATTCAGTGTGCAAATGATGGGCAAATGGGCTGTTTCCAAGTTTTAGCTATTACAAACTGTGCCACTATAAACATAGGTGCATATATATCATTGTGGTATGATTCTTTTAATTTTTTTGGAAAGATACCCAGCAGAGGGATGGCTGAGTCAAATAGAACCTCTAGTCCCAGCTCTTTCAGGTATCTCCATATTGATTTCCATAGTGGTTGCACCACTCTGCACTAGCACCAACAATGGAGAAGGGTTCCTTTCTCCTCACAACCCTGCCAACATTTGTTATTGGTTGATTTCTTGATAGCAGCCATTCTTTGTGGGGTGAGGTAGAATCTCAGTGTTGTTTTCATCTGCATCTCTCGAATGACCAGTGATGTGGAACATTTTTTCATACATTTACTTGCTGCTTTTACTTCTTTGAGAAATGTCTGTTCCTTTCAGATGCCCATTTTTGAATAGGGTCTTTATATTTGGGGGGCCTGATTGTTTTGAGTTCTTTATATGTTCTAGATCATAGTCCTTTGTCTGAGGAGCAGCTGGTAAAATTTTTTGTAGTGCAGAAACTTTTTAATCAGATGAGATCCAAATTGTTGATTCTTTGTGCTACTTCCCGTGCAACTAAGGATTTGTTCATAAAGTCTTCCCATGCCAATGTCTTCAAGAGTTCTGCCTAACTTATCTTCCAGCAAGTTTAGTGTTTCTGTTTTAATATTTAGATCTTTAATCTAAATATTGGATCTTAATTTAGTGCATGATGAAAGATACAGGTCTAGTTTTAATCTTTGGCAGGTTGAGATCCAGTTTGATTCCCAAACCTGGGAAAGATGCAACTAAAAAATAGAACTACAGGTCAATCTCCTTAATGAGTATAGATGCAAAAATCCTTAATAAGATACTAGCAAACAGAATACAGAGGATCATCAAAGCGACTCATTACTTTTAATGTAGTAGTATAAAAATAAAGTTTCTGTATAAATTATAGTGAACTGCCTCAAAATAACCAGTGCTATGCAGACTGCTTCTGCAAAGGGATATGATCAAAGAGACTATGTCCTCATTGAATTTTGTGTTGAAGACAGTAAAGATGTTAATTTAAATTTTGAAAAATCCAAGCTTACTTTCAGTTGTCTTTGAGGAAGTGATATTTTAAACATTTAAACAAAATTGATCTTTTTCACTGTATTGATCCAAGTGATTCCAAGATTAAAAGAACAGACAGATCAATTTTATGTTGTTTACAAAGAGGAGAATCTGGCCAGTCTTGGCCTAGGTTAACAAAAGAAAGGACAAAGCTTAATTGGCTTAGTGCAGACTTCAGTAGTTTGAAAGGCTGGCAGGATGATTCCAATGAAGACATGTCTAATTTTGATTGTTTCTCTGAGATGATGAACAACATGGATGGAGATGAAGATATAGATTTACCAGAAGTAGATGGAGCAGAGGATGATTCACAAGAGAGTGACGATGAAAAAAATGCCAGAATTAGAGTAAGTAATGTCATCACCTGAATTTTGAAAAGAAAATAACTTCTCTGCAAGATTTCATAATTGACAGTATGCCTGAGTTGCTAGCTCTAAAGGCAGACTGTATTTGTCAGCTTTAACCCATTTTTCCAACCTTTTTTTTTTAAGGCTTCACTAAGGATTGATAATGTGCCATTGTATGGGGCAATTTTAAGTCACCTAAGGCATTATCATTATGCATGAACTTTTCCCAGACTGTCACAAACTGTTGAGGTCATAGGTGATTGATGAAGCAGTTGTGATAAAAACAAAATTTCACCTAAGTCTACTTCATTTCATGACATAGTTACTGACATGGTAAAAAGTTCTCAGCATAGGGAAAGGTAACTAAATTTTAGATTTTAAATATGGGCTCAAAGTGGCTGAAACAAATTGGCTGACACCTTAAATTGATAACCTACCCTTCTTCTGGTGTACCCTTCAGGATTGTTCCACTATCTAAAGTTTATTATTCAAAACATTTACTTCACATTATTGTATATAAGTGATCACTTGCCAGTGATCCAGATAGATGTATCATAGCTAAACTTAGTGAATGCCCTTAACTCAGACGGTTTTTGAAGACTATATCTTTGGCAGTATTTGGCCCTCAAGCTTTTACATCTCTCAGCATGGAGGACAAAGAAAGATGTACATTGTTGCTTGGGTGTCTGTACATTTAGACCAGATCTGCATTTGCACTGTCAGTATGGCAAATGAATGAAAAGGTGTTCATACACTATTGGATTTTTAATTTCTGGTTTTGATTTGGCTTTTACTGTAGCTGAAAAACTTCAATGACAGTGGAGATTTTTTTAAATGTCTACATTCTTTCTAATAAACTGTTAGAAGATTTTTGGCTGTCAAAAAAAAGAAGAAAAAAAAACAGACAACCTGATTTAAATATGGGCAAAGATTTGAAAAGACGACTCACTATGAAAAGATTCTCAGTATTAACTCATTAGTGAATTATAGATTAAAATGAGATGGAACTGTACAACTATTAGAATGACTAAAATCCAAAAACTGAGAAACCAAATGCTGGATGGGTACAGGATAAATGAAATTTCATTCATTATGGGTGGAAATGCAAAGTGGTACATCTACTTTGCAAGACAGACTATTACAAAACTGAATATACTCATACCAGGTGATCTGGCAGTCACATTCCTTGATAGTTACCCAAATTAATTGAAAACGTATGTCCATACAAAACCTGCACATGTGTGTTTATAGCAGTCATATTCATAATTATCAAAAGCTTGGAAGCAATCAAGATTTCTTCAGTAGGTGAATGGATAAGTTGTGTTATGTTCAGAGAGTACAATATTATACAGCATTAAAAAGAAAAAAAAGCTTGCAAGTCACAAAAAGATGCAAAAATCCTTAAATGTATGTTGTTAAGGGAAAGACACCACTCTGTAAGTGCTAAGTACCATATGATTCTAATTACACAATTTGTAGTAAAATGCAAAATTATGGAGACAGCAAAAGTATCAGTAGGAGACAGGATTTCAGGGCAAGAGATAAATAGATGGAGCACAAGGGGATATTCAGGGCAGGGAAACAATTCTGTATGGTATTGTAATTGTTAATATGTCATTATACATTTGTCAAAATAGCCAAAAGTACAAAAGCAGCATTGAAGCTAATGTTAACTATAGATTTCAGTTAATGTTGATTCATCTTTTGTGAAAAATGTACCTCTCTGAAGCACTGATGTGAGAAGTTGATGGTGGGAGGCTGTGTGAAAAAGTGAGGGGAAATATTTGAGAACTCTTTTATTCTGAGCATAAAAATTCTCTAAAAATAAAGTATATAATTTTTTCAAAGGAAAAGTCTTGAAACAGGTGATAACCAAGAGCCTATACATGATATCCATCATACTTTCCCCACACCTTTACTCTTCCATGGGAAGAACACCAAATTTGGTGTCTTCTATTCACACAACAGATTTTATTTAAAATGTACTATATGTCTACTGCTTTAGTATCACATACAGCCTATAGTCTAATAAAAGCAAAAGTAGAAAATAAAAAATATATAATCACATATTATGATAAATGCTATAAAGGGGATATGTAAAAGAACATGATAATAGGGATAACTTTGTCAAGAACAGTAGAAGACAAACCAGCAGATACAAAGAGAGGTAAGACTACTTACCACATGGTGAAACTAGATAATATCTGAATTTGGTAAGAAAACTCCAGAATAGAATGCCTAAAATGTAGGAAAGAGAGAAGGGGGAAAACTGGCAAATTATAAAGCAATGACCCTGAGATAATTAATCCCTTGAATCTGGATTACTTGGAAGTAAAATGTGGACAGTTAACACATATGATGCAAAGCTATATAAAGAATTAAATAAGAGTATGTTTGAAAGATCTTTTACATATTAGACTCAAAAATACTAGTATCTGATCTGCATTTATGATACACAAGCTTTACTAAGCTTTTATTTTTAAAGCAATGTCCAGCTGAGAGTTTCCTCCTGAATAAAGTGTTAACAATATGAATATCATTTCCTAAATCCTTTCAGCTGTTCTGAGCACTAAAAATTGTTCATGGCATGTAAATTCCAGTCAGTGGGCTAATCACTATACACAGATTATGTTTTGATTCAAGTAAATCTTAGGACCCCTAAAAACAGAATATTGAGTCAATTTCATTCAAACTTACTTCTACCTGGATTACAGTGTTTCCAAAATAAAAAAAGGAATAGTCTTTTAAATATTCCTATCTACATATTTTCATACTTTTATTATGTCAGTGGTAAACTAGTTGTGAAATTTTAATTTAATGAGACTATTTTACTTAAAAAATGGATTTTGTATTTCTAGTGGGTTTTTGCATTTCAGTGGAGTTTATATTTCTCTGCTTTCTGGGTGATTTGAAATTTCACCATGCTACACCACACCAGTTAATGTTCATTAACTCATTTTGGATGCATTTTAATAAATCAGATACTGATGTCTTAATCTCAGTTCACCTGATCATTTAGGTCTGAGTTTGGATCAAAGATACTTATTTTCACCAACTCCTAAATAATATTAATGCAAGTGAGGAACATATTTCATTCTTAGAAATACCTGGAAATTATGCAAATACATATTCCATTTCAGAAAATTATTTGGTTTTTATCATGTGGAGATGCTAAAAAAACTCACTTTTATATATAGACCATACTTGATTTACTTCTTTCAAACAGTGAAAAACCAACTTCAAATTGAATTTTTGTTCACTTTGAGTGTTGCACTTTATGAATATATACATATATTTCAGAAAATTTGAAATGTTCTTACGAGTGTTTTATGATAAGTATCCATATAATTCATATATTTGTTCTATTAGACACTTTCACAACTGTTTAAATTATTACTCAAAAGTATAACAGCAATACTTTTAAACTTTTTATCTATAAAAATATTTATTTTGAAGCTTCAAGAATAATATAACATTTTCCTATCATTAGAATCTTTATCGGTTGTGGGCACCACCATAGCTGACCCAGTACCAACCAAGAAGGTGAGATCTGGGGAAAGCAGCTCAGCTGAGAAATCACATCTCCCTCCACCCACCTGAACTGAGCCCATGGTTCCAGGTAGCTGCACCCTTTTTGCAGGCGCCACCATTGCTAACCCAGCCCCAGGAGGGTACCACAACCCCCCCCCTCAGATCCCCTGACTGTGCCAGTCCTTGAACCTACTCCGCAGAGACATGGCTGGTTATAAATGGTGATTTTCTGAGCTCCCAAATTTGAACATATTTAAAGAAAGGGCAGGGGAAACCTGTGATAGAACTGTCTGTAGTTCAACCCTGCAGGAGGTCGGGGAGCTCAAATTGGTCCTTGTGGCCTGAGGTCAATCTGAGTCACAGGGTTCTGCCTTCAACTAGATGAGATAGGGTGATTTGGTTCTGCACATGGCAGCACACCATGTGTATTACGATAGCAGAGATATAGTCCGAAAGAGGCCCTTCAAAGTCATTTTTTGTCATTTTCTTTCTTTACATCATTCCTCTCAGTAAATTCTTTTTTCTGTCCTCTTTCATCAACTCAGTCTCTTGCTCCACCATATTGTACCTCATCTCCTTTTCTTTTCCTGCTCCTGCCCTAATTCAGATTTCTTTTTTATCATTTTTTTCTTTTTTATTAATGTTCTGTTTTTTCTATCAGTGAGTCTTATGCAATGGTCGGTAGTTTCAAGGGAAAGTGAGCCCCTATAGCTATTAAGGGGATATATTCTTGTCCTTATACTTCTACTCTGTCTATCCCTTTTGAGTTTTACAGTTTCCTAAAGATTGTGTGGTCATTCTGTGTTCTCTGGCTTCACTTGAAAGCTTCCCCAGTTCTTTTACTTGTTCATTCTTCTCATCCTAATTAGGTCTAGGCCCCCATCCTAAATAGTAAATACACCATGTTGAGGAGTTTGTCCACCGCAAACATATTTTGGGCTGCTTCTTGATTTTAATTTAATTCATATGGTTGGGGAGTGATGAATTGATGACTACCACAAGTAGTCAATTTACAGGAGGTGATTGATTGATCCTGTTGTGTTGCCGATTGTATTGATTGGGATAAGGGATAGGGATAGATTGGAACCATTGTTTTCTCTGATATTGTGAAAGAGACAATGTCTATGAGTCAATAGAGAGTCGGGTCTGAAGCTCAATGATATCAAGAAGATTTAATAACCCAGAGATTGAATCAAGGACAACAAAACAGCAAAAATAAAAATGAGAAAACACTTAGCCAAGATGCAAAGACAGACTTCCAGTCCGCCAATGAAAAACAGTAGGTCAAAAGAGGATGAAAAGTCTGATAGTGAACATCCAGGACAATCAGAACGCACAGCAAAGGAAGTAACAAAACAGATCGATCAGGCTCTAGAAAAATTCAAAGCAGAAATAATTTCCTAGATAACCATAGAGATGGTGAGCAAAATGAAAGTCATGCTTCGAGACTCTAGAACAGAAACTGACAAAAAAAAAAAAAAAAATGAGCTCAGGACCATAATAGAAGCCCTGAATACCCAGCATAGGATAGAAATGGAAACAATGAATGCTCAACATAGGAAAGAAATGGAATCCATAAAACAGATTCAAACAGATAACCAGGAGATTAAAAACTCTATTGAAAGTGTACACAAAAGAACACAAGATTGCAAAGATAGAATCTCATATATAGAAGATAGGACAGCAGACAGTGACTGTGAAAAGACAAGTCTCTTAAAAACAGTAAGAAATAAGATACTTCAATGACAAAGAACACCTGAAAAACTTCATGAATACCAAACCAGCACTACAATGAATTCTAAACAATAACCTAGAAAAAGACAATGAAGGTCACAACACCATGAGGCCAGACAGAGCAAATCAAATAGTCAAGACAAGAAACTAAAAGGAGAGGGTGAAAAATTAAAAAAGGTCAACAAAAAGATAATAACATGACAATAAGGAGTCAGTGCATATCAGTTATAATCATCAATGTCAATGGCCTCAATTCACCAGTCAAGAGAAATAGACTGGCAGATTGGATTAAGAAGAAAAATCCAACAATATGTTGTATACAAGAAGCACACCTAACGCAAAAAGAGGCCCATAGATTGAAAGTGAAAGGGTGGAAAACAACTTTACATGCCACAAGAGCCCAGAAATAAGCAGGAGTAGCAATCTTATTCACAGAAAAAGTAAATTTCAAACTAAAACTGATTAAGAGAGAGAAGGCCACTACATTCTTGTAAAGGGAACAATTCAAGAGGAAGAGATGACAATCACAAACAAATATACACCAAATATAAATGCCCCAACTATATAAAACAAATATTAAGTAAGATGAAAAACCAAATAAGCACTAATACAATTGTAGTGGGGGATCTAAATACCCCACTATCACAAATACACAAATCATCTAGACAAAAAATCAACAATGAAATACTAGAAATGAACCAAGCTCTTGAATGCATGGACATATTAGATGTCTATAAAATGTTCCACCCCACAAAATCAGAATATACATTCTTTTCAGCTGCATATGGGTCATTCTCCAAGATAGATCACATACTAGCTCACAGAACAGGTTTGAATAAATGCAAAAGAATCGAAGTTATTCTCTGTATATTATCAGATCATTGTGCAATAAAGCTGGAGATTAATAGCTCAAGAAACTGTAGGAACTTGACAAACACATGGAAATTGAACAACACTCTCCTGAACAATCAATGGATCACAGAGGAAATTAAAGAAGAAATCAGACAGTTTTTACAAATAAACGAAAATGCCAATATAACATACAGGAATCTATGGGACATAATGAAAGCAGTTCTATGTGGAAAAATAGCACTGAATGCCCACACTAGGAAAAATAGAACAAATTCAAATAAAAAACCTAATGATGAATCTTAGACTCCTAGAAAAACAAGAGCAAGAAAAACCCAAAGCTCAAACAAGAGAGGAAATTATAAAGATTAGAGCAGAAATCAATGCAATGAAACTAAGAAAATGATACAAAAAATAAATGAATCCAAGAGTTGGTTTTTTGAAAGAATAAATAAAATTGATAAACCCTTAGCAAAACTTATCAAAAAAAGGAAAGAACAGGCTCAGATTTGTGCAATCAGACATGAAAAAGGCAAAGTTATAACAGATCCAACAGAAATGCAGAGGATCATTAATACCTACTTTGAGAACCTGTAATCTAACAAAATGGAAAACACAGAAGAAATGGACAGATTTCTAGATACTTCTGATTTACCAAAGTTGAACAAAGATAAAAACATGTTAAATACCCCAATTACAATCAGGGAAATTGAAAATGTAATTAAAAACTTACCAAAAAAAAGAAAAGCTCATGACCTGATGGATTCACTATTGAATTTTACAAGATTTTTAGAGAAGAACTACTGCCATTACTCTTCAAACTTTTCAATGAAATTGAAAGGGAAGCAATACTTCCTAATTCATTCCTGGAGGGAGATATCACTTTGATTCCCACACCAGGGAAAGCAACAATTACAAAAGAGGACTACAGGGCAATCTCTTTAATGAATATAGATGCAAAAATCCTTAATAAGGTATTAGCAAACAGAACACAGAGGATCATCAAGAAGATCATACATCCTGACCAAGTCAGATTTATTTCAGGGATGAAAGAATGGTTCAACATACATAAATCAATAAATGTAATACACTACATTAACAAAGTCAAGGACAAAAACCATATGATCCTCTCAATAGATGCAGAAAAAGCATTTGACAAAATTCAACACCCATTCATGATAAAAATCCTACAAAAATTGGAATAGATGGTCTATATCTCAACTGAATAAAGGCTATCTATGAAAAACCAACAGCCAACATCATATTAAATGGCCAAAAACTGAAAACCTTTACATTAAAATCAGGAACAACAGAATGATGCCCACTATCACCACTCTTCTTTGATATATTTCTGGAAACATTAGGCATAACAATTAGAGAAGAAAAAGAAATTAAAGCAATAAAGATAGGAAAGAAGAAGTTAAACTATCATTATTTGCTGATGATTGATACTCTACATTAAAGACTCAAAATACTCTACCAAAAGACTTCTAGGCTTAATTGACAGATTCAATAGAGTAGCTGGATACAAGGTCAACACCTAAAAATCAATAGCCTTCTTATACACAAATAACAGATTCACTGAGAGAGAAATTAGGGAAACAATTCCTTTCCTAATAGCACCCCAAAAAATGAAGTATCTGGAAATCAATCTAACAAAAGAAGCAAAAGACCTCTACACTGAAAACTACAACACTCTGAAAAAAGAGATCAAAGAGGATATAAGAAAATGGAAAGACATCTCTGCTCCTGGGTATGAAGAATCAACATAGTAAAAATGCCCATACTACCAAAACTGCTATACAGATTCAATGCAATACCAATTGAAATCCCAACACTATAGTTCACAGAACTAGAAAGAAGAATCCAAAAATTCATCGGAACCATAAGAGACCTAGAATAACAAAAGCAATCCTAGGCAACAGTCACACGGCATCAGGTATAACAATTCCCAATTTGTAACTATACTACAAAGCCACTGTGATAAAAATAACATGGTAATGGCAAAGAAACAGATCTGAGGATCAGTGGAAGAGACTGGAAGACACAAAAACAACTCCAGATGTACTCAGCTACCTCATCTTTGACAAATGAGCTGACCATCCCCATTGGAGGAAAGATAGTCTCTTTAATAAATGGTGTTGGAAAAACTGGATCTCAACCTGCCAAATATTAAAACTAGACCCTTATCTGTCACCATGCAATAAATTAAAATCCAAGTGTATTAAAGATCTAAATATTAAAACAAACTATAAAATTTCTGGAAGATAAGTTAGGCAGAACTCTTGAAGACATTGGAAAATATTTTATGAACAAATCCTCAGTAGCATGGGAATTAGCACGAAGAATCAACAACTGGGATATTGTCTGATTAAAAAGCTTCTGCACTGCAAAAGAAACCATCAACAGAAATAAGAGACAATCTACAACGTGGGAAAAAAATTTTACCAGCTGCTACTCAGACAAAGGACTATTATCTAGAATATATAAAGAACTCAAAACAATCAGGCCCCCCAAATATAAAGACCCAATTAAAAAATGGGCATCTGAAATGAACGGACATTTCTCAGACAAAGAAGTAAAAGCAGCAAGTAAATGTATGAAAAAATGTTCCACATCTCTGGTTATTCGAGAGATGCAGATGAAAACAACACTGAGAATCCACCTCACCCCACAAAGAATGGCTGCTATCAAGAAATGACACAATAACAAATGTTTGCAGGTTGTGGGGAGAAAGGAAACTTCTCTATTGTTGGTGGGAGTGTGGACTGGTAAAACCACTATGGAAATCAATATGGAGATACCTCAAAGAGCTGGGACTAGAGGTCCCATTTGACCCATCCATCCCTCTGCTCGGTATCTTTCCAAAAGAATTAACAGAATCATATCACAGTGACATATGCGCACCTACATTTATAGCGACACAGTTTGTAGTAGCTAAAATTTGGAAACAGCCCATTTGCCTATCAGTTGGAAACTGGATAAAGAAGATGTGATTTTTCTATAAAATGAAATACTATTCAGCCATAAAGAATGAGAAAGTAGCTGGGGATATAGCTCAGCGGTTCGGTGGCCTGCCTCGCAAGTGCAAGAACCCAAGTTCGATCCCTGTTACCAAAAAAAAAAAAAAAAAAATGAGAAAGTAGATTCATTCATAGGAAAATGGATACATTTTGAGGATATGCTCCTAAGTGAAATAAATAAGTCACATGTATGCAAATACCAAACAGTGTCTCAGGTGTGAAAAACTAAAATAGTACTCAAGATCCTAAAGGGATAATTAGCAATGTGAAATAGGAATAAAAGGGCTAAAGGTGTAGGGATGGTGGGAAGGGTAGGGGAAGAGGCATAAGGGAAAGGGAGAAAAAAATGCGAGAAAATGTAAAAATGGAATTAAAGTGTTGGTAGGTTGGGAGAGCAGGAGCGGGTGAAGGGAGGGTGGGGACAAGGGGAAAAAATGAGAACCAAGACCTGTCATGTAAAGGTACAAGATCCCAATAATGAATGGAACTTTACTGTGTACCTAGAATGTACCAATGCATTCAATTTAAAAAAGAGAATCTTATCATCAGAATCTTTGAAGGAAGAATTTCCTTAAATGTCTCTGAGGATTTTCTGCCAAAGATATTTACTAAATACATGATATTTAATCCTGTTATTGCTTTTATAAGAAAATTATATTTCTTTACACATAGTATCAGATAACATTACAAACACAAACTTTCAAGCTTATGAAGAATTTAAACCAGATAAAACTTGGGAAACTATAAGTCTTCCAGAGAATTACTTTCCAGGAGCACTGAAAACACATAGTTCTGATACCAAAAAAGTAGATAAATGTAGTGTTTTCCAAGATGGAACATGAGGCCTTACTCTATTTTAAGAGGGGGAAAAATGGAAAATATCCCAGAAATGTCATTATAGGAGCAGGTTGAAGCACCCACTAACATAAAAAGACATAAAGAAAACCAACTATATCATGTATTTATTACATTTATTAAGTAAGGAAAATAAAAATCGTTCAATTTCCTTAGGGGAAATAATAAAGTAAAGCTAAATGCTCTACTATAACTGAATATTACAGTTTCACAGATGTTGTTAAGAATCATGAGACCAGATAAAACCACAGGTATTCATACATTTACAGTTGAGTCCCATCTCTAAGTCACTTTTAGTAAATTGGTCTCAGCTTAAATACCTGCAGAAGAAAAAATTTTATAAATTCTTTACATATTCAATAACATATACATAGGGTGAATATATTTTATTCATTTGTATATTCAACCCCAAAAATATGGGGAAATTTTATATGCGTTCTGTATGTGTGTCAACTCCACATGAGGAATCTAATCATTATCCACTGCTATCATGGACTAATAAAGAATAAAAGTTGAAAAAGAAAAATAAGTGGGTGATATTTTAATGAACTCAGTATAAAAACAATTTCCTAAACAAGATGCACAAACACACAAATTATTTTTAAAAGACAGATGCAGCCGGGCATGGTGGCACACGCCTGTAATCCCAGCACTCGGGAGGCTGAGGAAGGAGGATTGCTGAGAGTTTGAGACCAGCCTGGGCTACACAGTGAGTTCCAGGTCAATCTCAACTATATAGTGAGACCCTTTCTCAAAACAAACAAACAAACAAACAACAAAGACAGATGCATTTAACCACTTTCAAGATTAAATACTTCTGCCAAATAAAAGGTCTACCCTTTAAGTAACTATCCAAGTCAATCTGGAAACACTTATTATGAATGTATATATAAATTAGCATAATATATACATAAAAGAGGCAAAAAATACTATTTAAAATTCAGAAGAAACTTCTTACATGTACAAAGCAAAATATATACAAATATATTTGTAATAGGAAAGAACTGAAAGCAATCTAAAATCAGATAGAATGATTTATATATAACACAATATTATATAACAGTGAAAAATGAATGAATTAGTTATCTATGTCAGCCATCAGCTAGATACATCTCAAAAAACCAATGCAGAGTAAAAGAAGTAAATTATAAGATATTAAATATATTACAATATCATCCAGTTTAAATTTAACAACTTCAGATAGCATAATCTATGTACTAATGTATGATGGCTTCGCTCATAGGTAAATAAGAAAACTAACTTTACATTTTATTACTAATTTAATTGGAGTAAATGTAATTTCTGCATAATACAGAATAAAGAAGGCTTCAGGTTTATGACTGACTTATGATTTTAATTTCTGTTTTACAGAGAATTTTAAAAGTTTATTTTAAAAAGAAATCACTTCAGAAGATCTCATATTAAATTCTTACTATCAAATAAGTTTAAGCAAATTAATCATTTAAAAAGCATGCTATACTTTGAAATGATGTTATTAAACTAAAAGTTAGATTTTATCATTTACCTTTATCCTAAAGAATTTTGAAAATCTTTTGAATATTTATAACATCTCAGATTGAAGTTAGGTTGAAAATTTATCCATAATTTCTATATGTTGTATAACTCCAAGCCAATTATATGCAAAAGAATGAATTATTTGCAATTTTAACATTGTAATAGCATAACTTTAATAGAACCAGGTATTATTTAACAAACTTCTGTTACTTATCCCATGCATAAACATGCCAACCTTTCTACTGAACTAAGAAATATTCTCTTTATTTCAGAAGTATGTGTAAATTCACTATTTGCAGATAATTGATAAGGGCAATGATGGCCCATAGTTTTTTTTTTAATAGTCAGAACTTTAAGCTTTACTAATTGAAGTTTCCTTGGAAGAGTGGAGGTCTATATTAAATCTTCTCACATTTTAATCTACATTTAATTATTATAGATCAGTCTTCAAATGTCTACTGATGAGAAAGAAAATCACACAGCATATGGTAACCACAAAGCATTGAAAATGTTGCAACACATCACTTTCTTTGCTCCCATGGTAAAGCTAATCAATACTCCCATCCAGCCTTCCAAACTAGACAAACTTATGATACATTAAAACCATCCCTTCACTAGTCACTAGCAGTTATAGTTTGCATAAGAGTTTTTGTTCTCCTTGGACTTCAAATTCCAGCAGAAAAACTCTTGGGATGTTTATAATCTTGTGCAAGAATCTCATGAGACTACTGACTCTTGTAATTTGCATGATGATGGTTCAGCTCCTTGAAAATCATTAGAGTCTGGTGTAATACTGCACCACACACACCAATCTTTTTGCCTATCATGTCTTCCAATATAATTGCTCTATGCACAATTTCTGCTGCAAAAAAATTAGCCACTGCTTCCCCTTCTGTAAAGAAAGCCAGGATCTGCATCTTGTAGTGCACCTCCTCTGAAATGACTAGTTGGAAAATAGATGGACATTGAGTGGAAAGTGGGACCATCTTTCCAGCTGTTCAGTGGCCCATAGCTGGCTTATTGTAACATCATAACAGAGTTCATCCATACATCCGTATTGGAACTTGGAAATACCATGAGGATTGGGTGTTAGTAGTGGAAATGGAAAATAAAGTAATGTGCACATAGAAGCTCTGAGGTGAAGCAGAGCATGTGATGGTCCAGTTCAAGTTATGAAGGAGTGATAAGATGCAGAACGTCAAGGATAAGAAAGAAAGAAAACAAAACAGAACAAAAACAAGTTTTAGTTGAAGCAGTAAGAGGGAAGAAGAGAAAGACGGACACAGAGAAAGAGACAAAGGGAGACAGAGAAAAGAGTGAAAGACAGATGGGCTGAGCAATAATCCCAGCATAATGCTGGGCAGAGCTCCCCTCAGACAGATTTATCAGCTCAGTTCTGCTCAAGGCCCCACCTACCACAATTTACATCTTACATAATACCTCTGTTCTTGTAACAGAATAGAAATAATTGTCATTTTTCACTGCATTCTGAAGTACAATAAGCCTTACAAAAAGTAATTAAAACTATATTACAGACTCAGTTTCTTTCTCTTCAAATTCTCATTTAAATGACAGGATCTTCAATGTATCGTTATGATAAATGTCTGTGGTTACCAACATTTCTGTCTAAATAGATTAAGTGGAAAATACAAAGGTAAGCAAGAATCAGAAGAAAGGAAGAGGTAGAGCACACAACCTCTTAAGTTTTTGAGTAGTAGACAATGGAGCTATGCCAGTTATTTCAAAAGAAAGAAGAGAAAAGAAAAGAAAAAAGACAAAAGTATTCAAGCCTTATTTTTGAACTCACTAAATATTTTTCATTTTTCTTATCTGAACCACTTCTGAGTTTACTAAAGTAATACCAAGTAGACAAGTGGGGAAAACAAAATCTCAAAATATTTTCCAAAATGTAGCTGCACTTATAGAAAAAATAAGGAAAAGGTAACTGAACAAGAATTTCCCAAGTGGTACTAAAGTCTCCAAGGAAGGTATGTATAGTTCAGACAAGAATCATGTATTTGATTTTTATAGTAAAGAAAAATGCCAGCAGAGTTTTACAAAGAGCTTCTGCCTTTAATGCTTCAGTTATGTGAGTCAGTGATCCTGAATTAAAAGAATACCAAAAAATTACCTTTTTCTGAGATATGTATAATGCTCACTTTTCATTATTTCCAAGGCTAGAGTACCTTGCCTATTTTATTACTATAAAAGTCTAAATTTTTCTTATGATTTTATAGTCTTCATGGGCATCCATATAATTACAAATTATCTCTGTATGATTAAATTAGTCAGCTTTCTACTACTAGAACAAAAGAGCTGATACCTGTAACTTAAAGGAAGAGAGGTTAACAGTATTTTGGTTCATGGTTTCAAATGTTTCAGTCCATAACTGGCTGACTCTGAAGCATAAATATCATGGCCGAGGGCATGGTAGAGAAAAGCTGCTCACTGGGCATCTGGGAAGCAGAGAGCAGAGGAAGAGCCAGAGATGAAGAGGCAAGGGACCAGATACCGTCCCCAAAGTCACCCCCTCCGACTCACTTCCTCCAATTCTGCCCACATCCCCATAGCCATTTCAACGATGCTCTTTTCCGCAGTTGGCTCATCAGTGAGGGAAGTGCCATCATAACTCAGTCACCTCTGCAGGAGTCTCCTAGTCCAGTCAAGTTGATGAGTATGATTAACCAACACAAAGAGGAATGAAATTTTTAAAGGATTCTTTTTCATCTTCCTCAAATCAGTGACTTTGAGAAAAATTTCCCATAATTCCTTTAACTTACAACATTTTCCTAAGCAATGATTATAATTGATAAAGTGAACTACAAATAAATTAAAGAGCAAAATAAAGGACGGATAATAGGAAACAGGGAGATAGATAGATCTTTTGTAAAAAGGAAAGGGACCAAGAGGTGGAAGGGGAAAGGAGATGAAAAAGGAACTAACATGTGTTATGGCACATATCAACTCCCCATGATAAATCTAATAATTATGTACTGCAGATATATTAATAAAAATTAATATTAAAAAATAAAATAAACCACACCCCATCCAAACATCCATAGTAAATCAAACTGAAACAGCTCCAGGACAGAGTAATTAAAAATGTTTATTGGGCCGGGGAATGTTTATTGGTTCCACTGACTGACTCGCAAGCGCAAGGTCCCAAGTTTAATCCCTGGTACCAAAAAAAAAAAAAAATTCATTCTCCCGTCAATCAAATTTACATATACTTTATATTCTTGGTATTTGGTTTTTTCTTTACAAATTACATGCCAAGCATAAGCAAATTTTTTCTTAAAAGGTCAATTTCTCCCAATATACAGAAAAGAAATTAATACAAAAGCTGCTGTAATTTGCTTGTTTGTGTCGTTTCCAAAAATAATGTTGAAAAGTAATTCTCAGTGCAACAGCATGAAAAGGTTAAGCTGTCAGAGGAGTGATTCAGGGATGAGGTTCTTCCCTCGTGAATGGGTTCGTATCCTTACAAAGAAGTTCAGGGGAACTTGGCCGTTTTTGACCTTTTGTCTCCTTTCCTGTGGGAGGACACACACATGCACACGTGAACACACACACACACACACACACACACACACACGTTTTTCCCCTTTCCTCTCATTTTGACTTATGAAGACACAGAAAGGATTCTGTGTCACCCGACATTGAATAACACTGTCCAGATCTTAGATATCTTAGCCTCTGGAATTGTAAGAAATGAAATTCTGTTGTAGTCATTTATTCAGTTTAAAATATTCTATCGTAACAACATGAATGTACTAAAAGAAGTTAGTGCTGAATTTCCCCTTCTGCAGGGAAGAAGGCCACGTTCTGCATCATGCAGCTCATCTCCTCTATTTGATATTTTTTCCAAAAAAAAATGTGGCAGTGATAGCCAGGCATGGTGTCACATGTATGTATTCCTAGCTACTTGGGAGGCTGAAGCAAGAGGTTCCCAAATTCAAGGTTAGCCAGATCAGAATAACAAGACCCTGGTCACATTAAAATGCTTTAGCAAATGTGAAAGTGGCTTTAGAACAGAGTAATGAGTAGAGGCTGAGTTGAGAAGTACATGCTAGAAAAAAAGAGCATTAAAAGTGATTGCAATGACTCAGAAAAGGAGAAATATAGAAAGTCTAAAACATTGTTACTATCTAAGAGGTCTTAAACAGAATGATGGGAGAAATATGATGGCAAAGGCAATCCTCAAAACATTTAAGATGGAAAGGAGGAATATATTATTGGAAATTGGAAGAAAGGCTACCTTGTTATAAAGTGGTAAAAACATTGGTCAATTATATCTATCAATTAAAATTGGGTGGAAGACCGAATTTTGCAGCAATGAACTGGGATATTTAGTAAAATAAATATCTAAAAAGGGGTTGAGGGCGCTGCATGACCTCTTTTGACTACTTACAGTAAAAATACAAGATGAGAGAAAAATATTAAAACCAAAATTTATAATTAAAAGCAGAGTTTAAGGAATTACTAGAGACCAGAAAGGGAAAGGGGAGGACAGATGGAGGAAGGTTGGATACTGGATATCAAAATATAGCTAAATAAAATGAAATTCTAGTGTTCTACAATACAGTAGGATGACTATAGTTGATTGTAATCTATTATATATTTTTGTGAAGAGCTAGAAAAGAGGAACTTCAAGACTCCAAACATAAAAACAGAATAAGGATATGGAACTGTTAACCTACTACCCTAATTTGTTTAGTCCACATTTTATACACATATTGAAATACCACACCATCTCAATAAATTTGAACCATTATTACTGGCTACTTAAAAAGAAAAAGGAAAGTTAACAATGATAAAATAAAATGACATGAAGGAATAAAAAGAAGTAACATCAAGTGACAGATCTATCTCATTTGTGTTTCTATAAGTGCATTCTGTGGAATTTTCATTTCCCAGGGAAAAAAAATGGAAATAATTAAATCTAAAATGTTGTAGGACTGAGGATTTAGCTCAGTGGTGCCACCACCTGCCTCACAAGCACAGGGTCCTGAGTTTGATCCCCGGTTTCAAAAAAAAAAAAATATTGTGTATTTTAGTATGAAAATCCTTGGACACTAGTATAGCAAAAGAAAGAATGAAGTAAAGTAATACTTATCTCTCTATATAGAGTCAAAAACAAATGAGATTTTTCAAGATTAAGATCTGGTACTGGTATTGCTCATTAGCATTTTCTTCAATGTGATTTTTCAAAATAATGAATACTTTTTGGTAAGTTGATGAACCAAAGTGTAATCTTCCCTTTTATTTATGCAGCACTAGAATGCCTGAAATTTTGTGTACATATAGTACCATACCCATAAAAGTGTGCTTGTATGTGAAAAATGTTTTTGGGATTTAGATTCAGTTATGTACCAGGATTTTGCTTGGACAATCAATTGTGATTGGCTGAACAATCAAAATTCATAAGAGTTGCATGATAAGTCTTTATTGAATAGGAAAGCCCCATACATTCAGATAATCTAGTACTCCTTATACTAGTATCCCTGATAGCTTCCAGGAGTGTTTTAAAACAGGACTCTAAAGATGTCTCACAAATTTCAAAAAAGCTCTGGTAAGTTTCTAAACACTCCTTGAAAATGGCAGAAACACACAACCAACACTGTCATCTCCCTGTTCTCTGGATTCTCCCCATCAAACACAACACAAAACTCCCTGCTCACTTATTTACAAAACAAAAACTCTCAAACATGCCAATGGCATCAGATGGATACTTCAAAGAGAGTGAAAGAGGCTGGGTCTGATTTAGCTAAACATATGTGGGGATTTTTTTATAATTAAAAAAAGGCAGAATACTCGTTAGTAATCAAAGACAAAATGGATATCTTTTTTCTATTTGTTGTAATGTTGGTTCAGAATCTTGGTCATTTTAGAATTTTCACACTTAGCTCTGTGCACACAGTAAGTGTATAATGACACTAAATGTCACTGTCTCCTGCCAACAGCACGTTCATGGGTTTTCTCTCTGTTGAGTTGTTCTAAGCAAAATAATGGTTCTAAGATACAGCTTCCTTTAGTGAGTGATTGACGTTCCACTTTTTAAAATTCATGTTTCAACCATAATTGAAGTTTATATAAAGATACTCCTCTTGTATAAAAGTAATTATTTTTACCATTTTTAATGAATTAGCATTCATATATATATATATATATATATAATTTTCTGTACTATTTAAATCACTAAATTACTTTAATGTTCATATCTTGTGAGTGTCAACAGATCGCTAGTTTAACAGAGTGTAATAAATGAGTTCTTAATTGATTAGTGTTCTCATTAATCATTACACATCCAACAAAAAAGTGTGTAGCATGCACAAGCATAACATAATGCCCTGAGCACAGGGAAAAGTGCTGATGCCAAGCACAGAGGCATGATTTTTAAAACTTAGTAAAAATGAACCCTAGATCATCACATATTAGAATCACATTGACAGTTGGATTGTTTTTTAATCCAGTCTTCACCACAAAATGTAATTTGATTTTTTTAATCCCTATAATAAAAAGGAGTTCTTCAAAGTTTAATTTTCTGATCAGCATGAGGGCTTGCCCCACACATTAATGTTGTGAGATGTCCCAGGTGTATTAACTGACAGCCCTGGATCTTTCAAATTGTAGCTGTGCACTGCGATTTCTGCAGGAGATGCTGATGGTTATTTGGTATAACACAAGCCTATCATACCTCACAATATAAAGAATGGCCTTTGGAAACAGCTATAACTTCCACCATCACTACTAAATTACCAATGACTAGAAAATATTCACCTATCTTTCTAAAATATATTCAAAGAAAATAAAACATATTCATTTAAAATGTCCTTGTAGAGGAGTAAAATGTAGGTTCTTTTGTTCCAAGTAGTTGAAAAGAACTATTGAACAAATTTTACTTGTCCTTTTCTGAATAGTAAGTCAATCACTTTATCTTTTTCTGTCATTGTAATGCTACTTTGGGGCATCTATTTCAATGGGATCTTTATTAATCTCTTAAATAACTAAGAACACCAAAAATTGTAGTTAAATTTAACTACAGTCAAAAAGCTAGAATTTAGGAAAAGGAAAATACTTAAATCCTTGTATAATGACCCATAATTAAATACTCTCTAAATACATTATGCCTTTGCAGATTCTTTACTGTTAGTACGAAGTACTCTATAGTGCAATCTTCCTCTCTCACCGCTCTTTCTCCTTTTTTCTCAAAGCCTGAAAATTCAGTTGTATGTGGGCACAGATGACTGAAGGGAGAGAATCATTACAATTATTTTTATGATCCTTATCATCAGGCCTTTAGAAAATAAAATGATAAAATATTGTGTTGTTTAATACAAAGTTTTAATGACATATCTCTGAAGCGCAAAGAGCCTACAGAACTGGGAAGATGACAAAGTACTCATACTTCATATATGGCCAAATACCAATTTGTCCCTTGTGAGAGCATTTCCAAAAAGCTCATTGGTATTTGACCACTGATGACTCAAGCTTCAGTTGTGGAACCCCTACAAATGCTAACAAGTGAAAGAATTTAGGACCATGGACTGTATTAAATGGCACTACTATCAAGTAATGGCAGAGTAGAGAGTGAGGGACTCTCCTGTCTGTGTTCTTCATTGCTGGCCTCTCTGACTCTTTCTTTCTGGCTACAGAGATAGGGAAAAAGTATAAAGATAAAATGAATAATCCTTAAAGTGTCATTATGAATGCAAAATAAAATCTGGTTAAAAATAAATTCTAAAAAATATTCAATAATTTGGACATTAATGAATTGACTTTAATGAATTGATTAGAAATCCCTACTCTTAAACCACTGTAATGTACCCTGCCTTGGATGTATGCTTAGCAAACAGGTGTAGTCAATCACTATCTAATTCACTATCTATATTCACTAGCTACATTGAAGGTATGTAACCCAAAATAGAGTCTGTTTTGGAAAGATCATTGATCTGGAGGCAAAATAATGTTCCCTCTTTCTGTCATATCTGAAGCAAGATTGACCACACAAGTATAGAATTATCAAAAGTCATCTTGTCAATTGATATCCACTGAGACAAAGTAAACACAGAGGATGACACACATGGTGTGGACAGAAACACGACCCTCATTAAATTCTTAAAAACACATAATGTGCTATTCCTGAAGACCTATGCCTCTGGACTCATCAAAAGCAAGAGGTAATATCTTCTCTTTCTGAGATTTCTTTTTTTTTTAATTGAGTTTATAACGGTACATAGTACAGTTACATTCATTATTGGGATCTTGTACCTTTACCTAACAGGTTCTTTCTCTGAGATTTCTAAAAGTAAACTAAAATATTATGGCAAAGCATTGCGAATATTTTAAATAGTATACAAATGTAAGTAATATTTCTGTGCTCACCTTGGCAGCACATATACACATGTAAGTAACTTTCATTGTTGACAAATAAATGCAAAACCTCCCAAAATGCTAAATTTGATTCTTTCACTATTTAGTATAATTTCAATTCAGTTCTTACTGTACTCTGTGGAATAGCCAGTGTGACCATTATGCAAATTTAAAATAAAATTTAAATGACAGTAAAACAGATTTATCCAAACAGCTACAAAGGCCATGGATGAAATGAAAAAGTGCTATGAATGTAATATACTGTACTAGTGACATTAAGAAATGCTCTTCTGCTGCCAAAACACATTAAATTCATTATAAAAATTACTCAGTTTATTGTCACTAATAAATACTGCTGTGTATGTTCATGAATAGGGCTTGATTTCGGGGACTTTCTGTTAATCAGCATACAGATTCAAAGAGGACCAGTCTTTAATAACAAAAAAAATTTCTGTTTCAAAGAATAGGTAGTATCAAGTAATAGCTCTTTTTCTGAAAATGATGGTATTCATATTCCCCCAAAAGATATTCTTTTACCTTTACTCATCACTCAGAAAACAGGCCATCATCCCAAATTGCATTAAAAGATTATTTTCATAGGAAAGCTCAATATCATGAATTTCATTATTTGAATAATCTTTTTATACTCCAACTCTACTTCAAAAACTTTGATCCGTGAGAAAATTATTTTCAGGTTATGTTCATTTCGTTTAAGATGAATGACAGTATTTATTTCAGTTCCTCATTGTGCATTCAGGTCTCTATTAAACAGGGAAATAAAAATTCTCTTTTTGCTCAGATCAATTTCTTTGGGCCTACCATTAAGAGGCTTATTTACATGAAAGAAGGAGCAATTTCTAAACATTACAAATATTGAATATAACTTTGCCCCTCTCCCACCATTAGAAATATGAGACTAGCAACATTATAGAAAGAAATAGATGGTGTAAGCCACAGCTCCCCACGAAGAGGAAGAGGGCAGCTATACACACACACCAGGAGTGCTATATGAAGACATTTGGCCCAAACTTTTGTATTCTGGGATGAGAAGACCGAACACTGACTCTCTCCTAAACATACTAGAATACCAAGTCTGAAAAAATCAGCCAGGAAAGCAGCTCCTCAAAACCTGATACTGAATCTTTTAAAATTTCCACAACAAAACAGGCTAAGTGTTGCACAGAGAAAAGAGGTGGGAGGGAGAGAGGAAAATTGGTATCAGAGGGGAAAAAAATCCCTTTCTCCAAACCCTAGGGTATGAATTAATTACCCCTCTAAAGGCAGGACTCGGACTTAAAGCAAACTTGCAGCACATTTTATGAACTGTAAATGATTGGGTTTTAGTGAAGTTTCTCCCTAGAGCATGCCAGTTGTGTATATTCTGACCCTACCCACTATCTTATTCCAGTTCCAGTCTTACCTCCTGCAACATGATTCATCTAACTTTGCCAGCTCAAAATGTTATTCTTTTCTGAAAGATAATTGTCCCTAATGTTTCCTCTCTCCCATGAATCCTCTTTTATTCAATCTTGTGTTATTATTATTTATATTCATATCCTATCTTTCCAGATAAATTATTAACTTTTTCAAAGATTTCTTTTCTGATTCTACTTTTTATCTTAGTCAAGTACTGTATTTTGTACAATATAAGACAGTGAATAAAAATTTGCTATATGGATGGTGAAAAGGATGAGGAAAATATTTAACATAAATATTAGCAAATTTTCCTAAAATATCAGAGAATAAATATTTTACATTTTTTGTGTTGAGACAAAATTAAGAACACTGCATAGATACTTATATAGTCTATGAAACTATTTAAAAAAATAAAACATACATAGCTTTCAGCCTGCACAAAAATAGGCTGCAGGTAAGATTTGACCCATAGGCTATAATTTGCAATGTCTTCAGTGATATAATTTTCTGCCCCCAAGCTGGATGCCACAGCTGGGTTCTCTGGGAATCTGCTTTCTACAGGAACTAAGCAGGGTACACAAAGGAAGTGAGTTGCTGCCTACTAGCAACAAGCTCTGAGAGCCTCCCTCTTCTTCCTTTGGAGTGGGGACACACTGTGGATTGCCAGCTGTGGACCACCATGCCTGAGAGGTATTAGTCACAGAGATGCTATCTTCCCAAGTGTCCCAGTCCAGCAATGCTGCATTATAGCCAGGAGTGAGCACTGCAAGCTGCACTGGCCTAATGGATAGACTGGAGGAAGGGAATAGGAAAGGGGCTAAAGAGGGGCTCCAGGGCTGTCATGGCATAGGCAGAGCACTCATGGTGTTGGTGAGGATAGAGCCAGGGCACCACCCTGTCAGCACAATGACCACATCTCCTGTCTTTAAGAATCCTTGAGCCTTGCTGACATTCATGGCCAAGGTCCACATCCTCAGCCCAGGCCTGTTGCATAGGGTCCTTGCACAGCATGAGAAAGATAGCACAGTACAGGTGGGCCTGGCACCATCTGGGAGTTCTGGGTCACAGTGATGATGAAGGGATAGGGATGGTACCGCATCACCTGGTGGACAGTCCTGTCAGATTCAATGAACACAATAATGACACTGCTGCAGCACTTGAATGAGGCCTCCCACGGTGGCAGGTTCTGTGGAGTCACTGGTAACAGGGCCTAGGAGGCATAGCTCATCAAATAATTACAAGTGATAAAATGGCAACCTTTACCGCTCAGGCACTCAGGCACTGCATTTGCATAGCCTCCAGCCAGTAGTCTTTCTTGGACATCTCTCTGGACAACATTAATGCAGTCCAGGACAGCATTGGCCCAGTTGCTGCCCTCAGCCCACATGGGTCAGAGGTTCTTGATCCTGCCCTCCAGCATCTGCATGATGCAGAAGATGGGCTTCCCAGTGAAGTTGCAGCACCCAATCAGCTTTTTCTGATCCAGGAAGGCCTTCTCTGCAGGAATACTGATGCTGAGGTCATCATGGGCCACCATGACCCCATTGCTGACTTCCAGAGTCTCCTCAAACCTCTGTACCCCTTCATGTTTCTCAATCTTTCTGATGATCTTGATGTTCTTCCCCTTTTCTCCCAGGACCTCCCTCACCACACAGACATCAACAGGCTTGTGAAGGAAGGATAAGGACACCACATCGAAGTCCTGCTCTTCCCCAAACTTCAGGTCTCAAATGTCCTTCTTGGACATATCAAACAGGTCCAGAATGGCACCAGGAAGGTTCATGCCCTTCTCGCTGCCCAAGGAGACACTATTTTCTATCAGAAAAATGAGACTGTCACCCACATAGATCTTACTTGCCTGACATAAGCTCTCCAAATCCAGCCACAGCAAATCCTCATCTGACAATGGGTCATAAAGGATATTGTTCTGAGCCCCATCAAATAGAGCAGAAGTAAACAGAAAGAAGAGCTCTCTGAGGCTCTTTGATGAAAATGGAAACCCATTGGAAAAGTGAAGAAAATCTCTACAATAAAGGCACACCAGAGCACTGTAGTTGGTAAGTTGGAGGAATCACAACCTCCCATGGGAACCTGGACTATCTTTAGCAGGAGAGCAGCTGGAACCTGCAGTAGAACCTTGCAGAGTTCAACTTTGCAGAATGTCAGGGAGCTCAACTTGGGCCTTGCAGCCAGAAATCAGCCCTAATCTGATGGGACTGTTGCTGGCTTGCTGAGACTAATTGACTTAGATCTGCCCATTAGTGCCCAGGTTGTCTATTGTGACAGCAGAGACATATGCTGAAGGAGGCCCTTCATTTTCATAATTTATTTTTTATTTTCAAAGGTTTTTTTCTTAATTTTAATTTTTACTTTTTAAATTTTTTCTTCTTTTCAAATTTTTTCTCCTCTCTCTCTTTGTTCTTCATCTGTCTCCATTTTGCTTCTGTTCTTATCCTAATTTACATTTCTTTTTTTCTTTATTTTTTTCTTGTCTCCTTTTACTTCTCTCAATTAGAATGTTTGTTTTGTTTGTTTGGTTGGTTGGTTGGTTTCTTTTGGTACTGGGTATTGAACTCAGGACTATGCAATTGCAAAGCAGGTGGTGGAACCACTGAGCTACATCCCCAGCCCAATTGTCATTAGTTTTAAAGGAAAGTGAATACAGTTTCTGGCTTCTCTATTGCTGTTAGGTTGTTCTGCTCTTTTCTTTCTTCTCTCATTCTGTCTTTTCCTCTTGTCTTCAACCATTTCCTACAGTTTGCGGGATATTCCTGTATCTTCTGCCCTCATATCTAACCTTTCCCTATCCTTCTGCCTATCTCTCTCTCTCTCTCTCCCCAATTCCTTCTAAGTCCCCATCCCAAAGGGTAAAGTTACTTTGTTAAAGAGTTTATTCACTATAAACATATTTCTGGCAGGTCCTTGATTTTTATTCAATTCACATGGTTAAAGGTGATAGATTAATAACTATCCAAATTTTCATTTTCTAAGCTGTGCTTGATAATACTGTTGGTCCTGATTGTATCACCTGGGCTAAGGTGTTGTGATTGATCAAATCAGTTGTTTTCACCAGTGCACTGAAAACAAGATGGTCTAAGAGTCATTAGAGACTCAAAACCTGAAGAGTAGTTGTAACTGGAAGACACCTCTGAGAAGCAATCATACCATAAAGGTTCTAAATACAAGCAACAAAGATGCTTACAATAAGCAATATTGAAGTATAAACCCAGGAATTGAACCAAAAACAGTACTACCAACAAAAATAGAAATAAGAAAACACCTAAGCAAGGTGCAAACTCAGACTTCCAGCTCACCAAAGGTGAATTCTGGGGGAGACGAGGTGGAAAAGTATGATGATCAACCACCTGGACACCTTGAACTGATAGCACAGGAAATAACAAAACAAATGGATGAGGCTCTAGAAAAATTCAAAACAGAAATAATTTCTGAGATAACTACAGAGATGGTGAGCAGAATGAAAGACATGATTAAAGACTCAAGAAGAGAAACTGACAAAAAAAAATAGATGAGCTCAGGACCATGATAGAAGCCATGAATGCCTAACATAGGAAAGAAATGAAATCCATGAAACAGATTGAAACAGATATCTAGGAGATTTAAAATCTCTATTGAAAGTATTCACACCAGAATGAGCCAATATGAAGACAGAATATCAGATATAGACTACAGTATGGCAGCCAGTGATAGTGAAAAGAGAGAACTCTTAAAAATAGTAAGGGACCATGAGAAATCAATCCAACAGCTCCTAAATGATGCAAATAAAAATAATACAAGCCTGATAGGATTTCATGAAAAGGCAGGAGAAAGTACAAATGACATAAAAAAACTGTTAACAAAATTAATGACAGAAAACTTTTGAAACAGAGTGAAAGAATTTGACTTACAAATAAGTGAAACACATAGGACTCCAAGTAGCCATGATCAAAAAAAACTGCACCTAGACATATAATAATCAAGATCCCAGAAATCCAAAAGAATAAAATACTACAAGCAGTAAGAGAAAAGAAATCATGTGCAAAGGGAAACCCATCAGCATCACAGCAGACTTTTCATCATAAACCCTTAAGTCAAGGTGAGCCTGGAGTGAGGTATTTCAAGCACTGAAAGAAAACAACCTTCAACCTAAGCTTATGTATCCTGCAAAACTCTCAAAACTGACAGGAAATAAGATACTTCCATGACAAAGAAAACCTGAGAAACTTCATGAATACCAAACTAGCACTACAAACAATTTTAAGCAATATCCTAGAAAAAGGCAATGAAGGTCACAACTCCATGAGGCCCAACAGAGCAAATCCATCAGGTAAGGCAAGAAATTAAAGGCAGAGGGAGAAAAATTAAAATTAAAAAGAGCCAACAACAGGACAATAACATGACAATGATGTCAATACATATAACCATCAATGTTAATGGTTTCAACTCACCAATCAAAAGAAATAGGCTGGCAGAATGGATCAAGAATCAAAATCCAATAATATGCTGTATACAAGAAACACATCTACTTGAAAAAGAAACTACATACTGAAAGTAAAAGGATGGAAAACAGCTATCCATGCGATAGGAACCCAGCAAAAAGTAGGGGTGGTAGCTATCTTAATTGCATGCAAAGTAGATTTCAAACCAAGCTTAAGAGAGACAAGGAAGGCCAATAGATCCTTATAAAGGAAACTATATGATAGGATGAGATCACAAACATAAATATGTATGCACCAAATACTAATGCCCCCAACTATACAAAAAAAAAATTAATGGACATGAAAATGGAAGAAGCACTAATACCATTGTAGTGGGGACCTCAATACCCAACTATCACAAATAGACACATCATCTAGACAAAAAAAAAATCAACAGTGAAATACTACAACTGAATCAAACTTTTGAACAAATGGATTTAATAATGTCTATAGAGTGTCCCAACCCACAAAATCACAATACACATTCTTTTCAGCTGCACATGGGCCATTCTCCAAAATAGACCACATGCTAGCTCATAGAACGTGTTTAAGTAAATGCAAAGGAATTAAAGTTATCCCATGAATATTTTCAGACCATAGTGAAATTAAACTGGAGATAAATACCATAAGAACCCACAAGAACTCCACAAACACATGGAAATTGAATAACACTCCTAAAAAACCAATGGGACACAAAGGAAATTAAAGAAGCAATTAGATAGTTTCTACAATTAAGTGATAATGCCAATACAACATACAGGAATCTGTAGGACACTATGACAGCAGTTCTACAAGGAAAATTCATAGCAGTAAATGCTATAAACCCATACTAGGAAAACAGAGTGAGGTCAAATAAACAACCTAATGCTGAACGTTAAGTTCCTATAAAAAGAAGAGCAAGACAAACACAAAGTTTGTATAAGGGAGGAAATTATAAAGATCAGAGTAGGAAGCAATGCAATGGAGACTAAGAGAACAATAGGGAAAAAATCAATGAATCAAAGAGTTGATTTTTTTGAAAGAATAAAAAAAACTGATAAACCCTTATACAATCTTATCAAAAAAGGAAAGATAAGCCTCAAATCCATGCAATTAGAAAGAAAAAAGTGAAGTCAGAAAAAAACACAGCAGGAATCCAGAGGATCATCAATACCTACTTCAAAAACCTGTACTCTAATAACTTGGAAGACACAGAATAAATGGACAGATTTCTAGATACATATGAATTACCAAAGTTGAATGAAGAAGATACGAAAATTCTAAACACCCCAATTACAATCAGTGAAATTGAAAATGCAGTTGAGATCCTGGGGAGCAACAGTATGGTCCAAATCTGCCAGGCTGCAGGCAGATCCCAGCCAGGGATCTGCCCAGACTCCAGAGGTTCTGGCAAACCTACCCAGCCAAGGCCACCCAGGAAAGAGCTGCAGAGGTGCACAAGCTTCAGCAAGAAGCTTGCTCCACAGCATTGGTGATTTGAACCCAGGAATCAGTGTACTGATGAGCAGTAGAGAAAAAGCCTCTTCCCCAAGAGAATTGAAGAGCAAAAAGTTGCTCTCAATAAAGGCACAGCAGGCTGCATCTGTTGAAATGAGAAGACACAGAAACAAGTCCCAAAACCAGACTTCCAGCTCACCTAAGGCAACCACAGAGGGGAGTGAGATGAAACAATCTGATATTCAAACACCTGAACTCCCTGGACTGGCAACAGAAAAGGATCTAGAAAAAATGAAGTCAGAAATAGTTTCTAAGACAACAGCAGAGATTGTGCCCATAATGTAAGATATGATTAATAAATCCAGAGCAGACACAGATAAAAAACCAAAAGAGGAGCTGAGGAGCTTGATGAAATACTAACATAGGAAACAAATGGAATCCATAGAACAGGTGGAAACAGATTTTCAAGAGATTAAAAACTCCACTGAAAGTTTACACAGCAGAATGAGCCAATGTGAAGATAGAATTTCAGATATAGAAGATAGATTTGCAATTATTGATCAGGAAAAGAAAAATTTATTAAAAACAGTAAGGGAACAGGAGAAATTGATCCAACAGCTGCTAGAAGATACAAAGAAGAACAATATAAGATTGACCAGAGTCAATGAAGAAACAGGAGAGAGGAAAGACTTCATGAATACAAAACTAGCACTACAAACAATTCTAAACAATGTTCCAGAAAAAGACAATGAAGGTCACAAAACCATGAGGCCCAACAGAGCAAATCAGCAAGGCAAGGAAAGAAACTAAAGGGAGAGGGGGGAAATTTAAAAGGAGCCAACAACAGGACAATAATATGACAATGATAAGTCAATACATATTAGTTATAACCATCAAAGTCAATGGCCTCAGTTCACCAATTCAAAGAAATAGACTGGTAGAATGGATCAAGAATCAAAATCCAACAATTTGCTGTATACAAGAAACACATCTACTTGAAAAAGAAACTCATAGACTAAAAGTAAAGCGTGGAAAACAGTACACCATGTGAAAGGAGCCCAGAATAAAGCAAGGGTTGCCTTCTTATTCATAGAAAAAGTAAATTTCAAACCAAAACTGATTAGGAGAGACAAAGAAGGCCACTACATCCTTATAAAGGGAACAATCCAACAGGAAGAGATGACAATCATAAATATATATGCACAAATATTAGTGTCCCCAACTACATAAAACAAATATTAAGAGACAAGAAAAACCAAAGAAGCACTAATACAATTGTAGTGGGGGACCTAAATACCCCGCTATCACAAATAGACAGAATATCTAGACAAAAAGTCAACAACAAAATACTAGAACTGAACCAAACTTTTGAACAAATGGACTTAATAGATTTCTACAGAGTGTTCCACCACATAAAATCAGAATATACATTCTTTTTGGCTGCACATGGGTCATTCTCAAAAATAGACCACATACTAGCTCATAGAACAGGTTTAAATAAATGCAAAGGAATCAAAGCTATCCCATGTATACTATCAAACCATAGTACAATTAAGCTGGAGATCAATAGCATAAGAAACCAGAAGAACTTCATGAACACATGGAAATTGAAGAACACTCTCCTGAACAATCAATAGTTCACAGGGGAAATTAAAGAAGAAATTATTCAGCTTTTACAAATAAATGATAATGCCAATACAACATACAGGAATCTATGGGACACAATGAAAGCAGTTCTATTTGGAAAATTCATAGCAGTGAATGCCCACAATAGGAAAACTGAGTAAGCTTAAATAAACAAACTAATGGTTAATCTTGGACTCATAGAAGAAGAAGAGCAAGAAAAACCCAAAGCCTGTACAAGGGAGGAAATTATAAAGGTCAGAGCACAAATCAATGCAATGGAAACTAAGAAAACAACACAAAAAATATATGAATTGAAGAGTTGGTTTTTCAAAAGAGTAAATAAAATCAACTCTTAGCCAACCTGTCCAAAAAAAGAAAGAAAAGGCCCATATCCATGTAATTAGGAATAAAAAAGGTAAAGTCACAAGAGATCCAGCACAAATTCAGAAGATTATCAATACCTACCTCAAGAACCTGCACTCTAATAGAATGGAAAACACAGAAGAAATGAACAGATTTCTTGATACTGTTGAATTACCAAAGTTGAACAAAGAAGATTAAAAAAAATTCTAAACACCCAAATTACAATCAGTGAAAATGAAAACATAATTAAAAGTTTACCAACTAAGAAAAGCCCAGGCCTGATGGATTCACTGAAGAATTCTACAAGACATTTAAAGAAGAAATTGCTGCTGCTACTCTTTGAACTTTTAAGGGAAGCAATACTTTCAAATTCATTCCTGGAAGCAATATTACTTTGATTCCCAAACCAGGGAAAGACCCAAATGAAAAAGAGAACTCCAAAAAAAAAAAAAAAAACAGAAAAAGAACTGCAGGCCAATCTCCTTAATGAACACAGATATAAAAATCCTCTTAAGATTCTGGCAAACGATCATCAAGAAGATCATACATCCTGACCAAATTGGATTTATCCCAGGATGCAAGGATAGTTCAATATACATAAATCAATAAATGTAATACTGTACTAACAGAGTCAAGGACAAAAGCCATAAGATCATCCCAATAGATGCAGAAAAAGCATTTGACAAAATTCAACACCCATTCATGATAAAAATTGGAATTGATGGTCTTTACCTCAATTTGAAAAAACTTGGAATTGATGGTCTTTACCTCAATTTGGAAAATGGCTATCTATGAAAAACCAACAGCCAACATCAAATTAAATGGCCAAAAACTGAAAACCTTCATGTTAAAATCAGGAACAAGACAAGGATGCCCACTATCACCACTTCTCTTCAATATAGTTCTGGAAACATTAGCTACAGTAATTAGACATGAGAAAGAAATTAAAACAATAAAAATAGGAAAGGAAGAAATTAAACTAATTATTTGCTGATGATATGGTACTCTACACAGAACACCCAAAAACTCTGCCAAAAGGCTTCTGTACCTAATTGACACTTTCAGCAGAGTAGCTGGATACAAGGTTAATACTCAAAATCATTAGCCTTCTTATATACAAAAAACTGACTCACTGAGAGAGGAATTACTGAAACAATTCCTTTCACATAGCATCCAAAAAAAATGAAGCATCTAGGAATTAATCTAACAAAAGAAGCAAAAGACCTCTACACTGAAAACTACAGTACACTGAAAAAAGAGATTGAAAAGGATATAAGAAAATGGAAAGATATCCCCTGCTCCTGAGAAGGAAGAATTAATATAGTGAAAATGGCCATACTATCAAAGCTGCTATAGAGATTTGATGTGATCCTGATTGAAATTCCAACAGTATATTTTACAGAACTAGAGAAAATAATCCAAAATTCATTTGGAAACAGAAGAGACCTAGAATATCAAAAGCCATCCTAGACAACAGACACATGGCAGGTGGTCCCAAAATCCCCAACTTGAAACTATACTACAAAGCCATTGTAATAAAAACAACATGGTACTGGCAAAGAAACAGACCTGAGGATCAGTGGAATAGATTAGAAGATTCAGAAACAACTCCAGATGTGCTCAGCTACCTCATCTTTGACAAAGGAGCAAACCATCCTCACTAGAGGAAAGATAGCCTCTTTAATAAATGGTGTTGGAAAAACTGGATTTCAACCTGCCAAAGATTAAAACTAGACCCTTATCTTTCACCATGCACTAAACTAAAATCCAAGTGGATTAAAGATCTAAATATTAAAACAAACACTAAACTTGCTGGAAGATAAGTTAGGAAGAACCCTTAAAGACATTGACATGGGAAAAGACTTTATGAACAAATCCTCAGTAGCACGGGTACTAGCACAAAGAATCAACAACTGGAATCTCATCTTATTAAAAATCTTCTGCACTGCAAAAGAAACACAACAGAGCTAAGAGACAACCTACAATGTGGAGAAAAAATTTTAGCAGCTGCTCCTCAGGCAAAGGACCAGTATCTAGAATATATAAAGAACTCCAAAAAATCAGATGCCCCCCAAAACATAAAGACCTGATTCAAAAATGGGCCTCTGAAATGAACAGATATTTCTCAAACAAAGTAAAAACAGCAAATAAATACATGAAAAAATATTCAGTATTACTGGTCATCTGAGAGATGAAGATGAAAACAACACTGAGATTCCACCTTACCCAAAAAGAATGGCAACTATCAAGAAATCAACCAATAACAAATGTTGGTGGGTCTGTGGGGAGAAAGGAACCCTTCTCCATTGTTGGTGGGAGTGCAGAGTGATGTAACCACTATGGAAGTCAATATGGAGATACCTCAGAGAACTAGAATTAGAGGTCCTATTTGATCCAGCCATCCCTCTGCTGGGTATCTTTCCAAAAGAATTAAAAGAATCATATCACAGTGATATATGCACACCCATGTTTATATCAGAACAGTTTGTAATAGCTAAAACTTGGAAACAGCCTAATTGCCCATCAGTTTGAGACCAGATAAAGAAGATGTAGAGGTAAGGGGAAAAAATGAGAATCAAGACTTGCCATGTAAAGGTACATGATCCCAACAATGAATGTAACTGTACTGTATCCCTAAATGTACCAATAAACTCAATAAAAAAAAAAAATGGAGTACCACTTAGCCATAAAGAATGAAAAACCAGAGTGATTCATAGGAAAATGGATGCATATTGAGGCCATAGTCTTAAATGAAATAAATAAGACACAAGTGTAAATATCAAATAGTTTTTCTGGTGTGAAAAACTAAAAGTGTAAATAAGATCCAATTTGAATAACTGACTATTTGAAATAGAAGAAAAGGGCTAAAGGTGTAAAGGAAGTGGAAAGCATTGGAGAAAAGAAATAAGGGAAAAGAAAAATATGAGAAGAGGAAAAATGGAAACAAAGTCTTTGTAAATAGGGGAGGGAGAGAGGGTAAAGGGAGGATAGGAGTGTGGGGAAAAAATGAGTACCAAGATATGTCATGTAAAGGCTCAAGATTCCAATGATAAATGTAACTATACTGCATACTTAAAAAGTACCAACAAACTCAAAAAGAAAAAAAAAACAGATTACATGGTTAATACTTTTTTAAACTGAAGCCAAAGAAAATACTTAACAATTCAAAATAGCTCTTATCTTTCTTAAGGGTAATCCTTATAACAATAAGAGAAGTACAAGTACTCTCTAGGCCAGACACTTTAGGATAAGCAAAGATGAATAAGAGAAATTTCTGCTGTTGATTTACGTGAATGGGATTATGACAAAGTTTGTTGAAAACAAGTGTACTAAAAGGAACTCAAGAGCAGCTCACAGCCATTTGAGAAAGCACTAGTGGTTTCTTTTAAAATAGAGAAGGTGCTGCTTTTGGAAGTTAAGATTGACTTACGTAGGCAGGGACAGAAGATAAGTCATTCTAGGTAGAGATAATAGTACGACAAGAAAAAAAACAGAAGTTAAAAAATTGTACACTGTGTCAAAAAGCCTCAAGAAATTCTGCACACCTAGACTATCAACTGTTCTTTGGAGAGACATACTAGGAAAAGAATAATCAGGATCAGAACAGACATGAAAATTAAAATCCATTTGGCACTTCTTCAAGCAACAGTACACACTGTGCTTATGATGATTCAGCGTGCAGCATGGAGGAGAGATGTGGGGAGAAAGAGACTCATGGCAGGAAAAAGACCTAGATAGAGGACCCTAACACTGGCTCAAACCAGAGCTGATAAAAATTTGACCTATGCGTGTGAGTAAAATAGAAACAAAAACCACATCTATGATGCAATGTGAGATAAAAACAAATAGAACTGGAAAATGGATTCGGTATTGGAGATGTGGTAGTAGTAAATAGTCTACACTTTCAAATGTAGATTCAGATTGCTAGGGGTTAAATTCACAGGTTAGGTATTCTCTGAATTTTTCCTCACCTTTTAAAGTAATAGAACAGCAAAAAACATTGTTCTTTTCCCCCCAACAGCCTTTTCAGAATTGTAATATTGATGACCATGTTTCTTTAAGGAAATACAAATTTTAGAAGAAAATGAAGGGCTTCCTAAAATTGGTTGCATTTGAAAGCTACTAAATGGAATAGCCTCATTTTTTTATTTTCATAGAAATTTTGTGCTCCATTTCATCCTAAATCTTAACCTAGAACTTCACTGTCTTTTTTCAATCATTATGCCCTTGTTCTGCAATGTATGTATTAAATTGCTTGATTGTAAGAACTCTCATCTGAGTATTATAATAACACACAGTTGTGTACCACATATAAAAACTTCCAGAGTTTCCTAGTCAGAACTCCACATTAGATTTCCCCCAAATAGAATATTAAAATACTATTTTGAAACAGCCAAAATAACCTATGAGACAAAGTCACTGGCCTAGTGGAATGGTAATATTCAAATAACAATGATGATGATTCGGATGGAGTTCAAATCATACCAGATGCATTCGATGAATGCATCACTTTGCTAGTTCTCCTAAACAAGAGAGGTTTGGAAAGTAATTCCTACCTTTCACCAACTTTCTGTGTCTTTGGAATGAGAGGTACAGCCTTACTATTGGGTGGAATTATTGAATTAAATACTACAATAAGTGATTCAAACTTAGTCAAGTATAGTTATGTAATCAGAACAGAACACATGCATTGTTCTTGAAAGATCAGTCTGCTTAGGACCAGCCATGTAAACAGAAAGGAACACAAGAGTAGAAATGCAACTCAAAGCAGTAGCATGAGTCCAGTAAACATAAGAAAGAGAACAAATGCTGATTCTGATAAAATATAAATAGTAAGAAACAAAAGGTCTGACTAGCATGAAAATGCTTTATCATGGACAAAATTCTCTGGGAAAAAAAAGAAAAGAAATGTACTGAAATTAATGACCAGGAAGGTAAGATAATCTAAGTGGAAATTTTAGGAAGATAGGCTGACAGGTATATTCATGACTACTTGGGTGCTAGGGAGATGCTGGCAGCAGGAAGGCCAATAAAAGCTACTTTAATAAGAGGCAAAGACAGCAAAATTATTGGGATGAATATAAAATTTCAAATGTGAAGGCAAAGCCAAGTCTTTAAAAGAAATTCTATTTCTCTTTGAGCTATTACAACTGTTATGACTATTAGAAAGCAAAACATTAAGAAATTAAGGCTAAATTTTTATGTTGCTAAATTAAAATAGACTACTTTCTATATCCTTAAAGTACTTTTTAATGTGTTTATTCACTTATGATCCATATTTTTGGCTAACCATATCAAATAGATACTGTAGGCAAGCATATCAATGTAAAGTTTCAGCACAAAAAAACTTTGTCAGCTTTTTGGGTGAGAATAATAAAAATGGTAGGAGAAGATGTACTATCTGACTCTTATTGGTTTGCATGTCTATACCAGCAATTACATTTTTTTATCTGTTTATTTATTGGCAATCCATATTTATTTCTCCATGACCAGTCTGCACGTATAATTTTCCATTTCCTATTGAGTTGTCTTTTCTAGTTGATTTTTACATCTTACATTAAAAAATTGTGGATATATATGTATATAATATATAATATAATTGTGGAGATATATATATATTATATATATACTATATATATTTCTCCTAATATCAACTTAACTCATGTATGAAGAAAGAATTGGATTTATAGATATTCTGACATTTTAATTTAAATATCACCTTACACATGAGTTATTTAAGAATGAAGGCAAGGATCACCACAATGTCCATATAGAATCACTGTAAACTGCTCTTTTAATGTTCCCGGTGGAACAAGGACTAGTGTGAATGATATCCTCAGGATAACATACCTGTGGCCCTGAGATGTCTGTTCATTTTAATTTTAGGTTTTGGGGTATGAAAATTCTAAGACAGGAGAGCCTTGACAGGATTTCAGAGTAGCAGCTTGAGAGAAAACAGGCAGCTACCATTTCATGCAGTAACAGAAAGAAAGTAAATCATGCTGTCAATTAAGTAAGCAAACCACTATTGTCCTTGAGATAAGAAAGTGGGATTAGAGGACAAACTAGATGAGGCCCATCCAAGCAATGATGGTGAGAAATCTGATTTAAGACTTGACCCTAAGCTTCCTTATTCCTTCTTTATAATGCATTTCCATAATAAGATCTCCAAGCGGTGGGGGTGGCATAACACATCTCTTAGCACATTTTGGGTTGTGTGTGAACTCATATCTTGGCAGTAACTAAATTCCACCTTGCCAGAGACACCAGTCCTTTAAAAAATATATATGAATAATTAAGACATTCCTTTGGGGCTCCATCAGACTGAAATTTATCCTTTATTAGAGGCTTCTCCACCTAGAGAGCAGTTGGCTGTTTATTTGTGGAGTAGCCAACCTTTCCTTCGCTAGTTCTGCCTATGGGACAGCCAATTTTGTTTCTTTCCTATAATAAACTTTTCAATTAAAGCTTTTCCCTGTAAATTTGTGTTATTCTCTGAGTTTTAATTTCCATTATCACTGTCACAAGAACTATGCTAGCCACTGAAAGTTCTACTTTTTTTTTCACTGTTAACTCCTAGTTTAACTGCATCGTGGTAAGAGAAGTAGGCTCTAGAGTTTCTAATTCTTCATGCACTTTGGATTGCTTTAGGTTAAATATAATGGTCAGTTTTTTATCAAAGTTTATCTTTATGGTACAGAGTCCAATATATAACTATTAAAATATCCATATTAATTCTATTACTCTGATTTCCTATTACTTATTTTTTCATCCTTTTGATGTATGGTGAGCTAAAAGATTTGACTTTAAAATCTTTACTAATATTGAATTAACAACCATTACTACTATATAAATATATTACGTGGCACACCAAGTTTTATTATCTTAATTTCATCATTGAATTTAAAATTATACTTGCCTTCCTAAAAGTGTTCAGTCACTCCCCAATTACATAGAAGATACATCCATATATAGGGGGGTCTTCATCAGAAAAAGAAAAACTTGTATAAATATCTTAATACTAAATTTATTGAGCTCTCATAAGATTAACACAAGTTACCTTTGGCCTCTGCAATTATAAGAGGTGCTCAAACTGGTAGCCATTAGCTTCAAGATATTTATTATTTATTAGTACAGTGAAGCATATGTACATTTCACTGTTGCATTGTATATACCTTTTTTTGCAGACTGTATATATGCTCTAGCATATATACATATCATGCATAATCTAGCACATCTATGTATATATAAGCTAGGTAATTTAAGTTTATTTGAGTCACCATTCAGCTTCATGAATGATACCTAAGTAATCTAAATTAGTAAAATTAGTAGTTCTTAAAATTTATGACCTCAGTATTTTGTTACACTCTTAAAATTATCAGGACTTGAAAAATATTTTGTTTATGTAATTTCTATCTATAAATATATATCATAAAAATTAAAACTAAAATTTTAAATTTTTATGATCTACTTTAAAATAATAATACAATAAACATATTATATATTAATACATCTAGTATCTTTTTATGGAAATAGCTAAAACTAAAACAACATTATAAGAGGAAAGTCATTGTTTTATATTTTTGCAGATCTTTTAAATCTCTGGCTTGTAAGAAATAGATTCTAATACCTGATTTTGCATTCTATTTACTAAGATATGTCGTTTGACTGAGTTACATGGAAAAAATCAGTCCATATACAGGCATTTAATTGGAAAATGATATTATAATATCTTTTTTTCAGATTATTGTAGATATCCTTTTTTGATACTATATCAACAACTGATAGTTGGAATATAAAATCTGAAGCCATGTTGTCACATGTTATACACTTTAAACATTATTACATTAAAATGTATTGCTCTGTTTCATGATATGAATGAATCATGTATCAAGCATGATTCTGTAGAATCATACATTGGTCACTGGGAAAACACTGATTCTAGGAGCTATGCAAGTCTTCTAAATCAGAACACATTTCAGTATGCAATATCCAAAAAATCCACATTTGGTAACATCACCATCAATAAAACCAGAAAAGTATTTTAATATTGGGAAGCTATTGGCCCATGATGACAGACATAAGTCTTTTGCTGCAAAGTTTCAGTTCCCACTTTGACAAAAAAATACTCAGTAGTTTCCTAGAAGTGGCAGTTTCACTTTGTTTGCAAGAAAATCTCTGTCAAATATCCAAATCTGAATAACAGTCATTCATCTACCAGTGGTTCTTTTTTCAAAAACAGGATTTAAGAAATACATTTAGCAATACAATCAATAATTAATAAAACAATAATGAATACACTATAAAAGTTGAACAAGGAAGAAAGAGGATAAGAGCAAAACTTACAATGAAAGGGATATTTATAAATATAGATACTTTAATTTCTGAGAAAGGATATCACTATGTGGGCTATGCTGGCCAGGAAATTTTGATCTTGCATCAGTTTCCTGAATGCTGGAGTTACAGATGAATACCACAGCACAAGCGTGCACTGCAAACATGCACTAATAAAAAAGTAAAAATTTAAAAAAATTCTCAGTTATGCAGTGGTTCTTTGAAATAAAATGATGCTACATGAAAAAGCAACTAGTTCAATTGCATCTCACAACTGCAAAGTGTTTTCCTCAGAACAATTATGGCACTTCCAGATACTGCACAGGCACTGAGTGCCTATTACAGATTCACACAAAACTTTAACTAGACATACATTCAAAGGTCAAGAGTTAGTGAAACTAATAATTTTTACTGCTTTATCTATGACATTCTTAGGTGTGACCAACAAGTTGTGGCTGTGAGTGACTAATGGTGAGGAATATAATGATTGTGGTGGCATTTGGTACCATTGCTTGAGCTGTATTGAGGCACTGTCTTAGCTATAGTACTTTCTTGTGAATGGAACGGAATACTCAGTGAAGTATCTGTGTTTTACAGGAAGAAAGGCTTATTGCAGCCCACAGCTTCAGTCCATGGTACACTGGCTCCAAGGCAGGAACAAGATGGCAGACAGGCATGGCAAAGATAAAGGCATTCGACCCATGGTCACCATGGAAAGAGACGGGAGGAGCCAGAAACAAGAATGCACCTTTGCAAGTCTTGCTCCCAGCAACCCATCTCCAGCAGGCCCCACCTCCTGACAGCATAGTCAGCTACTGCACTTATCAGTGGATGCATCCACTGGTGAATATAGCAGCCCCATCTTCCAGTCACCGTCTATACATATAAGAATTAGGAAAGGGATGCATTTTAGATCTAAACCATAGCAGGCATCATCAGCTTTTGTATCGTGCAAGCCAGTATGAATACAGTGAAAAAGCAGACTGACTTCCCGATATTGTCAAGAAACTCACTTTGATGCCTCAGACCTCTTGAAAGGGCTTTGGGAATTCCTAGAGATCTACGGTTCACACTCAAAACTCTGATCAAAATAAATCAGCTGCAATCCTGTTTGCCTTTTCACTGTCACTAGTTTAGGAAACTTTTGGAGATGGTGTAAGGAAAAAGTGGTGATTTTGAATGAAGAATCATTTCCACAGTTGCTATTGGCAACTCTTATGACCGGAGGACAGCAAGTCTGAGAACAAGCCATGCAAATTAGGGACCTTCATAGTAAGCAAAGCTGGAAATGTCACAGCACCCATTGTTCCTCTCAAATTTTTTGTTATGTGAGTCAAATAGTCCCTTCATTTTTAAACCAGTTTGATTTTGTTTCTATTCTAGGCATTGCAGATATCACCATAAGAAAAACACAGAAATCCCTGTTCTCATGGAAATAAATCTGAAAATCTTTCCTTGTCATATGTAACTTATTTACTCTTTAAAAAAGAGATATGCTTTAGTCTTATTTCTGACTCATGAAACTTTCTGAGTTTAGTATTTTCTATTTTTTACAAAGTTTTCTGTGCCCTCTTATCTGAGAAAAGTTTTAAAAACTACCTTAAACTATAGTTCTTTAATTTTCCCTTTAGAACATATTATCTGACTCCTTGCTAAAAGAAGCATACTTACATTTCCCTTTGTCTTGTTTTTTTCTCCTTATCTCTCTTTATCTCATTATTTTGCTTTTAGACTACTGTCTTCACTTTTTCTGTACTTATAACACTTAGATTTGCCCTATAACCACAATTCCCATAATTATTAACTCATAATCTCAAAATAAACATAACGTTCATTACCAGTTTCCTTGTTTCTGAGATCTTTATTGTAATACACTTGCTAAGTATCTGATTTTCACAAGGAATTTTTATTTTAGGCTTAATTTGTACTATATTCCCTGATATATGTTTGATAATATTATCTGTGATTTTTGTCTTTAACAGAATTAAACATTATCTTTTTCTCTCAAAAAGATCTGTTGTTTCATGATGCTGTCATTGTAAGCTTCTAATATGCCTGAAGCTTTCTAAATATTAATTTGTTATTTTGTCTTAAGATCTTTTCTAGACCCTTGAAATCACATGCCATCTATAGAATATTGTTGGATGTTAGTCCTGCTGTACCATCTTTCCCCCAGCACATATGACAGAATCTGTAAGAACCAGATTTGGAAAAGCAGACAGTACATTTAGGGGGATCTACTACTAAGAAAGAAAGCTGTTTCCTCCCACTGGATAAAAGGAGACAGATACTTTTCCTGCCAAAGGTATTAAATTATCTTGAATGACATGCAGATGCATTTCTAGGACATCTAGGAGGGCACTCATTTCTAATAAGATAGGAATTGCGATCCAAGTTCCTGACTTCTAATATAGTTATAGCCCACCATACATACAGCATGGTTCTATTCCTTTTCCAGACCTTTATTTCTTTGCAGGTAATGTTTTTCTACATTCTAGGGTATATATTGTTATTTTTTCCATACGGCATCTTTTAGCCTAACTAGGAGCTCTCACTGTGTGAGACACACTTGCATTGTACCTAAGGGATATTGCATAATTCTGCTCCCTGCCCTACAGCCAGGGCACAGGCACTGCTCAGCTCAGACCCTACATCTCTGCCCTAAACGTTGAAGCAAAGAAAAAAAACTTTGGTGCAAAGAAAAAGGAATGGCTAGAATCTTTGTGATGGCTTTGGCCATCAGCATTGAGTCCAGTGATGTTTTCAAGCAGGCTAAACACATTTAGGGTAAGCCAACACTTTTTCTTTAATACATATTTATCAAATAAATCATCAGTATGTGAATTAAATTAATACAAACCACAGCAATAAACTGGTAAAACACATCATATGCCTTATTCTTTTCTCATACACTCCTTTTTTGGGGGGAGAGAAGAATAACCGTATTTTTCCTTAAAACTAATAGATGCATATAACAAAGGCAAAATGGCATAAATTCTCCTGAAATAACTTAAGTGACCACATTAGATGTAGTTATGTGTTCCCAGATTAAATGCCTCTAGATTTGTTTTATTATGATTAACTTTTACCATACCACTTGAGTGACTTCATTTCAGAATTCATACAAAGAGGATAGGTAAAAATGTTATACTGACATACCCACTGTGCTACTAAAATGCATTCTTTCAAATCCCTTTATGTATTACTTCACCCCCACCAATACAAGTCAGTGAAATTTACTCTTATTTTATATTTTTTTCAAGGAAAAAAATCTTCAATGGTTCCTCATATTATTGCTTTCAAAAGTTCTGTCCCATTATTGTGGGGATATAAAAATGCTAGGCTCTTGTTTGAAGCTACAGGCTTCTTAAAATAAGGTGACTGAACTGCAAAGCAATCAATTCTCTACCTTCAGTGAGATTTAGACACTTTGGCTTCAATAAAGTCTGTTATTAAGAAATCTTTTTTAAAGCATTTCCTAGCATATTTTTAAATGGTACTGTTCTTATTTTATAAAACCATCTTAAATCCTGTCACCTTGACAACAAGGTAACATATCATGTATTTCATGAAGATCAAGAACTAAAAACAGTTGAATCCAGCCCTTCTCATCATTTAAGAGCTAATATTTTAAAGATTTGTGGCATAATAATAGAACATTTATCAACAACTTCAAAATATACTACAAGTATTGCTTCACTGACATTTTTCAGAGGTGTCAAAGTATTTTATGTAAGTATATATATAAAGTGCTTATATATGTCTGGCACTGTCATAAATCTACAATATTAAAACATAAATTTCCCTATTCCTCTGATTGATGTACACTTATTATCTTCATTTTTATGGATAATGAAACTGAGGCATATAAAGTTTTTGGGGTTTGGGGGTTTGTTTGTGTGTTTGTTTGTTTGTTTGTTTGTTGGTACAGGGGATTGAGCTCAGTTCCTTGCACTTGTTTGCAAGGCAGGCCACCAAACCACTGAGCTAAATCCCCAGCTGAGGCATATAAAGTTTAGCCTACTAAAGTTTGCAAGATATATTAGTCATCTGTCACTATAATAGCTATTTAAGATAAACCAACTTATAAAGAGAAAAGTTTCATTTTTAGCTACAGTTTTAAAAGTTTCAGTGCATCACCAATTGGTCCTATTACTTTGGTGCAGTGATGAGAGAACACATCATGGCTGAAACACTTTTGGCAGGAAAATGAAGAGAGAAAAGGGAAGAACTGGGGTTTCACTGTTTCCTGCAAGGCACACCTACTGGTGATCTGAAGGCCTCCCAATGAGCCTCCCCTCTTACAGCTTCCACAACCTCCCAAGAGCACCAGAGCCTTGGGCCAACCCTTTACAAAATGGACCTTTGAGAGATAATTATGGTCCAGATTACAGCATAGGGCAAGTCAATGTCAGTCCAAATGATTTGGGATTTCTTTTCTCACTGTATGTTAAAGAAGCCAAACAGGAGATAGAAAATAGCTAACACTTCCTAGAAGAACTATGTCCTTGAAATCCTTTACTGTAACACATTGTCTCATTTTAGTGGTTCTAACAGAATAGGAATCTTTGTCTCTGCTTAATGATGGAAAACTAAGACACAGACAAATTAAATAACTTAAACCATTTAGAGATACAGCCAGGAATAGTAGCCTGGCTCTTACAGCATACATTGCCATAGTTATTACAAATCTGTTACCATTGGAAACTCAAAAGCAAAACTGAAGTGAGAAACTTTCACCTGACTCATATTTAGCTCCCTGTGAGTAAAAATGCCATTTTTTATTGGTTCAGGTGCTATGTCTCTAGTCTCTTCTTTTCTCATTATAGTCCAAGTGGAGTCTATTTGATTTCAACCTATGTGTTGTTGTTTGTTTCTAAAATATCTCAATTGTTAGAACTATTTAATAGTACTTTCTCAATAGATTCCTCAAAGTTCAGGTTAGGGTTTAAGAAAGTAAAATGAGTATACCCTTAAAACACATTTTCAAATCACTTACCAAAAATAACACTACCCAATTACACTGCCATTAGAAATTTATGAATAGAATATACAATATATAATGTTACAGAACTGGGACCAAGACAAAGGAAGCACTCTGGTGACCCACAGGAGACTCTTCCTGGAAACCCACCTGGAGCTAATTTTCTTCTTATACAGTATTTCCATAAATACTTCCTCTTTAACCTCCTTTCTGTATGTGGTGTCTTTCTTCAATTTCATGAGACAAGCAACTTGATATGTATAATGATCATTATTTCCATCTTGGAAGGCCTACAAAGACTGATAGATTTCCTCATCTGGAATATTCTTAAGTGACCAGGTTTACCGTCCCTCCGGGATGGTGAGATCCCTCTCCCCTGTGACCATTCAGTGTATGCTCATGACCATTTCCTGCTAGGTGTCTTTCTCGTTTATCTGGTCCAACCCAGTCAAATGAGCAGGTGGCCCAAGCACCAGAGTTGGCCCCCAGTGAAACTCTTCTTCTCTTTCATGGATTGAACTTCTCTTTTGTCTAGGAGGTGCTCAAAAGGAGGCACTCAATTCATGTGTTTCGCTGACACAGGAGATCTGTCACCCTAAGCATTGTTTTTTTGGGTAGAGGTAGCATCAGTATAGGACCCACAATGGGTTTGATGTCTCCTATTACCTCTGACGTATCCCTGGGCTGTATTCTTACATACTGGTCTAGATTTGATCCTCAAAGTCTCAATTAGAAATGTCTCATTTTCCTAAACAATGCTGGTTGGCTTTAATATGGGTTCCTAGATCAGGAATCTCGGTCCCTTAATGAAGAACTGCCTCAAGTGCCTTTCTAAATCCCTTCACAATCTGCCCTTCCAAACTCCAAGTTCTGACACTGATGCCCTTTCCTCCTCTGACTCTTACAGGTCTCAACATATTACAAGAAATCTCTGTTATATTCACCTACAGATCCTTATAATTTCCCCTAAGGGAGTATTTTGACTAGTATATTTATAATTATAAACCTAAAATTATAAAATATTGTTATACTTCAGCATGGACAAAAAAACAGCTAAGAGTGAATGCCAATTAAACATAATTGTTTTATGTATTCTACATGTTTTCTTGTCTCATCATCTGCCTGTTAATGTTTTAGTAATTGGTTAATGTACTTGTACCTACTTTATTAAAAAAAATTTAGCTCACATTATTTTTATTTTTTACCCTTGTAGAAATCTGGTTTTGTTAAAGTTTTTTGTTAAAAAATGATTATAGAAATATTCAGGGATACCCAAACTCACTTAAAATATTACAAGCTGAGACTGGTAGGCTACAGGCTTACAAGAGGCTTACAGGTGAAAACCTCAGGGTTTGGTAACATAAAGATAATAAATCATTAGGTTAATATGTGTATATATGTTAATTTTCAGGTACATGATCTATTGAAGTTGTCTTATAGATAAATAGACTCCCATGATATTAGCCCAAATGCTTTTAGTTCACTTCTCTGAACAGTGAGTTAATTTAAATAGGTTGGTGAGATAAAAGTAAAGATGTCCTTAAAACTGGTGACATGTTTTTGTGCATGTTGTTAACCAATGAGTATAGCATTTATTTATTTTAAAAATTGGTTTTAGTAATGCAATGCTCATTGCTTTCTATGTATAATAAGAGTTTTTCATTAAAGACAATAAGACAAATAAATAAGAGGGGCACTTGGGCCTGGAAAACTGCCAGACAAAACTCTCCCCATAGCTGAAAAAGCAGCTGCCTGAACCAATTTGCTTCAGTTTTCTCCACTGTTGGGTAACTTCTCCAGTTTTTCCCAGAATTTTTTTGTGCCCCACCACAACTAATTTTTATTAAAAAATTATTATGATTTATAATTCAGTTGGCTATGATTAAGAGGCTGAAAGTTTTTTATGTCTAAAACAACAAGATTTCCTTAATATATTAAAATGCTCTTGATTAAACTATAAAGCTAGATTAAAAACAAACTTTTAATGGGCTGGAGATTTAGCTCGGTGGTGCTGTCACCTGCCTCTCAAGTGCAGTGGTCCTAAGTTCAATCCCCAGTACCAAAAACAAACAAACAAACAAACAAAACATGTTTATATTTTACCAAAATTACTAAGATGATTTCATATGTTTTCCATTGTTAGGCTTTTGGTTAATTAAGAAATTTAAGAGTTAAAGATTATTTAAATGTTTACCTGTAAAATGTTTTCAGTAATCAGGTTGTGATTGGTTAAATCAACAACTATTTTCTTAGTTTATGATGCACCCTATAAATCTGGAACTACAGATGTATGTACATATAAAAATAAAATATGCTATGAGGCTAACATTTAAAGTTGTTTATATAATTAAGACTACATAAGTTTAATAACATTTAATAAGTGTTCTTTTAGACAATATGCATTGCATAGGCCTTAGACATATAAAATGATCACATTTTTTGGAATCTGTTTAAATTTAGACTTGCCATTTAAAACTTAATTTACATCTGTTGGCTTTGATTAAATAAGCAAAATAAATAAATATGAGAAAATGAAAAGGTGGAAATAAAGTATTTGTAAATAGGGAAGAGAGGAGGGGGTGAAAGGAGGGAAGCAGATGGAGAAAAAATGAGAACCAAGACCTGTCATGTAAAGGTACAAGATCCCAATGATGAATGTAACTGTACTGTATACCCAAAATGTACCAATAAACTCAATGAGAGGAAAAAAAGCATTATGGTGTTGTATAAATGAAATATAATTGTATATTGGGTGATAACTCTGTTTGTAATCAGTTTTAGTTTCCTAAACTTTAAGGAGTCTAAGGACAGTTTTAAAATTCTTGTCAGCAGAGTTACACTATGAAAAACCATTAACGACTGTATAGCTGTGATGCTGACTAGTGCTGACTTTATGATATACTAAATACTTGGCTTGTATGATGGCAGGTGTCTCAAAAGTGTACAGTGTGCATCACTGTAGATACCCGAGATTAGGGGTGATACTCAAAGTTACTGTAGAGGTTGCTCAAAAGTGTCACTTAATAGTATGAATTGCATATAATGAGAAAATTATGCCTTCCTTTTTAATTCTCATCTAATCTCTCTTACTAAAGCAAGATTAAAGTTTTAATTTGGTGCCAACAACATCTTTATCATCTTTCCAACTAATGAAAATATCCTTTATTACCTAAGAAAGCAGATCTCATACTGGCAGGTAATAACATTCAGCTAAAACTTACTAACAAATTAATTTGTTTTAAATATATTTAAAACATTTCTGTCATATTTTACTATTTATTTCATTTAAAATAATATAAAGCTTTTAAATAAAATAGTCTTAACTAAAAAAATGAACATATGTAAAGAAAATATTAAATAATACCTGATAAGTATATATGGCAAAAAATCAAGAGGTTTATATAAAACATTTATCCTGAGAAAGATTCAGACACTAATACTCTAATTCATAGGTCAGCAAAGTATTTCTGTAAAGTGTCAGATAGTTAATATTTTCACCTTCACAGACTACAGTGGGCAAACAGTTTCTGAATTTTAAAAAGAAAGAATGGATAAATATTCTCTGTTGGTTCATTTTAAAAGCATGTGTGTGGCACCAACCAGGTGCCAGGCATGGCTACATCTGTACTCACTTTTTCCTCATAAAAATCCATTAACATTGGTAATATTATGTTCCCACTTACACATAAGAAAAGTGAGGTGCAAATAACACCTTGTGAGATACCAAGGCAATATTATTCAAGAGCACACATTTTAGTTCTTTCACTCAGTTTTTTTGGTTTTATTTTTAGTTTGGTTTTTCAAGTGCTGCATCACCAGCATTCTAGTAATATAGAGGACAGAGGATAGTATTGTCAGGGGAAAAAAAAGATACACAATGGCGTGTCAGAGTGATTTAGAAATGTGAGATTCTGAATGTGAAGTTATCACATTATTGCACTTGAACCTGTTTATATTTATATGTTATTTTTATGTATATACTACAGTGGCAAATGATAAAAATATGTCTATATTTAAAATAAATTACATATATATATATATATTAATTATACTTTATTTAGCAGTGTTTTTGTTTTGTTTCCTTTTTTTTTAAGTGTGTGTCTGTGAGTACTGAGGATAAGCCCAAAGCTTTCACATGAGCTACATCCCCATCCCTTTTTATTTTCTCATTTTGAAACAGGTCTTGCTAAGTTGCCTGGGTTGAGCTTGACTTTGTGATCCTCCTATCTTGGCCTTCCAGAGTGCCAGTATTACAAACTTGCACCAACATACCCAGCTAGCCTGGTTTTTCTTTCTGTGTGAAATTGTGATATATCTTACATATGTATTTTTGTTTTGTTTTTGTTTCTGAAGCCTAATCTTTTCTTTCAATAGACACATAAAAATTGCCCATACTTATTGGGTAAAGTATGATGTTTCAATAAATGTCGATCATATGCAAAGAAAAGATCAGAATGATTGATAGAGCATCACAAGATGGTATGTGAATGGAGACAGTAAACCCAGAATCTCTGGACCAGGCTTGGTGGTGCATGCCTGTAATCCCAGCAACCTGGGATGCTGAGGCAAGAGGATCTCAAGTTTGTATCCATCCTGGACTATTTAGCAATTTAGCAAGAACCTGTCTTAAACTAAATCAAACTTTAAAAAGGCTGAGAGCCATGAATGTAGCTCAGCAGTACAGCGTCTGCATAGTAAGCACAAAGCCCTGACTTCGATTTCTGGTACCAAAAAATGAAAAGGGATGGGAAGAAGCTGAGGATGTAGCTCAGTGTAAAAAGCTCTGAGTTCAACCCTCAGTACAACCAATACCAACAACAACAAAAGGTTCTGTGTTCTTCCCCTGATGCTGCTGATTTGCAACATAGGACGTGATGGTTATACCTTCATCTAGGTTTCAGCTCAGCTTAAAACCTACTGCAAATGGCAGGACTTTTCTTACTGGTGCAACTGAAAGAAGATCAAAGATTTGAACAAGGAAGAACATTCCTTGAGCAGGAATTAAAACGATTAAGAGCAATTTCAGATACTGAGACAGTAAAGCTGACATTCACAGCTTCAGTCAGGCTGGGCCACGAAGAACCTGGAAAGCTGCTCTCAGTGGTTGTACAAAGACAGAAGCATTGTTGAGGCCTCATTTTAAGGGTCTTGGGCTGGGAAAAAAAATCTTGTTGTTAAATACTAATTCAACAATTTAAGATATTAATTCTCCTCTAAGATCTGATGGTTACTTTCAAATCTTGGTACAAATTAATCTTAATGTTATATATCAACATGGGTGGTGGTTTATCTTCATAATTTTTTTAAAAAATTATAATTATTCTTTGTACAAATATAATTTAAGAATATATGAAATATTTTTGCATATTCTATTGGAACATAAACCTGAGGGACAACACCTTGTAATGATTATAGAAATGAAAAATGAAAGTTTTATAGCCTACAACAACCAGCAGGAAGACTGTATGCCTTACATGGCTCCCCTGCTCCAATTATGGCAAATATATGGAAAGACAGCAATAGAATCATAAAAGAAACTTCCAAAGCAATTATTATCAACTAGTCAGAAAATAAGCCAAAAAAATATACTTTCATATTTAAATTTTTTAAAATTTTAGAACAAGGACATGCTATATTTAAACAAAATTTTGAGTTTAGTGATGTTTTTGTGTTGGTTTTCCTCAGTATATTTATTTATTCTTTTTTTAGTACTGGGGATCGAACTCGGGACCTTGTGCTTGCAAGGCAGGCAGCAGAACCATTGAGCTAAATCCCAGACCCAAGAGGGCCATTAACAGTCAAAGTCCTCAACAACCTTCACCATTTGCTCTCTGATGCTCCTACTTAGCCATTATGCTTCTTCTCCCTCAAGTGTTCATTTTCATGCTTATCCACATTCTCCAAAGTTCTATCTCTCCATACGAATGAGTGCAAATGCTTTTCTGGGACATTTACAAGAGAGCAAAGAACAGATATATAGCCTTAGGAATTCCCACCCCTTTGCCACATCTTTCTCTTCTTCCCCTAATTGAAAAAGTTAAAGCATTTGCCAGAGCTGCTCTCTGAGACACTCAACACATACTTTATGACTTCAGAAAACAAGAAACAATTTCTAATGAGTATTATAGTCTAAAATAGCCTTGAAAATTGACTTACTTGTATTTTTACAACTTTATCCAAAAATTAAAAAGTAGACTTTAAGATACATAATCAAATTAAGATTGTTAAATTAAAATAAGTAGAAAGAATTTTAGGACATTGGCTAAATATAAGTAGGGGAAACATTAGCACTTCCTGTAAAATTCCATCTTTTTATAGGTTGGTCACAAAATTCAGCTATTTTATAGAAGAAAACTAAAAGAAGAAAGCATAGTTTGATACACTATTCATGAACATCATAAGAAGAAATTATCCTCAGAAGAATCCCAAATATGCTGGAGGCTATTTCTGAAGAAATTATTCAGTGACATTGTTACAGGAAACACAGTTTAGAAATTTCACAATACATATTTCATATTATCTTCCAAATTAAAAATTTTGTAACACACTATAACAAAGTAGCTTATAGGGCCAGGGATTTGACTCATTGGTTCTGCTGCCTGCCTTGCAAGCATCAGGGCCCAAATTTGATCCCCAGTACCACAAAAAAAACAAAAGAAGCTTATAACAAATAAGTTTATAGACATTAAACAAAATACAATGGCTCAAATGGAGAAAATTGCAAAGCATTGCCAAAAATTGCACAGCATTGCTGATTAAGAATATTCCAGGGCTGGGGATTTAGCTCAGTGGTTCCACACCTGCTTTGCAAGTGCAAGGTCCAGAGTTCAATCCCTGATACCAAAATAATAATAAAATAACTATATTCCAATTATCTCCAGAAACACTACTTATGCCACCATAAATTAAGCATATTAGAATGCACAGACCATGTTAGCCGTACCTTTGGTAGAAAAGACAGATCCCTAATCTATGGCCCTTGACCAATGACCTATTATCTCTGCCCATCTTCAAGACATATTGTATCTTTGTTTATTTGTTTGTTTGTTTGTTTGTTTTGTTGTTTTTAGACAGGGTCTCACTATGTAGTTGAGACTGACCTGGAGCTCACTATGTAGCCCAGGCTGGTCTCAAACTCACAGGGCCTCCTGCCTCACCTTGTTTGTTTGTTTGTTTTGTTGTTTTTAGACAGGGTCTCACTATGTAGTTGAGACTGACCTGGAGCTCACTATGTAGCCCAGGCTGGTCTCAAACTCACAGGGATCCTCCTGCCTCAGCCTCCCAAGTGCTGGGATTACAGGTGTGCACCACCATGCCCAGCTATACTGTATTTTCTTCACAGTTAATGTTTTTGAGAACTAAAATTTATTCCTTCTCCATGAGGCTGAAGCCCCAAAACCCTACATCTCTTCTATCCAGTGATCCAGGCTGACCTCCTATGAGACACACATAAAAGAAGTGAACACCAATTCTTTCTAATAAAGTCTTTCTAAATTTATTTTTCCTAGAATATCAATATTTTATCCTTAACAGATGTGAAAGCGAAGTGTTGCCAAAGCTTAATTTGAACCATTCATTAAACCTTCAATTAGCTTTTATAAATATCAGATACTACGCTGCAGCACTAAAAATGAATTACTGCCAAGAACAAGAATGCAGCCAATTAAACACAGCATCACAGTTTGCTCTGATAAAGAATGATGAAGAAGATGCTAGCAATGTGCCCATAACGAGATAACTTGGATTGAGGAGACAGCCTCATTATAATCCCTTTAAAGTTGCATAACATTAGAGATAAAAGTTTTAAAAGTATGATATGTTTTAATTTAAGATTATACACAGTAAACTTTTATTTGGATACTTATACACTACTTTGAAACAATGCTATATCTCTCCCCCTCTCTCTGACACACGCAGATGTATACATCTATGTGTATATGTGCACACATGCACGCACACACCGTGTTATCAGAAATGGTGGTGGAGAGTGTGAAAGTGTGTCTCCATGTCATTGCTCTGTCAAAAACTGCAGCACAACCAGTTCTCAGGCAAGTGATTTTGACAGACACAAAAGAAGTTGATAAAACGCAGTGAAAGAAAAGTATAAGATATCAAGAAAAAAGGCAATACAGGATAACATAGTAAGACACTGAATGTGTGTGGCACCATAGTTTAAGGACTAAAATAAACACATTATACGCCTTTCATAACTTTGTCTGTGATTGCTTCTATCATTCAATTTATAGTATGCTAGGGGCCGGGCATTTGGTTCAGTGGTTCCGCCGCCTGCCTCACAAGAGTGAGGGCCAGAGTTAATCCCTGGTACCAATTTATAGTATGCTTAGGCCAGAGCACATAAGGGTTAGTTGATAGAACCTAAACTTGTTTATAAGTCTTCAAAAGCTCCACTCTGAGATTTTCTTTCAGGAATGTGTCTCTTAAAAAGCAAGGTTTTAGGCTAGGGATTTAGCTTAACAACACAGTGTCTGCTTAGCAAGTACAAGGTCCTGGAGTTTGATCCCCAATACAAAAAAAAAAAAGACAAGCACAAAAAAGCAAGGTTTATCTCAGCTACTTTAAGTGTCATGTTATTTTGATTGAACTTAGGTGAATCCTATTTTCACCTTCTTCAGAGTATTATTAATTAGCACTGATCATTAGTAGACCATACAGATAAGCTGACAAATGACAAAAACATGTTAAGAGAAGACAGCTCAAAATTCCCTTGCCACCAGTCAGAAATAATTGCTACCTTTCTTCAATCTTTCCTTAGAAAATGACAAATCAGGAGGAAATGTCATTTATTTCAAATGGCTTTTATCAGCTTTGGATCATAAAGCAAGGCAATTTACTTCCTTTTTGTTATAAAGAAAATATCACAACAATATTTCTGAAGGAATATTGATCAAAGTGAAGGAATTTAATATCTGTCTAAGTAAAAATCCCAAGGCATCTACATAATAGGAAGATGCGAAACTGCCAAATGTCTCAGGCTGGCTCCCTTACAGAAGTCATACTAAGCAAACCAGTATTTTTTGGTATAAAGATGCAGATGTTCTCACACTGGTAAGTGCAACAAAAACAGAATACTCTATCATCAGTCTATCCTCAAGTAAATGTATAAGCTGCTGTCCTATTGAGAATGAGATACAAAGGGAGTAAGTGCAGCTTCCACTCATCAAAAAGCTGGAACATGAAGCCATAATTTACCTCTATTTGTGTCCAACAGACAAATGCAGCTTCCATACGGCTCAGACCATTCCTGATCAAAACACAGGCTAAAAAAATTGAGGAATTTGTATGTTGGTGACAATGAAAATATAACTTTGCAGTTGACATCATCTCAAAATGTATTAACTCTTTAACTCTTCTTCCATCCTAAACTTATACTAACATACATATTTGCCATTTCCTTTTGAGAAAATTAAACATTTGTTGAGTACACATTTATTTGATAACAAGACAGTTTCTCAATAAAAAGATGAGCTGAATTTCCCCAAAATAGAACAAAGCAATTTCCTATCATCCAGCTAGACTCAAATCTATTATTTTATGCTCCTTTTTAATAACTTTCAAAATATACAAAAAATTTGGAGGAAGATATTCATATTATTCTAAAACCAAAATGTTTTTAAAATAAAAAGCAGTGTAAAGGCAGCAATTTCTAAATATCACAGTATAACTTGATACATTCCTTCAGCTTTTAATGCTATTGCTACTTAAAATACTAGTATATTTATGCAAAATACTTGGAAAAAGGGAAACACCTACTGCCTTTTCCAGTTTCAAGAACAGGTGCAGTTCTGATTCCCACCACCTCCTTAATGGATCTTACGTTATAGCATTCATCAGACACCACAGGTCAGCTCTCAAATACCTAGGACAATGCGTGTTAAATATGTGTGCTCTGCTAAATTTGCAATGGATGAAGTATTCCAAACAATACTAGAAACCTTGGATTATTTTTGCATAAAATGATATCACTCCAATATTCCCTGAAGAAATTTTATACAGGTATTGCCCACCATGGAGAGTCCTTTGTTTTTTAAATGGAACATATTCTACTACATTCTCTTCACCAATTTGTAAAAAGTGTCACAGTCATGCTCTGCATATGAAGGTGTTTACATATTCCAACTACATATATAAACAACATAATCAAAGGCTCCACACTGATTCTCAGATTTGATATTAAAATCAGTGACCACCGATCCTCCAAATATCACTCATAGTTTTAGTGATAAGAAAAATTATTGACAAAAGCTCTCTTTTATTTGAAATTTCTAAGGAAATTCTCCCATTAGACATTTAGAGTCATTAGTAGAGAAAAGGTTACAATTTATTGGTATAGGAAAAGACTTTATGAACAAAACCTCAGTAGTACAGAAATTAGAACAAAGAATCAACAACTCATCCTATTAAAAGGTTTCTGCACTGCAACAGAGACTACCAACAGAGCTAAGAGGCAACCTACCAGAAGAGAAAAAAATTTTACCAGCTGCTCCTCAGACAAAGGACTACCATCTAGAATATATAAATAACTCTAAAACATCAGATGCCCCCAAGTATAAAGACCTGATTCAAAAATGGGCATCGGAAATGAACAGACATTTCTTGGGCAAACAAGTAAAAGCAGCAAATAAACATGAAAAACTGTTCAACATCATTGGTCATTCAAGAGATGCAGATAAAAACAACACTGAAATTCCACCTAGCTCCAGAAAGAATGGCTGGAATTGAGACATCAAACAATTAACAAATGCTGGTGGGGTTATGGGGAGAAAGGAACCCTTCTTCATTGTTGGTGGGAATGCAGACTGGTGCAACCACTGCAGATATCAGTATGGAAGTACCTCAAAGAACTAGGATTAGAAGTCACATTTGACCCAGTTATTCCCCTTCTGGGTATCTTCCCAAAGGAATTAAAGCAATCATACCACAGTGATATATGCACACCCATGTTTATAGCTGCACAGTTTGTAATAGCTAAAACTTGAAAACAGCCCAATTCCCCATCAGTTGGAAATTGAAAAAAGAAGATGTGGTTTTTCTATAAAATGGAGTGCTGCTCAGCTACAAAGAATGAGAAACTAGAGTCATTTATAGCTAAATGTATGCACATTGAGGCCGTAGTCTTAAGTGAAATAAATAGGATACAGATGTGTAAATACCGAATAGTTTCTCTGGTGTGAGAAATTGAAAGTGTAAATAAGAATCAAAACATATAATAGATCATTTGAACAGGAAGAAAAGGTCTAAAGGGGAAGAGAAAATGAGAGGAGTAGTGGAAAGGAAAAGAGAAATGAAAAAAGGAAATAATAGAAACAAAGTCTTCATAAATAGGGAAGGGTGAAGGTGTTGAAGGGAGGGTAGGGGGATAGGGAAAAATAAGAACCAAGATTTATCATGTAAAGATACAACTTCCCAATGATGTATACCAAAAAAACCCCAATAAACTTAATGAAGAAAAAAGGCGACAATTTAAATATTCCAAAGTAAGTCTAATATTGATTTCCAATCATTTTTAAACTGTACACAATAATATGCCATTCTGCAATTACTAGATATTTGAATAACATTATGTTCACTTTTAGTTTTTTCTTAATTCTTATAACCCTTTTAGATTTCTATATTATATTCATATAACTTAGTTTTTAAAATTCAGATTTTAGAAAAAAAGAGCAAGAAAAACCCAAAGCTAGTACAAGAGAGAAAAATGTAGATTAGAGCAGAAATCAATGCAATGGAAACTAGGAAAGTGATGCAAAAAATAAATGAATCAAAGAGTTGGTTTTTTGAAAGAATAAATAAAATAAAAAAACTCTAAGCCAACCTTGTCAAAAAAGGAAAGATATGGCTCAGATCCAAGCAAATAGGAATGAAAAAGGTAAAATCACAGTAGATCCAACAGAAATCCAGAGGATTGTCAATAACTACTTTGAGAACCTGTACTCTAATAAAATGGAAAACACAGAAGAAATGAACAGATTTTTAGATACTTATGAATTACCAAAGTTGAACGAAGAAGATAAAAACATTTTAAACACCCCAATTACAATCAGTGAAATCGAAAATGTAATTAAAAGTTTATCAACAAAGAAAAGCCCAGGTCCTGATGGATTCACTACTGAATTTTTAAGACATTTAGAGAAGAACTACTGCCACTACTCTTTAAACATTTCAATGAACTTGAAAGGGAAGCAATACTTCCAAATTCATTCCTGGAAGCAAGTGCTACTCTGATTCCCAAACTAGGGAAAGACCCAACTAAAAAAGAGAACTATAGGCCAATCTCCTTAATTAATATAGATGCAAAAATCCTTAATAAGGTATTAGCAAACAGAATACAGAGGATCATCAAGAATATCATACATCCTGACCAAGTCAGATTTATTCCAGGGATGCAAGGATGGTCCAACATATGTAAATCAATAAATGTAATACACTATATTAACAAAGTCAAGGACAAAAACCACATGATCCTCTTAATTGATGCAGAAAAAGCATTTGACAAAATTCAACACCCGTTCATGACAAAAACCCTGCAAAAATTGGAATAGATGGTCTATACCTCAATTTAATAAAGGCTATCTATGAAAAACCATCAGCCAACATCATATTAAATGGCCCAAAACTGAAAACATTCATGTTAAAATCAGGAACAAGGCAAGGATGCCCATTATCACCACTCCTCTTCAACATAGTTCTGGAAACATTACCCATAGCAATTAGACAAGAGAAAGAAATTAAAGCAATAAAGATACGAAAGGAAGAAGTTAAACTGTCATTATTTGCTGATGATATGATACTCTACATTGAAGACCCAAAAAACTCCACCAAAAGACTTCTAGACTTAATTGACAGATTCAGTAGAGTATCTGGATACAAGGTGAATTCCCAAAATCAATAGCTTTCTTATACACAAGTAACAGACTCACGGAGAGATAAAAAAGGGAAAAAATTCCATTTATAATAGCATCCAAAAAAAAGGAAGTATCTAGGAATCAATCTAACAAAAGAAGCAAAAGATCTCTACACTGAAAAGTACAGCACTATGAAAGAAGAAGTTGAAGAGGTTATAAAAAAATGGAAAGATATCCCCTGTTCCTGGGTAGGAAGAATCAACATAGTGAAAATGGCCATACTACCAAAACTTCTATATACATTCAATGCAATGCCAATGGAAATTCCAACACTATATTTCACAGAACTAGAAAAAAGAATCCAAAAATTCATTTGGAACCATAAGAGACCTAGAATAGAAAAAGCCATTTTAGTCAACAGACACATGGTGCCAGGTGTAACAATTCCCAATTTGAAACTATACTACAAAGCCACTGTAATAAAAACAGTATGGTACTGGCAAAGAAACAGGCCTGAGGATCAGTGAAATAGATTGGAAGATACAAAAACAACTCCAGATGTACTCAGCTACCTCATCTTTGACAAAGGACACCCAACCATAACTAAAATCCAAGTGGATTAAAGATCTAAATATTAAAACAGAAACACTAAACTTGCTGGAAGATAAGTTAGGCGAACCCTTGAGACGTTGACATAGGAAAAGACTTTATGAACAAATCCTCGGTAGCATTGGAACTAGCAGAAAGAATCAACAACTGGGATCTCATCTTATTAAAAAGGTTCCTCACTGCAAAAGAAACCAAGAGAGCTAAAAGACAACCTCCAATGAGGGGAAAAAAATTTTAGCAGCTGCTCCTCAGACAAAGGACCATTATCTTGAATATATAAAGAACTCAAAACAATTGCCCCACCAAATATAAAGACCCAATTCAAAAATGGGCATCTGAAATGAACAGACATTTCTCAGACAAAGAAGTAAAAGCATCAAGTAAATATATGAAAAAATGTTATTCAAGAGATGCAGATGAAAACAACACTGAGATTCCACCTCACCCCACAAAGAATGGCTGCTATCAAGAAATCACACAATAACAAACGTTGGCGGGGTTTTGGGGAGAAAGGAACCCTTCTCCATTGTTGGTGGGAGTGCAGACTGGTGCAACCACTGTGGTAATCAATTTGGAGATACCTCAGAGAACTAGGATTAGAGGTCCCATTTGACCCAGCCATCCCTTTGCTGGTTATCTTTGCAAAAGAATTAAAAGAATCATATCACAGTGATATATGTGCACCTATGTTTATAGCGGCACAGTTTGTAGTAGCTAAAACTTGGAAACAGCCCCTTTGCCCATCAGTTGGAGACTAGATAAAGAAGATGTGGTTTATTTCTATAAAATGGACTACTACTCAGCCATAAAGAATGAGAAATTAGATTCATTCATAGGAAAATGGATCCATATTGAGGATATACTCCTAAGTGAAATAAATAAGTCACACTTGTATAAATACCAAATGTTTCTCTGGTGTGAAAAACGATAATGGAACATAAGATCCCAATGACATAATTGGCAATGTAAAATAGGAAGAAAAGGGCTAAAGGTGTAGGGGAAGTGGTAAGGGTAGGGGAAAGGTAATAAGGGAAAAGAAAGAAAACATGATAAAATGAAAAAATGGAAATAAACTATTTGTAAATAGGGAAGGGAGGAGGGGGTGAAGGGAGGGCAGAGATAAGGGGAACAACTGAGGACCAAGACCTGTCATGTAAAGTGCAAGATCCCAATGATGAATGTAACTGTACTGTATACCTAAAATGTACCAATAAACTCAATGAGAATAAATAAATAAATAAATAAAATTCAGTTTTATTTTCAACAAGTTAAGAAAAACAAACATCAAAACAGTTTACCCAGACTTTAATAGGAAGAAAGGTGTTGTTTCGGTATGTATAAAGTATAACTAGTATAGTAAAAATGTTTTGTTAAATATTAAAATATAATAACAAGGTAATTTTTTGTGATTCCAGGGATCAAATTCAGGACCTTATGCTTGTGAGGCTGGTGTGACGCCACTGAGCAAAATCCCCAGCCCAAAGGCAATTATTAAAGACATTTGAAATTGCATTTAATGTATGGATAACTGGCTCCACACCTGACGTATTGCATCCTATATTTCTTCTCCATTTACTCTAAGGAACTAGAAAAGTTATTTTAAAACAATAGATCAGTGGTCTTTCTAAGAACACCTCAGACTCTGATTGCAGCTGCAGTATTATTCTGAACGACAGCAATTTTTTTTTATGGTTTTCCCATTTTTCTTCTCTACCATTCCTGATTTCTTGACTCCATGTTTAGCAGTTAACTAAACGCATCCTCCTGAGGCATAGATGTGATCTAAGGTTTAACCTACCATTCAAAGAAGGGCAGTGATTCTCAAGCCTCCTTTCCTATGTATGAGCATTATGTAGGAAAACTGCTGCAAGAGATTCCTGGGTCCCCTTCAGACCTAACAAAGCGGTGCCTTCAGGCCTTCTTCCCCTGAATACATGGCTAATCTCACATAACCCAGTGCTTGGTTCAGCTAAAGCAAGAAGTTAAAACGGAAGACATTTATTTCCACAGGTCCTAACTCACAAACTGAGATCCAGTAAAAAAAGACAAAATGTTGGGCCATTACTCCTAAAACATGAGTGAGTGGCATGACCAAGAAAGATCTCTGCACCAACAAATCAAACACAGCTGGCTCCACTGCCCCCTTCCACAGAAGCCATCACCTTTCCTGACCCCAGAAGATGAAGGACAGCAGGCAGTGACCAGCACAGGGGCTATAACTCCAAAAGAACAATGTTTCCACAGCCTTTCTATCCATCTCTACTTATTTCTCCCAGCTCCAGTCCATGGTCTCTCTTACTGTCTTGTACCATCCTCACTTTAATTCTCTTCTCTTTCCTCTTTCTCATTTTATCTTTCCCTTTATTTTTGATAATGTATTTACCTCTTTATCTCCTTCTTGACTTTCTCTTGTTTAATAATTCTTTTTTATATAAAATAAGCAAATTTATACAGTAGATGTATGTCAGAATACATTCAGACTAAGGAGATGGACCACCAGCTATTTCCTTACTATGTGTGATATACAATGTTTTTACTATACTTTGTGCTGTCCTAATTTCACCTGTGTGAGGTCTTGGTCTGAAACATCTGTGATCCACATTTAAGTGAGGTTCACCGTGCTCTTCATAAACTTCATGGAGGCCATCAGAGCAGTTTCAGTATTTCAGAACTTCAATTTCCCATAGGCTACATAAATACACCTTAATCACAGAGCCAGGACTTGATTTACAAATATCCATAATTTAATTGAAGAAATGACTATAGTTATGTAAGTTTTATTATGTATATTGTATGTGGGAAATTAAACTATCTCAGTTTGGAAATTGAAAGTTGACCACTACCATGTAGAACATATCTATTGAATGGTAATATTTTTGTTTCAGATATCCAAAATCTTTACAGAAATGCATAAGTGGGTTTCTAACTCTGATTAATAAGCATATCTGTTGATTATTTTAAATCTCCCCAAGTTGTCTTTATTTTTATTAAAGTTTATGTTTTGTAGTCTGTTATGCATTTCTGAGACTGCATCTTTCATTCAGAGTGAAAGAATTCTTCTTTTGGTTTTAAAAAATAAGGGAGAACACACCATAAATAAGCAGATTACATATGCATTTTATTGAGATGTCTGATCTCCACTTTTAATGAAATTTCAGGTTTTCTAAAGTCATCCTGATACATACACTGGTAATTTCTGAATATTTGTTGGAACTCATCAACTTTCCACACTATCAGCAAGAAGGGTTAGTAGTGTGTCTGCAGATGAGAGTAAAAATCTTTCTTTAGAGGAATCCATTTAATAAATTTACAAATTTAAAGATAATTAAGAAAATGATTACTCAAGACTCATTGAAACTTTTCCCAAAAATTATTTCAGTAGCACCTTCCCTAAGGGCTGTGATATCAGTGATTTTATTACCATTTGTTGATTCTCTACTTTAGGCTAACTGTTCTAATGAACATAAGGGAAATCATGAGAAAATCTCAGTATCTGCCCATCAGAGCCAAGCTCAGTGGTTGAACATATCTATAAGCAAATAATAAAAATGATAATCTATATATTTAGCCTCATAGTTTGTCCCTCTCCCCAATAAATTTAGGTTGGGGCCAGGGATTTAGCTCAGTAGTGCCACCACCTGCCTCTCAAACAGAAGGTCCCAAGTTTGATCCCCAGTACCAAAATAAATAAATTAATTAAATTAGGTTCACTAAAGTACAGTTACTGTGAAGTAGGTACAATAATTGGAGTACCAGAAAAAGGCTCAGTGAAGGAAATAGTAAACATGACTCATGACTCGCTTTATAGTCAGATATATAAGAACAGAATTTTAACAGAGCATAAAATGTGATTAAAGCAAAAGTGGTATTTCCTTACCAAAAAATAGGCTGGAATCCAGCAGATTAACATAACATAACTCTGAACATGCTTATATAGCTAAATTCTAAATTGAGTAAATATTTATCAATATATCTATCAATAATTGGCAGATGGGTAACATGCTTTTTCACCATTTCTGTTTTCAGTATGAAAGGTTTTAACCTCACGGATGACCGTACAAATGCCTTTTTGAAGTATTTCAAACATTTGGTGAAGGAGTTCAGCCAGATCAAAAGTGATGAACTTGCTGTGTCTTCTTTATTTTCTCATCTGATTGTTGGGGATTTATTTCCTTTGAGAAATATTACTGCTAAAGGAATAGCTAATAGCTAATTAAAGCATTATTCCTGTAAAGTTTTGCTGAAATCACCACAGTTTTAAAACATCAGCCCTATAACTCAGTTTATATATAAGACTAATAAAAAAGAGTTTTATTTTATGTTCTATCTATAGTTTCTAGGCCATAGTTACAGACTACTGTAAAGTCCTGATTTGTAATAAGACCTTATGGTAAATACATGCCTTTCTTCATGCATTTATTTTTTACTTTTAGTTTTCCTCATTTTTTTACTATTTAAATTTAACTGACACATAAAACATAAAAATGTACACATCGGTGTGGTGCTTTGTGATATTTGACACATGTATGCATTGTGTAATGTTTAAATCAATTCTTTTCAAAACATTTATTGTGGTTTTGTACTAAAACATTCAAAATCCTTTCTTCTATCTTTTTGAAATGCACAGTAGTACCATACGTTAGCTATGGTCCTTCTACATACAGCGTCACACCAGAACTTCTTTCTCCTATGTAACAGTAAGTTAGTACCCATTGGTCAGCCTCTTCCCTTCCTCCCTTCTCACTATTATCCCCAGCCTCTGGTAACCATCATTCCACTCCCAAGTTCTATGACATCAACTTCCTTTGAGTATTTCCCACAAGAGTGAGATCACGCACTACCTGTCTTTGGGTGCCTGGTTTATTTCACTTAACACAATTATCTCCAGTTCCATCTGTGTTGTTGCAAAAGACAAGATTTCTTTTTAAATAGCTAAAGAGTATTCCACTGTGTTTGTGTGTCCATTCATCAGTTACGACACATTTAGGTGTTTTCCTTTATTTGGCTATTGTGAATAATGCTGTAGTAAACGTGAGAGTGCACATAAGGTAAATGTGTCATAGCTCATCTTATTTCTCAAAAAGGCATAAAAACTTAATATAATTCTAAACTTAATAGTTAATCTCTAGATACTCTAAAATAAAGGAAGCAGTAGGGGAAACAGGAATGGTTTGGGTTCTCACAAAATATTCTAAGAAGTAAAAACAAAATTCTTTGTTTTTCTATTGATGTTTCTCTGGTTGAAAGGTGAAAAATTAGGGAGCAGACTGCACCCTCTTATTGTCAACACTTTAAAAGAAAATTAATTAAAGAAACTTGGCTCTCTTTTGGAGCAGGTGGGATTTGAAGAGTACCATTTAAAATAAGGCAAATTACTCTCCTTTCCATGATGTTCCCCTTGAAACAGAACTGGATGCTTTTCCAAGAACATGCAGTGTATATTTGTTTCTGTCTAATCAAGCCATTTCTCTTCATTTGGTTTTACACTTCCTCCAGGTGTAGTCAACATTTCTTGTCTATCAGCCCATAAAAAAGGGAAAAGAATGATTTTTCAGCCCCAGGATTTGGCATAGACAATCTAAGCTTTAAATTATGATTTTGGAACCCCAATAAAAAGCAAGATACACTTCCAAACACCACTGTACATGTAAGCAGATATATGAGCAATACCACCTGCTCCCTCAGCTAATTCTTGCCCTCTCCTTGGGGCATTTTTAAATGTATTTTTTTTTCCTTTTCTTTTCTTCTTTAATTGCTACACTAACCACAAGCATCAGAAAAGACCATATGCAGCTAATCTGCTGCATGAGTTAAGACTCTGTTCAATATTTCAGCGTTTCCAAAAATGATATGTTCCTTGATTGGCTCTGCCTATAATCTTGTTTTCAATTTCTATCTGTCGTGGGCCTCTTCCTCCTGCCACATATCCATATCAGCCTAACTGCACCACATGCAGTGCCAGCTGCTAGAAATGCCTTGATACCAATGCATGTGACACTAAGACGATCTGCTCTGTCCCTTACAATTAAAAGGGACAACTGTGGGCATACTGTCTCCCTACCTGGCCCCATCACACATGCAGCCAACAGATGCCACCACACACAACTCATGTTAAGTACAGAGAAAAAATGTAAATATGTCCCCTAGAAAAATTTCAAGGACTGAGGCCCCATGAGATCGGTAACTTTGTGAAGAAAACAGATGTTAAGGCAAAAGAAAAGAAGACACGGCAAGGTAACCAGCACTTTATGGCCTCTGTCCAAAGCCAAGTTTCACATTTGCCTCACGGGTTAACGCACCTGTCCCTCCTACTGTGAGCCGTCCAATTACTGGGCTGGTGACAGGCCAGAATTAAACCCACTGGCAAGCGTTCTCCCCGTGTCCATCAGCACGTGCTCCGAAAAGGCTTCAGCCCTGGCGGCAGCAAGCAATGCTTCCTCTGATAACCGCTTCTCCCAGAAAACCACTTTCAGAACAGACAGTGAGCCAAGAACACTCACTGTGATCTCTGCATTCCCTTACTGCTAACAAGCTTCCCTCTAATGATCATATAAACTGAACTAGGATACACTGAAAGAAGGCTTTAAAAAAGAGGCAGAACCAAGCACTGCAAACAAGATTTACAGCATAAATTATAGCCACAAGGACACTGTAGATAAATTACAGCAATGCCGGATCCAAAATGTAACAGTTTGTCTTAAGAGGAATAAGCACAACTAGAAATATTGAATTTTATGACTTTACCCTAAATTCAGTCTGTCATTATCTTTGGTCTTGAGTCCAAATATTATTATTTAGTCTCTCCAAAATTATCTTAGGCCCCAGAGTTAATGCAAACATTAAAAAATCATCATTTAATACTGCATTATTCTTCAAACATTTAGTGCCAATAATTCAGTATTAGATGTTGAAAAATGATCAGAAGGGGTTTTTCAGCTACTCTTTGTTATCAGATGTATGCATTCCTTCTAAAAGAAAAGTTCAAATATTCAGGCATGAATGCACACATTCAGGCAATCTCTATGGCCTTAAATAACCTCAGTAATAATTCAATTACATATTAACTAGCCAGACCTACTTCTTCCCATAAAGGAATATCTGACTCCTTAAATAAATACATATGTGTACATATACTCAATAAAAGACATAAAGATGCCATAAAAGAGCACACAGTAAGGTTCACAGCAGCACTTTGTGGTGATTTTTTGGTAATAGCCAAAAAAATAAGGAAAAAAACTTAGTATTCATAATAAATAAATAAAATATGTTATATTAACACAACGAAGTACTACACAATAAAAATGAATAAGTCATTCCCATAACAACATAAGAACATTTTACAAACGTAATGTTGAATGAAAGAAACCAAACAAAAGGGAATACATATTTTGTATTCTATGTAAATAAAGTTCAAAAAAAATAAAATTTATGCAATGATAAAAGTGATATTGCCTTTTGTTAAGAGAGAGGGTGATTGAGAAAGAACACAAGTAGGTCTCTGTGTTGCTGGTAATTTTCTAATTTGTGATCTGTGTAGCACTCCACAAGCATGTTCACTTCCTGAAGAATTGTTGAGTTTAGGATTTATGAATTTAACAGATACAGTTACAATAAAAAATGCTGTTTAACGTTTCTTTTTCTTTTTTTTTTTTTTTGTTACTGGGGATCAAACTCATGACCTTGCTCTTGAAAGGCAGGTGGAGGAACCACTGAGCTGAATCCCAGCCCCAAAACATTGTTTTAGATACAGAAAAAGAAAGCCTTACTAACAAAAGCAGTTTGCAATTCTAAATAGTTTATGCTCCTAGTTTTTTTTAAAAAAATGTAGAAACTATAGGGAAGTCCATTGCTACAATAAGAGAGCAGAGACAAAAGAACCCCATGCTATAGAAGCCTACAGCTACATGTTCAAAACATGTTAAACAGAGGCAAAAAAAAAAAAGCCTGTGAGCTTCAGATCACAAGAAAGAACAAAGTCTTCAGGAATGGATGTACAATATTCTCAAGCCAATACAAAACACTGCTCTGAACTAGAAGTTCTCAGGCTCCAAATGGAAGCAACTGCCAAGCACAGAAGGGAAAGAAGAAAACATCTTGCTTAAGATGAGCTTGAAAGTCAAAATTTAAAGACCTACGAAGAAAGCCAACCCATTATATGAAAGCCTATAAACTCAACAAAGCCCACAAACATAAGAAAGTGGAAGAACTTATTTCTAAGAAAGTGGGAATGGTAAAGCCAAATGAAAATTTTTTAAAATAAGCACTTAATATCCTTAAATTGATAAAAGAAGGAAAATCCCTCAATGTAAAAAAAAAAATCAGAAGGTTATGGGACAAAACAGGTAGATATGAAACAAAAACAGGCTGATATTTTTAAAGATTATTTATAAAAGCAAAAATGAAAACAATTAAGAATGAATTTAAGGCAGGCAGCAGCAACCCTGAGTAAATGCCCGGCCCTCAGGTGTAGGGAAGGTGGGATGGGTAGGGGAAGAATAAAAAGGGAAAAGAAACAAATGTGAGAGAATGAAAAGATGAAAATAAAGTGTTTGTAGATGGGGAGGGGAGGAGGGGGTGAAGGGAGGGCAGAGGTAAGGGGAAAAAATGAGAATGAGGACTTGTCATGTAGAGGTACAAGATCCCAACAATGAATGTAACTGTATTGTATCCCTAAAATGTACCAATAAACTCAATTAAAGCTGAAAAAAAAGTTTAAAAAATTTAAAAAAACAATGAATTTAAAAACAAAGTACACTTTAGACTAAAATCCAGCTAAAGAATTAGTTATTGAACCAGTAATGAGGAATTAATCCAGTCTTGATTTTCACCAACTTTTCTTACTTGGATTCCTATCTTCTCTTTCTACATGAGTTTCTTTTCAATGTTGTCTATAAAATTGTTAATTTCTACTAATGATTTCCAAACATTTTATGTCCGTAAAGAACCTCTACCCTTCTATGTAGATACATATGATGTATAAATATATCATATGACATAAACAGTTGCCTAATGAGCACATCCATATGGATAGAATGAAGTATCCCAAACTCAGCTCATCAACTTCTGTCTCCCCCTTGATGCTTCGATTTTGCCCTATATTTCCTGTCTCAGCAGCTAACAGTACTGCTTATCATTTACAGTAAATTCCCAAATTATGAATGAGTTTCATTCCAGGTGAACGTTTATAAGTCACATTCATTCATAAGTCCAACAAAGTGAATCTTATACACCTCTGACACAAATATACAATGTAAGCATTAAAAAAACAAACACACAAAAATACTATCAATAAACTATTTTTACTTTTACAGTTACCTTAAGATGGTGTTACACTATTCCCACTTTTGTTTCCATGGTTATTGCTTTGTGCTTTCTAGCAGTTCCCTCCATATCACCATTGCTTTTCATCTTGCTTCCAGACATTCTGGAGTCTGGCTGAGTTCTGTACACTATCACAGTGTACAGTAAGCACACTCCAGCACAACTGTGACAATGTCCAGCTGACATGTGAGCTGCTTCCACAATTTGTTCACATCTGCAAGGCATAATGGGAGCTCCCTTCATATCTGTGAAAGTCTATAACCAAATGTTGTTAAGTCAGGGACTTACTGTATTCATTTCAGGAACTTGAGAGTCATCCTTGAGAGTCAACCGTCTTTCAGAAGCATCATTCTGTCTAGACCTTGTGTTTATAAACTCTATCCTCAGTTCTCTGTCCTAATGTCCATCCCAATGTGATCCAAGTAGTCTTTTTCTAAAACATTTCAATCTCAACTGCTTTCTAGTGGTCTCCTGAGTTAGTGACTCTTTTACTCATCTTCCAGACAGCTCAGTTTTTAAAACTCTTTATATTAACCCAAAACAAAATAAAAGTCAACACAAAGTCAAATGAAGAATGATTTCTTCAGATAAAGAAAGACATAACAACTATTTGTTCCTTAAAATAAGAAAACATTTTTCTTATCTTTGGAGCTTCGCTTTATAAATCCTACTTTCTGCCTGTCTGGCCTTAAGGAAGATAATTTGAAATTGACATGATGACAAAAAGAAACATTATGTACAACACAAACAGACCATTATAGGCTGAATTGTGAAGAACAGTGAGATTAAGAACCTGTGCCCCAGAAATAGACAAATCTGGGGTTAAATTCTAGTTTCACTTAATAAATGGTGACTTTGAATAAGTGACTTACCATTTCCAGTTCTCAATTTTTTAGTTCATAAAATGCAGGCAATGACAGTACCATTCTTCTTCTGTGGATGAAATGATGTCATACATGTAAATCATTTAGGTGGGCCAGGTTCCCAGTTGGTACTCAATAAGTGTTAGTCTTTATTATTTTAATTATTGAATACTTACAAGAATTTGGGAAGGCCTTAGTCAGTGCTACATTACTGTTTTAAAATGTGGCACTCAACTTATAAAGAGAGAAGTTTTATTTAGATCACAGTCTTAAAGATTTCAGTCCATGAGCATTTGACCCCATTGCTTTGGCCTGTGATAGGCAACATCATGATGGATCAAAAAAAGTTCTCCTCATGGCCAAAAAATAAAAAAGAGAAGAAGAAAAGAACTAGAATTTCACTGTCTTTCAAGAGCATGACCCCAATGACCTAAAGACCTTCCACTAATCACAACATTTTAAAGACTCTGCAATATTGATGAGAATTGCTAGCAAAGGGGGAGAAACAAGTCCCTTCACCCTCCTCCATCTTCCCCTTCCTCTCTCTCTCTCTCTCTCTCTCTCTCTCTCCCTCTCCCTCTCCCTCTCCCTCTCCCTCTCTCCCCCCTCTCTCTCTCATACCCTATTGGTGGAACATGACAAGGAGCCAGCTGGCTAAGCAGGAATATGGTGAGCAACATCTCAACCCAGAAATACAAAGTCAAGAGGTTTAGGTTTGGCAATGCTTATGAACAGGCACAGAGAGGTGTAGGTATATTATACTTGTTTGGCAATCTAAAACCTTGAACACAGTGAAAATGTTTTTCCTGTCCACGGTTAATGTCCAGTGCAGATCAGCAGGGGTCATCTGTTCATTACGGTTATTTAAGAACCCAGATTTCTGGAAGTTTCCACAATTACCTTTGCAGCAGGAGCATAATATACTGTTTAACACTTCAATTCCAGAATGATACATGTCCCTTCTGGTCACATTTTTTCAGCCAGACAAAGTCACATGGCCATGCCTAATTTCAGAGGGTAAAGCAAAATGAAGTCCAACCATATATCCGCAGGGCCAAGGGTCAGAAATATTTGATAAATGGCTGTATTTTATAAATAAATTAAAATGTTCCATTTGTAGATTAATAATAAGAATGTGTCACAAACCAAGAATTACAATTAATCAAATTCTGTGTAATAACAAAAAAAATGAAAGAAGGGGGAAGGGGAGGAGAAGGGAGGAGAGAGAGAGGAGAGAGAAGGAAGAAAGGAAGGGAGGGAGGGAGAAAGGAAGGGAAGAGGGAGGAATTTACTAGACATTTAGTAATACTAGACATAAATACAATGTTCTATAGGAGACACTGAGTCTCCAAAGGAGTTTAATGACTGAGATTGCGTACTTGCAACATTACCCTTACAATTGTATCCCTCAGACCAAAGTAGTAAAGAAAAAATATATTATTTGAATTTATTTTTATTTAATAAATATTATTTTATTTTATCCCATCCCCCACTCAAGCCCTCTCCCTTCCTGTGAACAGAAGTTTTGTTTCCATTTGTTTCTTCTATTCTCACTTTTTTTCCTCATCCCTTCCTTCCTTTCTCCCTCAAAAACATATTATTTTAAAGACACTGAACAGATTTTTCTTTTAAAGCAATGTGATAATGCAATGTGAAAAAGCAATGGACCAATGATGGTATAAACCCTGAAAAAAAAAATCTGAGTCCTAGTATTAGTCCTCTTAATATGGCTATAGAAAATGAGACTGATTAGGTGAATGCCTCAGATAGATTTAATTTAAAGGGCCAATTTCTACTGCTGGCAGAGGTTGCTTGAGGTGGATCAGCCAGCCTTGTTATGTAACAACCCAACTGTGACTAGGAAGTACTTCTTCAACTTCTGAAAGACTATACTTTTCTCATTGGTTCTAGCTAGTAATTATGTGTCACCTTAAGCTTTAATGAGTCAAAAATCACACATTTGAATTTCCAAATCTCTCCTCTGCATCATTAAGTTTTTGAGGCATAGAGTTTCATTATATTTTCCTAAAAATTTGCAATTTGGCTTGTATCCTGGAAGCAGGCAGGTACACAGAATGGAAGACAGCACATACCTGCCAATTACATATTTCTTAAAAATATGTGGAAATGCTTTCATTTTCTTATCATGAGAGTTACTGTCCCACCCTTTGAACATTTTAGCCATCTTATACATAAGACAATCTGGATAAGCAAAGGTATAGTTCAGACAAGGGTTTTTATTAGCATAAAACCTGCTAGTGATCACCCCAACACTTGTGATATGCTAAAACAACTCAACATGGCCATCTTCTGAATTCAAAGTATTAAACTCTTACATCCCATCCTAAGACTATACGTAGCCTTCACAGAGAAAAAGAAAAAGAGAGACCCCTCTCTCTTTTTGTGTGAGAAGGGGGGTAATAATGACCAGAGAAAACCTGACATGTGATGGCATCTTCCAAGCACATCCTTAATAAGGCCAGACTACTTTAGGGCATCTGTTTTATATACATTAATTATGAATTATTAATATGCATTGTCTTTTCAACTAATCATCAGAAGGTGTGCCTTGGGTGATGTTTGAAATACAGGACTCTTAAAACATTAGGTGGTAGAAACTCAATTCAAACTGCCCAGATGGGAAAGGTCCATTTTGACTCACAAACCTTAGAATGTGTTGGGGATGATTAGATGTAAAAGTCAAAAAATATATTCAGAAATTCAATTCTGTACCTCTCTGATCCCCTTTCCTCTGCTTGGCATTACTCTCAAGCAGGCTTTTCCATGGTTGAGGGGAAAGTAGCCACCAGCCACGCCAGCTCCATTCAACCCAATAAGGAGTGCTAGGAAAAAAGACCAACCTCTTTCCCACAGGTTCCAATAAAAGTACAGGGCAGGGCTGGGGATTTATTTAGCTCAGTGGTTCCTACACCTGCCTTGCAAGCACAAGGACCCGAGTTTGATCCCTGGTACCAAAAAAGGAAAAAAAAAAAAGTACAGGGCAAAAAGTCTCTCAAGGCCAAATTCTGAGGCATGGGAATATCCTAATAAAGATCAAGATCAGCCTAGCCCATAACCCCTGGTCTGAGGGTGATGAAGAGGAAGTTACACACACAAAAAAAAAAAAATCAAGAAATGGATCCAAAGAAAAGATACATAAGCAAAATTATCAATAAATGTCCAGTACTGGGATTGACTATTTAAGGACACAACAGACAGAACTAATACTTCTCAAGCAATTTCCAGTCAATCTCTGAGGACCATTCAATAACACAAAATAAAATAAATTGAAGATTTATAAAATTATTCGAAGTAAAGAAAAATCTATAGTCTATTTTTAAGGAAGAAGAGGTGATGGAAGGGATGAGGAAATGGAAAGAAGAAAAGAAGAAGATAAAGAGGGAAGAAAACAAAAATCAACTTAAAATCTAAATAAAACCGACTCTAAGTTCCATGGCTCTCATATTACTTAAAAAGTTACCATCTGTTTCAAGATAATTGTGAATTTCTGGCATGTTTCATTTATCTCAGTGATGTCACTGGATGGACTGTGTTTCTTTTTTTATCCTGTGCAATCTTTGTCACCTCTTAATTTCTACCCCTTAGCATCTTACTATGCACAAACAATTTAAGGCAAATTTTCCAGATTTCATTGCCCATGGAGTTTTACTGGTTGTAATACTGCAAATGGCAAGGCCAAAGAAGTTATCTCCTATATTTCCTCAGTTTTCATTGAACATACAGAATGCCCGTGGACTCTCAGTGCACAATTGTGTCCCTCCTAGCACAGAGATGGTATTGTGCCATGACTCTTCCCCTCCTTGTAAGTAGCCCTTAGCTTCATCTATATTCCCTCTCTTCATAGGGCTCAAACTCAAGTCCTTCAAATCAGCGTGAGGACCATGGCTGAGGCAAAGAATGCACTGTACTCCCCTCCTGCCATAAGTCCTTAGGGAAAAATTTCTCCTCTGTGAAGCAAAACCCTTGAAGTAAGGCTATTCAAGATCCACCATTCATTCCCTTGCTAGCTGTCTAAACTTCCCAGATATCTATAATTGCCAACTTAGAGTCCAGCTAGGATCTCTGCTAAAAACTGGCCATGAGCTGACTCCATACCTGTTCGTGAAAAATATCTTTTGGAGTTCTAATATTTTAATGTAAGTTCTCACCAGATTTCTTCCCTTTATCTCTCCATAAAACATTAAATGGCTTTGATCACTTTCTAAAGTGTGACTCATTCATTAGCTATATGAGGTTTCATTAGTTTTCCACAAGAAATATCAGATTTACATTTTGTCAAGGTAAAATTTTTAAAAAACTATTTTATCCTCCCTTTTATTATCTTTAGTCTTAGGTACATTTTTCTTGTTTGGGTCCTCAGCCCCAGTCCATATTATCACTTTTATTCTCTCTCTCCCTCTCCCTGCCACACTACTATGATCTCAATGGTTCTGTCCCTTCAAAATTCACTTATTGAAATCTAATCCCCAATGTGATGATATTAGGAAGTAGGGCCTCTGGAAGGTGATCTGCTCATGAGGGTGGCAACCTGGTTAATGGGATTTGTACTACTATAAAAGAGGCCCAAGAAAGGTCCTTTGCCACTTCTGTCATGTGAGGTTAGAGTGAAAAGACAGCTATTTAAGACTCTATCTGTGTGCCTCACTATATTAACAATCTGTTGAGGGTTCTGTTGTTCAATTCACATAGATATTGTGAGTTGGCAAAGTGCAGATCCATTAACGTTAGTGTCTCCAAGCTGGGAGTGCCAGTGGCTCTCGCTTCTTAGTGTTATACCTCTTACTGTAGCCCTATGTCCTAGAAGTTAGCAGTCCCTGATGGCTCTCAGAGGCCCCCATCAGCTTTTCTACAACCAATACTCACAGCCCTGTTAGCTTTCTGAAGCCCTACCAGTGCCTCTTTAGAGTTCTTCTGCAAGAGTCCATAGTTCTGTCATTCTGCTGCTCCTACTTCACAGCTCCACTGCTACCAGCTCTCTACTCACTCTCTGACCTCTTTAGCAGCCTTCTGCCTGCTAAGCACATTCAGGACTAAACAGCCCTTAGTGTTGCCAGCTATTTCTTAGTGCAACCAGCTCAGCCTACTCAACCTGAGCAAACATCACAAGTACACAATAAGAGCATGCAAACAAGGATTTCTAGGGCCTGTGCTGCACCCCAGAGGGTTAGGCTACAGGGAGGTAGTGCGAAGGAAGAGGAGCTCTCCTGAAGTAATAGGAGGAGATTGAAGGGAATGTTGCCAATATAGAGAAGGGATAATCTGTGCAGGGAGTCTCTTACATCTTGCAGACCTGTTTAGGAACCTGCAAGGCATGGTAGAGGTGACAAGGGAGTCTTATGATCATCAGCAATTTCTGTAGCAGAAGTGAAGATTTTTAGGCACCTGGTGTAGCAACAGCTAGAGCATCTCAAAGGTCCTGATGTATCTAAAACAGCCTCAGCTGTCATGACTACAGCCCAGTGTACACGCAGAAGCTTCTGCCAAAAGGAAAAGGCAGTGGGGCTGAAGTCACAACTGCCTGTTTTTCCAGAGAGTTTCTAGGAATAGTGGCAGTGTAGATCACAGCCCAACAGAGATCAGGGATTTGGGAATATTTGTGGCAGCCCCAAGCTGATCCCAAACTTTGCCCTGTTAGGCACTGTCATCTGGCTCAGAGAAGCTCCAGCAGCACCCAGCAGTCAAGTGGAGAGAAGGGAATCTCAGCTGTTGGCTAAGCCTCCACTCCTGTCAGGGCTGCAGAAGGGAAAGGCAGCCTAGGGAATGGGAGCAGGGAGAACTCAGAGGGAGCAGGAATATACTACAGTCAGTCAGTCATTACCTACCCGGTCACCCTTGGGTTAGTCTAGTAACAAGGGGTAGAGGTGTGATGCCCATCTGTCTGGCGAAATCAAGCACATTTTAGGTGTCAAAGGGAAAGTATTCCTTGGGAAAAGTGGGGCCTCACTGTTCAGTCTCAACTAGATATACAATCTTCTATCACCTTGATCTCTGTCTTCCAATTTATGCTGTTTATAAGCCTCTTCACTTATGCTATTTGTTATAGCAGACAAAATTTTCTAAGTAGTAACTTTTGAAGTAGTTGCTCTGAGAGAACAAGGCCCCAAAGCAGACCTCACTTGTTTCCTTAGTGCAGCAGCAGCAGCATTGCCATGGAGCATCAGTAGCGCCATGGAGCATTTCAGTCTAAAAGCTCATCGGGCAAGGAGAAACAAGGCCCAGACTCAATGGATAAGGAGAGTTTAAAGCATCCTACAGAACCTGCACAGATTGCATCAAGCCCAAAGCTGATATGCCATGAAAAGCACCATGCTCTAGCTTTTGCAGGAGTCAAGTGGGATGGGTGAAAAGGCCAGCAGCACAACACTAAATAAGGAGCATTACTAAAAGGAGCTTCAGCAGAGTGGGCAGAAAGACACTGTGCAGAACACAGAGCACAACTGCTGCTCCAAATATATGAAAGTCTCAAAAGAATAAACTAAGAGAAACTCTCACCTTAAAAGGCACAAAGTTCTTTTGACGAGAAGAGGCAGATAAGGACCATAAATTAGAAATCTACTCACTTTCTTTTCCACCTAACATACTGAAGCTAGAAACAGCTTCCCAGAGTTCTCAGTCTCTACTGGACAATATTCTGGGGAACTGAAATGCTCCCAAGTCACATAGTTATTTAACATCTCATCTACAAAGCTTAAAGTTCACCTGAGTGGCTTTACAAGCAAATTTCTTGAATCAGACCTCTGGTGGCTGGGAAATACTTTTCATTCTTGCAAATAGAAATGAAGATTTTATGAAAAGAAAAAATAAAAGGCTGGAATTTGACCAGAACTAGACCAGATATTTATTTGATAGGGCAAGTTACAAATTCAGAATCTAACTCAGTCAACATTAGCTGATACTTTACAAGTATTCTTGGTTCAAATTCTTCCCAAAGAGCACTAAACAGATCTGCATATAGGTAGAAATGTGTGTTGAAGATATAAGGAGTCCATATTCTATTCCCTGTAGAAGCAATAGAGAGAAGTGACCCATGATGTTTTCCTTGTCCGGGTTACTGAGTGAATTTATTGCCTACTTTCTCCTTCAACATCCTCACTCTTTATTTTCCCTTACTATAAAACAAAGAATCAACTGGAAAAAGAAACAAATAGATCTGGTTTTTTTTTAGATACCTGGCATATGTGTATATTTAATAAATAGATGTTGCTAGAGAAAATGAAAAAAGGAAATAAAGGAGGAAGCAAGAAACTGGAAAATAAATGAAAGGAAGGAAAAGAGAAGAAAAATAATAAAGTAAATATTCTTCATTTTCCTATGTTAAAAAAATTGACACTTTTGCCTCCTAAAGGAAAACACAGACCACCCATATATTTACTCTGATTAATGAATACACTTTTTAAAAAATATGTAAAGGTATAAATTTTAGATCAATTGTATGACCCTTGACACAGGACTTTTCGGAACAAAGAGCAAAACTATAGAAAACCAAAGGTTTTTGGAAAGCTTGGTTTTACAACCCAGGAAAATAGAAATACCTCCAAATTCTGTGAGCAATGTCTATGAGGTGTTTTATAGAGCCCTTTCCTTAAAGAATATTTGTGATAATTTTTCTTATTTAATTTCCTAGCCTGAGTTTTAAAAGGAACGATGACAAGAATGAATCACCTCTATGTCCTGCACATCTTATCTTTAAAAGGGAACCTCACAGAGGAAAGAAATATGCTCTGTCAAAGATTGGCTTTGTTAGAGGCAATCCAAACAGCTTTTGAATTTAAAGAAAAATGTTATTAAGGGACTGCAAGGATATGGGGAAAAAATGAGAACCAAGATCTGTCATGTAAAGGCAAGAGATCCAATGATAAATGTAACGGCACGGTATACCTAAAAAGTACAAATAAACTCATATTTATTTTTAAAAAGAGAAAAAAATGTCATTATTGAGTTTCTGAAAAACAATGGACATTGGAAAGAAGTGTGAGCTTCAAATTTAGGAAAATAAAAGTAACAGTGACAAACACTGACCAGTTCATCATCTGAGTTTAACTTTAAAAGTTCAGATTTGAAGATTGTCAGCTAGTTACTCTCTTCCTTATCACAAGAAAATAATTCCCAATATAAAGGAGGACAGTGTCAACCAAAGGCTTGACATGGTGATAATAAAGCAATAACCTTCAAGAAGAGAAATGTACTACAAGAGCTTCTGTGTGCATGAACTCTGTCTCAGTCTCCTGAGGCTACTGTAACAAAAATATCTTATACTTGATATTTTATTTTAAAAATAAGAGATTTTTGTTCACAATTCTAGGTGTTATAAGATGCCAGCAGGTTTGGTATCTAGTAAAGGTCCAGTTCTGCTTCCGAAATGGCATCTTGTTGCTGCCTCTTCATATCATATGGTGGAAAGACAAATATTGTGTCCTCCAATGGCAGGTGAGGCAAGCAAACTCCTTCAAGCTCTTCAATGAGAGCATAATCTCATTTGTGCCTTCATGACTTAATTGTGCCCTGATGGTGTTGCCTTTTAATACTATCACAGAGGGGATTACATTCCAAAAAAATGAATTTCAGGCCATGACAAACTCACTCAAAATTTCTCAACAATTATTTTATGGCAGCAATGAGGAACTTGTGAGGAACTGAAATAGAATTGCATATGTGTTCAAAAGTGAACTATAAAAAAATAACCCCCCCAGCTGAACACAAAAGAAACTTAGAAATTACTATTTCATTAAGAAGTAAAAAGCCAAACAAAGTGAAATATCGACGTCTTGATAAAAGTTAGGTCACAGAGCAACTACAACTGTCAAAATTAATGTTAAGAGAAATACATCAGAAACACAAGCTTAAAAGTCACAGTTTCGGTTACATGAGAAACTCAAATTACAAGTAAGAGATCAAAATAAAAGACAGATAATAGGAAGTGTGGAGCAAGATCCTTCTGAGATGGGAAGAGGATCAAAAGGTAGAGGGAGGAGGAAGGAGGAAAGGGAAAGGGGATGAGAAAAGGAATTAAGATGTATCATGCACATGCACCTCTTTCCCACAAAGAATATAAACATAATGTACTGTAACCATGAACTAATCAAAACAAGTTTTTTTTAAAAAATCAGAGACAGTAGATACAAAGAATAAATAGGTGTTGCTAGAGAAAATGAAAAAAGGAAATAAAGGAGGAAGCAAGAAACTGGAAAATAAATGAAAGGAAAGAAAACAGAAGCACATGAGCAAAACTTGTACAAGAACTAATGAGGGTCAGGAAAACCCAATATGTAATTGATACATTACTGGAAAATCAGAGGGAATAAGTTGGGAGAGGGAAGAGGGTTTGTTATAGTAGGATCCTGCACCTCTGAGAGTTTTTCCTCAGCAGCTCTACCAGGTCCTCACCAAGGATCTTGGGGTTGGGGGAGGACTATACTTCAGCAGGAAGAAGGGAAAAGAAAATGTTTTGGATGTGCCAGAGTTAGCTATTTTTAACTTTCTCCCTCAGGAGAAGCTGTTTGACCATAGCCTTTTTGAGCTAGGGAAAAGGAAATACACACTCTAGTTTGCTCTAGCCTTCCACAGGGAGGAAGAGAAATACGCAATTCTATCTTTTGTGTCCTTCCCAAGGGGAAAGCGGAAAATACTGAAAAGCATGCTCATTAAAAGATGGAGACATACATGAGAACAAAAGCGTCGCCCAACAGGCCTCTCTCACAGAGCAGAGACTTACAGTGGAAAGCTGAGAACGTCCCTTCCCGACACACAGCTCTTCCCAGCTCTGACTCCCTCTGTCTTCCGTCCAGCTGCCTCTTCCACTCCATTCTCTAACACATCACTTGTGCCTGCACGTAATGTTCAATATCAACTGCTATGGGTACCTGCCTAAAAAGATTCCTAAATTCATCGTTTGTGTGAACATGACTGTCCAAACAAATCTTTACCCATAGCCATTCTCCTGTATTCCTGTTGCTTGAGCTACATTAAGTAGAATGTACATGTGGTAGTCCTATGAGGACATAAACTTGATACTACGTAATGACTTGCTCCTCACATATGGTAAACTACTTAACAATGTACTGGTAAATTGAAATTGAATGCAGCATGATCTATCTGTCTAGGTTACTTAAAAATGAAGTTGAATAATAAAATTGGCTCCATTTTTGGTGCTTGGGAAGCATGCTGACCAAAAACACTATGGCTGCTCATTCATTAGTCTTGCCTACTAATATCAAGCCCATGGTACCTAGCATTAAATGAAATTCCATTGCTCCAACTCTTTACCCTATGTTTCCTCCTTTTTCCTAATTTTATCAACTATTGAAACTGCCACAAACTTGGCAAGACTTCATGAGGTCTCTGAATATTATATTTAATTGACAGGTTATCAGTAGCCCAATGTTGAAAACATTTGCATTTTTCAGTGTGATTAGAACTAAGGGGTTAAAGAATCCCTATCACACTAAAGTGTTTGGGGTTTTCCCTATATTTTACATTCTGATATATGTGTAATTTCACCTCAGAACTTCCTCCATCTGTTAATCAGCATTGTCCAGCACTTGTCTTTAAAAGTCGTTTGGCATTTGTTTTTAACTGAGTATAGTCACTTGGGAAATGGATTTTTTTTTCTCATTCAGATTGTAAGCAAGAAATTTCATCATTCAAAATCTACATCTTACATTAGTAGAACACAGGAGGAAAGAGGATGAAATAAGCTTGCCAGTGCTAAAGAAAGGAAAGCAGGTAATGTAAAAGCCATAGTAGCCAGTGCAGTACATTCTGCAGACAGCCTCATACCAGTCACTGTTGGAGTTTCTTACCGGCAGTTTCCCACTGAGAACTGCGCTAATCTCACAGACTAGAAGAAAGCCAAGACTCAAGATGAAAAGAGCCCCCTTGGCCAAATACAATGTCCTCTTCACTGCCACTACCACCACAAAATGGGTTTTTAGAGCTTTGTACAGTCTTCATAAAGTGAACATCCCTGGGACCCACTTGCATTTCCCCCAAGCAACCAAGTTTGTCCACTACTCCCTAGCAGGTAGAGAGTGCTGTGTTCCAGAAGGACTAGAGGGAAATAGAATGGGCCACCAAGATGGCACTCTCCTCTCCAGCATGAGAACCCACACATCATGCCATGAGATGATCTGAGTTGAAGTTTTGACTCTAAAATGTATAAATGAAGACAGTTAAAACCCAGTCCTTTGATATCCAAATACAAGACTGTTGTGAGTGCTTAAGCTATACTTACTGTGAGTGATTTTGTTTATTGTCTTTCTCCTGGGTTAGAAAATGGACTATATTTTGTTAGGTTTTGAAAGGCATCTGTAATGTTGCTTAATAAACTGCTCATATTAATAACTTAGTTAATAGTAGTACATAAGATCCTAATGAGATAACTGACATTGTGAAATGGGAAGAAAAGGGCTAAACACTAACCTAATTTTTAAATGGGAAAAAAATAGATGTCTCATAAAGGCAATACAGAAATAGAAGTCACAGATACCTATAGAATGGCCAAAATCTAAAACACTGACAAGGTGATGAGGATGTGGAGTAATAAGAGCCTTCTGTCATTGATACAAGAATGTGAAATAGCAGTCTCTTTGGAAGGCAATTTGGCAAATCCAAATAAAACTAAACATATTCTCTCTGTACAACCCAGCAATTGCACTCCTTAATATTTACCAAAATGAACTGAACACTAGGTCCACAAGAAAAAAAACCCTGCATACAAATGTTTATAGCAGACTTGTTTATATTTCTAAAACTTGAAAGCAACCAAAATTTCCTTCAGTGCAGTACATGAGAGAATAAACCATGGTACAAGATAGTATTATTCAACACCTAAAAATGAGGCATTGAGCTACAAAAAAGCATACACATTAATGGAAGAAACTAATCTGAAAAACTCTGTGATTCCAATTATATAACATTCCAAACATGACCAAAACTATGGAGATAGAAAAACATCAATTGACACAGGTTAGCAGAGAGAGAAGGATGAATAGCAGAGCAGGGAGGTTTTTTAGGACAGTGCAACCATTCTGCATGGAACTACAGTTTATTTATGGCATTATACATGTGTCCAAATCCATAATATCCAGAAAAGCAAGAGTGAACCATGCACTGTAGGTGATAACGATGTGTTAATGTAGTTTTATTAGCTGTAACAAATGTTTCACTTTAGTGAAAAATGTTGAGAGTGGGGGGTTTATCTCAGAGGAGGCAGGGGCAGGGGTAGACATGGGAAACCTTCTGTGTTTTCTACTCAATATTGTTGTGAACCTGTAACTGCTCTAAAAGTAGTTTATTAATGTTTTTTAATGAACAATAATGCAAGGGCAATTAAAATCTATTGAGTAAGCAAACATCTTTCATAAAATTTGAAATACAGATTTGTTAACTTAACAAATATGTGAACGTCTACCATGTAAAATGTACTGTCCAAAGTAATAGGAGTGCAAAACAAATGAGAATTAGACCTTAACTAGATGTGGGGATACAATCATATAATTTCAATATATTGTGAGAAGCACTATAAAAGAGGTATGTACAAACTGCTATGGAACACAGAGGGAGGAATTTCAGCCTTTAATGTTATCTATTGAACCTATGATCAGTGAAAACATGGTAACAGTACAACAAATTAGTGTGTTAATTTGTATAAAATTTACAGAAGCTCACTAATAATAAGAAAAGGAAATATAGATAAATAATTGTAATTCCCCATCTAGCTTCTATACACCTGCTAAGAATTAGAATTATCTTTTTTAAAAAATTGTTTGAATTCCTAGATTTCTGCACTGTTGAGTGTGCTATTTCTTTACCTTTAACCTAGCTCAGTGGGTCTCAGTCTCCACCAATTATAGAAATTAGTACACAGGGCTTTAGATACAAAATTATATGCATTATATTTTGGGTAAGCTGCAGAATTTTTGAGAGTTATTTTGACCACAAAATATTTGCCAACATCATATGCTGTTCTTTTAGACTGCTGCTAAGTTGTTTGGGTGCATTCTCACAGGAGATAACAATAGGGCAGAATCTAATAAGGTAAAATAAATTGTTTAAATTTAAATTCAGAAGAAGTTTAATGTTAGATCTGTTAAAATAGGTGATTTCATGCTGAGGTTGAGATTCCAGTATCTCATATAACGTGACTAGCAAAAATGCATAAAATGTGCCATGCTGCCAAAAACATCCTCATTACTGAGTGAGCCCCTGGTTAAAACATTTACACATGAAATTGAAACTAGCAAATGAGCAAGTGAAAGGGAATTTGGTATGAATACATTTTAAATTATACTTGACAGAAAAGTGAAATGTTAGATTCAAGTTGCATACGAAACTGATAAATGTCATCTGTGTTCTGACTTAACATCACTGCCCCCTAAGTCTCTGTATAAAACAGCTCTGGCTCAGTCATGTTAATACTTCTTTAAAGAGAAGACTTGCTGCAAGTACTTGACTTGTACAAAATTTCACATAAATGTGGGTTTTGTGGATATGCACATGGCAACATGTTGAAGTTAGAATTGTCAGCATACAATCTTCTGTTTTATTCTTACAGTCCAGAAGGTATAAAAGGAAAGGAGACAGGTTGGTTTATTTATTTCCAAGAAATGAAAAACTAATTAGTTTCCAAAAAGTTATTTTTAAAACACCAATCTCACAAAGAATCCCAGGGCAAATCCCTTTCGTTAATGATTCAGGACACCTCCCTTAACTGCAGATGCGCAAGGCACAGTAAAACATTCCAAGCTCTTTGAAAAGATGTATATTTCTCTCTTCTTAGTCAGTACTTCCCAGATTTACTTGATTATGGATCTTACTCTACTGAATGTTTATTAGCAACTCTAAAAATGACTATTTTTCCAGACCTCCAGCAGAAAACACTGCACCAGAAAAATAAAAAAAACAAAACATGGGGTTATCCTTGAAAATGTGTCTCCCACTTGAGCAGAAATTCATAGCAAAACAGATAAATGATGTGATTACCATTCAGCTTCAGTGGGCACTCATCATGGCATTACAGCTTTTGAAAGCTATGCTTATATGATTCAAAATAACTACTAAATTATGGTCTTCTTAAAACCATTCAATGTCAAAATATGTTTTCCTCTGTGGAGAAGATTGTGATGTTGTTTGTATAAAAACTTGTATGTTGAAATCCAATCCCTGATGCAATAGTATTAAGTAAGAACTTTAGATGATTAGATCTTTGGAATGGTATTAGTGCTGTTCTTTAAGAGGCCTAACGGAGCTTGCTAACCCCGTCAGCAATATGAGGACACAGAGAAGCCACCATCAGGCCCTTGCCAGACATCAAATCTACCTTCACCTTGACCTTAGACTTCTCAACTTCCATGAGCAACACTTTTCTATTGCTTGTAAATTACCCAGCCTAAAGTATTCTCTTATAGTAGCATAATCAGACTAAAATACCACCTAAACATGATAGGACCACAAAAAATGAAGACTTTAGAATTCAGAAATACTTTAACTGAGCAGGTCTTTTATTAGCCGCATTAATTAAACAAGTTGCACAAAATAAGTGCTCAGTAAGTTCTTGAAATTAATTAAATTGCTTTGGATCAAACCTAATTGAAACATAGTGTGTTTACTGGGATAAATCTTTTTTTTAATTGAGTTTATTGGTACATTTTAGGAATACAGTACAGTTACATTCATTATTGGGATCTTGTACCTTTACATGACAGGTCTTGGTTCTCATTCTTTCCCCTTGTCCCTGCCCTCTCTTCACCCCCTCCTCCCCTCCCCATTTACAAACTTTATTTCCATGTTTTTCATTTTCCCTTATTTTTTTCTTTTCCCTTATTACCTTTCCCCTACCCCTCCCACTTTCCCTACACCTTTAGCCCTTTTCTTCCTTTTTCACGTTGTCAATTATCTCATTGGGATCTTATGTACTATTATAGTTTTTCACACCAGAGAAACTATTTGGTATTTACACATGTGTGACTTATTATTGGGATAAATCTTAAAGGCAAATGAGCCAGTCTTTTACCAACAATGTTTGTATAAACCAATTGGTTCATAAGAAATTAGTAGGTAAAGGGATTCTATCAAGATAGAATGCAAAAGCTGTGATGTAATATAGCTAATTTTTTTTCATGGAAAAGGAACCATAAGACTAGAGGTAAAATACAATCTTCAAGAAAGAATAGTCTTGTCTTGGTAGCTGCATAGGTTATAAGTTCAGTTATTTCCAGTATTCCTTCTCCAAGGAGTTGTGCTCTATTCTTCCTTTGCTCAGACCTCCAGTTCCACTTAATGCTGTGCCTGTGTTAGCTAACCAGCATTTTCATTTCATTTTGCTTGTGCATTTTAATATCCCAGGAGGCAGTCCCCAGATGTTATGCCTTCAGACACCATTACTGTTTTTGTTAATGCTCTGGCTACAAAGTTATATTGCTTTTAAGTAGTCTGGCCCAATTCTATTTTCTCATAAGAAATGTTATTTTTAGTACACAAATTTTCAAACTAGGAGGTTTTCCAGGATCATAAATCTCATGTTCCATCAAAACCTCCTGCAGGTTTAAATTACTCCTTTATAAAGATAGAATGAGTAGTCTGTTTTGATGATACAGGCTGTTGTTTCTCTAACCCCAAGGATATTGGAAGGAGGACTTGGGAGTTAGTCAATTAGTTATATTGTGGATTGAATGGCTTCAATATCCTCCAAGCCCTTCAACTTGCTCTTATCTGGCCTTTTTATCTGTCTCTAGAAAACATCGAGTTCATCCCCACTGAAAGCTCTTTGAAGATATTTTCTTTCTTATCATCCAAGTCTCAGGCCAAGTGTCACTCTCAATGAAATCTTTCTTGGCCACCTTTCCTAAAACTCTACTTCCCCAAACTGAACTGAAGGACCCTACCTGTCATCCATTTCCTAGCATCTATCTCTCTTAGTTAACTGCTTTCTCTAACAATTTCTCATCACAACTCTAGTAATTATTTTTTTTCTTTTTTTTTAGTTTATTGGTACATTCTAGGTATACAATACATTACATTCATTCTTGTACCTTTACATGACAGGTCTTGGTTCTCATTTTTTCCCCTTGTCCCTGCTAGTAATTATTTTAAAAATTAGTAGAAACTTGTTTAGTTTGCTTTAAGGCCAAACTCTATTTCTGCTAATTCATTGATAAATTCCCAGAGTCTAGAAGCCCAGGCTTCTCAGAGGCATTACAAAAATGTTTCTTGAGTTTATGACTTCATTAAAGAAAAAATACTAATTGAAAAATTAAGATATTTTTCCCTGGCCACTTTAAACAATCACTAAATAGTTAAATCTGTCAACTTGTTTTGTTCTTCCTTGTGCTTTTTTTCTCAGGATCTCACTGGTTCTCAGTGTGCACAGATGAAAAAACTTACCATGCTTTCAAATGCTGTTTCTCACATGTATCTTCTAACAGGGCGTTCTTCAGCCATTTTCCTTGTTGGCTTCAATGTATTTCAAATGCCAGTATTATGTGAAGGCAATGGTATAAGAACTAGGCTTGAGTCAACAAGTGGCTTAGAGACTCAAACAATCTCATAGTGGAAACACTGATTTCAGAATGGAAAGACTGAGGGATCATTATACCTACATGCAGAGCTATTTCATAGATTGAATCTCAACTTCATTATGCCACAAAACAAATGAAAGCAAATTCTTGTCACTAGAATTGTGGCTTTAAATATACCATAATATTCACATTTTAATTTTTAAGTTAGCTATATCATTTAAGTTGGTATCATGTAGTTACCACCACAGTGATATATAGGGCCACTGGTCATAATTCATTCTTTTGCTAATTTACTCAATATTACTGAACAATCTGAGTCAGGGATTATGATGCTCACTTTAATATACATTAATACTCCTATCAAAATAATTCACAAAAATTAAGATACCTGGCATTACGTTCTAACTCAACAGGGGCTCCATGCACCCCCATCTTCCATAGCTATGAAACTGTCACAGTCTAATGGGGCTGTAAATTCATTATCCTGCACACTGCCTCACAACAAGGAAGAGAATTTACTTCTCCAAATGGAGATTTCAAATGTAAACAACACCTTTGAAACAAAAATATTGGAAAATTCTGAGCCTTATGCAGCCATGAATAAAAACACTAGGAAATTGAATGCTCCCATTTACAATAACAAATGAATTCACTACAGTGAAGCATTTGCTATTAACTGGTGCCATGGGGACTAGGTGGCTTAGCTGTCAAGAAATTTCCCGTGGGGTTGCTAGGCACAAATCAGTCCAACACTAATGAATCTCATCCTATTTATCTCACTTCTAAATCCATTATATAAATAGGCTCAATTTTGCATGAAGGATAAACACAGTTAGTAAGCAAAAGGATAAAAAGGAGAAGAGAGCTTGGCTTGTATACACACTGGCAGTCCCACTTAGAGAAGTTTTTCTCAGATTAAATAAATGCAAGCTCATATACAGTTGTTATTATTCTATTGGTATTATTTAATGATGATGATAAATGTCATTTACTGAGCTGCTAAGGTGTATCAGGCTTTGTTCTACTAAATACTATACACACCATGTCATTTAGTTCTGGCATTCTAATAAGTCAGACACTATAGAAAGCTCCATTTTAAACACAAGCTGAGCTTAGTGGGCTTAAGTAACATCTCAAGGACCAGAAAACTATTAAGCAGCAGACCCTGGACTCCCTGTTCCAACTCCAACTTCTTAAATATCATGATATACAATTAGATGGCAAAACTAAATATTAAAATCACATAGGGCAGAAAAATACAGTTTCTACCTACTGAAGTCAGAGCATGTGCTTTTTACTTTCCAGCACATATCAATAAACATAAGAAGTAAAGTGATCTAAATATCTTAAATTTCATTCTATTTCCACTCATGGAAATATGAAGTTAAGGTGAACACTATGTTCCTTGCCTGCTCTCAAATTCTTCCTGACCTTTGTTCAGAGAGTGTGTTTGGAATAATAATAAAGTCCAGTTTTTTCAGCCACATCAAAAACAGAGCCTGCCCCATGCAAGCTTCATATATTTATTGCTGTTGTTAGAAATTAGGTCCTCCCCTAACATTTTCTGAGATTCCAGATATTTTGATTTCTTATGCTTTCCAAAGTACAGCCTTATCTCTTTGTGGATTTCCAAAGTTCATGGGTCAAACTAAAAAAGGTGAAATCTTGCCATTGACAGAGTCTATGTAAAGTCCTACAAATAGGACTAGAAAAAAACTAGACATGGCCATGGCCCCCAAGATAGCAAGGCAAAGACCATAAATGGCTCAAAGTTTTGGGCCTGTGACTGCTGACTCATGAATATAACAAATTCAATAGGATTGTTTACAAGATGCTATCAAAGCCTCTGTGGCTTTGTAAACAAAATTCATCTTTAATAACTCCTTCAAATCCAATAAATATTCAGTTGTTATAGTTGTCATCTCCTAACTGAAAATCAATTACTCAGTGTAATGCTGATCTATCACTTTGTCTGATCCACCCAGAAAGATGCAGGGCCACAAAGTCATGGTCAAGGAGGCAAGCCCAGATTATTCGCCTCTTTGTTTCTTTTCTCTAGGTGAAAAAACAAAAAGTTAAAAAAACAACAACAACAACAAAACTAGGGGGATGATCTATTTTTTTAACTGAAATACAACTTGTACAAATCTGAAACACATAAATAACTCAATGAATTTTTACAGACCTTTTCATAATCACCATAACTTATAACCACACTGGAGTCTAAGATATCTCCAGCACCACAGAAGAGTCATGCGTGTCCTTCCAAATCAATAACCAACCCCTACCATGGTAAACCGCTATTCTAACTTCATCCACATGGATCTATTTTGCTTGTCTTTGAACTTTAAAAAGTGGAACCACAGAGACATAGCATGTTTCCTTTTATATCTGGCCTCTTTCACTCAACATTGTCTTAAGATTCATCCATGTTATTTGGGATATCAATTGTTAATTATTTTTTTATTATTCTGCCAGCATTCACTCTGTAGAAGGATGTTTAAGTTGTTCCTAGTTTGGGCTCACTAGAACTAATGTCAGTATGTACGCCATCATACAAATCATCTCTGTTAGGTAATGCCCAGGAAAGGAATTGGTGGACCATGGTGTAGCTATGTAATCACTTTTAGTAAATACTGCCAAACAGTTTACCAAAGCGTTTGTATCAGTGTACTTCCTGATAACAATGTACGAGCTTCAGTTGCTTTGTTTGTCAACCTGGTATATTAATCTTAAGACTAGATGAGGGCAAAGACCTTTCTCAAATTTGCCAGAGGCCTCCACTCAAATGTCTAGTCATCCCCCAAATCCAATTCCTAACTTTGATCACCAGAATTAAAATAATAAGAATCCTTTATTTGGATAGTTATTCTGGACATCAATAAAATGTAAATGATTCTTGTCATTTTTTCAGACCAAACATTAGCACTTTCTGGTAAGAGCAAGTGTTCAATGGAGAAAAAAACTGAGGATTCTGTTGGCTGTGTATACAAGAGTTTTATAGTTGCTTCTCTAAACAAAAGTCCATGTATTTGAACAGGCTGGCTGCCAGTGGCTTTCAGCAGGAATTAAGCAATTAAGATGATTCTCTTTTTTCTTTGCAACAAATTTGCCTTTAGCCAACACAGTAGGGAATGAGATTTCCTCCTCCACAAATTGCAGTCCCTGTTTTTCCCCATCCATCTTCATTAACTGTCACAAGGGTGAATATAAGAAAGTTCCACTTTTGGCAATTTATTCTTGAACAAATTTGATTATGAGGCTTGTGCACAAAAGGTCCATTTGTCAAAAATACAAAATGCACATGATTGGGAGATAGAAGATTTTGAAGAAGTGGCAGATAAATAAAACATTCTGAAATTAGCACAGAAATGCCCATGCTTTTTCATGTTAAGCTAAGAGTAAACACAAACCCTCTTTCTCTAAAATTCTTACAAATATTTGCTTTCTTCTGGCATGTGCTATGTACATAAAACTATATATTTTTACATTTTTAAACTTTAAAGTAAATATTAATAAAGAAAATATTAAATTGTTTTTACTTCTATGAAAAATGAAACAAAATTTTATAACAAAATAATTAGAGAATAATAATGGTTAAATACTGTGTACCTTGACCTTAAAAAGAATGGCCAAAATGTCACTCAGAGTATAAGAAAAGAAAGTTTTATCCTTCTATTTATTTGTTTCTTCTTTATAAGAGAAAACTATGTATATTAATACTATTCAGCTTCAACTGTTTCTGATATTCCACTTACTGTGAATTTTAAGACCTTACTTCCTCAAAGATCAAGTGCTTGTCCTATCTAAATGTTTTTTCATGTCTAACTTTTTCTCATAAAAATGGTGTCTAAGGCCATTCTCCTAAGTGGTCAGGATGCTCCCTCAGATGATTGATACCTTTTCTTTTTCTACAGATATTTCTGAAGAAAGAAAGTCACACAAAACCAGGCTAAGAATTTAACAAAATCTTCTCTCATAAGTGTGAGCTTCATCCCCTAAACCTAAAGTCTAAAGTCCTTTAAACTTCCAAAAGATTGTGTTCAAAAATACTCTGATGAGGTTATTTTGATTCATACTCCTAGAATTTCTAATGTTTCATCTTTCCACGCCAGGGTGTTCACAGGTCTCTCTGCTCTGTAAGGCAGAATTCAGATTCTATCTTCTCCTGTTCCTCACTAATTTCCTCATCCTCTACATTGCCTTCTTTCAGTAAGTATTATTTCATATTTATCTAAATATGCTAATGAAAATCCCCTTTTTAAAAACAAAAATCCTCTGTCTTCATCCCCTGTCCTCTCATACCTTTCCACAGTCCAATTTCTTAAAAGAACTTCCAGGATTTTATTTTTTCACATTCTAGTGATCCTTCAATCCATTAGGATATTACTTTTGTCCCCATCATAATATGGAAAGTATACCAATAAAAAGTCTATCAATAGTAACTGGCTTGCTAAACCCAATGAACTATGTTTAGGCTTTTCCCTACTTTCTTTTCAATGGAATCATGGACCATTCTCTCCTTTGTTAGGTACTCAGCCTACCACCCATCATGACAGCAGCATCTCCTGGTTTTTCTTCTAGGTGCCGACTATCTTCTCCTTTGCAACACACTGATCCTCTGCCCACCCCTTAGAGGCTGGTGATTCCCACATTTCCTGTGTCCACTTCTATACTCACACCACAACTTCCCAGCCCACACAATCTCATCTACTCACATGGATTCACCAATGCCTTGGACACTCCACCTTCCCTAGAACGGTGGAGGCAAGTGCAAATCTGAATGCATCAAGGGGTGGCACAGATGTAAGAAGATAGAATACTCCCATCTTTCCAAGGTTATCTTCAAATTCTTCTAGTTTGGAGAACCATGAATACAAATTCCTACAGCATCACTCAAATCTTGTCTTCCCCTCCCTCCTTAACATCTGCTTTCAGATGGCAGTGTGTGGCACAATTATACACTCCGTGCATGAGCCAGAATTTAGATAAATTCAGCCTCCCATGCCACATCCAGTTACTCAATACTACATTTAATTTATTATTAGAATAACAAGTAATCATATTGAGTTCTTACTATGTACCAAGCACTTTGCAAGGAGCTCTTCTTTGGCTTATCTAATTGCCCTGTGACAACCATTAAGGTAAGGATTATTATTATCCCTATTTTATAGGTAAGGAAATTAAAGCTTAGAGATGTTAGGTAATTCATCAATTTGTTCAGCTGTAAAATATAAAACCAGGATTCGGGAAGCCAGAGTTTTTAACTATTATGTCGTATAGTTGTAATCATCTAGACATTTTTAAAACTACAGTTATTTCCATAAGTTAAACAATCATCATCTATCTGTCCATTTCTCCCCATCTTTGTCTGCCCCTTTCTCTCCACTCCCATCCCCTACTGATTCCAAATCTTTCCCTCTGCTCATCCTGTATTCCTAAAATAGGATTTTAATGTATCTCCTTAAATTCAATGTGTTTCCATCTTCCTCAACAAAGGGACACTCTTAAAATATAAGTCTGATCAAGTCTCTTCCTGTTTCAAGATTTTTTTTTTTGTCTTTAGGAAAAAAAGTCAAGGTCCTTAGCATGGTTTCCAGACCTTATGTGAGTTGAGCCACATGGGCATGTCCCTTCCCACCAAATCGAACTTTTCTCATGTACACTCTAATCACAGGCCATCACATTCACTATTTCCCTCCTATGAAGCAATCTGCCATTCAGGCCTCTTTCCTTCTGGCTAGATTCTATAGGTCCTGTTGGTGGGCATTTCCTCCATTGCCTTCAGACAGGTCAAACTCCTTGGCTTAAGTATCCCCACTGACCCCTCTACTTGCACTATTGCTCATTGTGTCCTTTATTACACTGCCTAATTCCTCTGCTACACTGTTTTGTTTTTATTTTTACTTAATGCATGTTTGTAGTACATAATGTTTATATTCCTTGAGGGGAGTTAATACATGTATTTCCCATGTTTCAGTGCCAAAGGCTCCTAAAGCAAAGTACCCACTCAATATATACAAATTCATTTTATGTTTGAGACAGTTGCTGTTGCTGCCTATTTTTTCTTCCAGAAGCAAGTCTTGTCTGCCTCCAACATAAACCCCTAATACTTAATTTTCCAAATAGCCATACTCTGTGCAACACACTACAAGAGTGACAGAGGTGACCAAGGTAGGGTCTCTGCCATCAAGGAAATAACTTCGATTCCTTTGCATTTATTCAAACCCATTCTATATGCTAGTATGTGATCTGTCCTGGAGAAAGACCCATGTGCAGCTGAAAAGAATGTGTATTATTATTTTTTGGTGTGGAACACTCTATAGACATCTATTAAGTCCATATGTTCAAAGGCTTGGTTCAGTTCGAGTATTTCATTGTTGATTTTTTGCCTAGATGATCTGTTTATTTGTGATAGTGGGGTATTTAGGTCCCCCATTACAATTGTATTAGCACTTATTTGGAGAAAACTAGAGCACTCTGAAAAAAAGAGATCAAAGAGGATATAAGAAAATGGAAAAATACCCCTGCTCCTGGGTAGGAAGAATCAACATAGTGAAAATGGCCATACTACCAAAGCTGCTATACAGATTCAATGCAATACCAATTGAAATTCCAACAGTATATTTCACAGAACTAGAAAAAAGAATCCAAAATTCATTTGGAACCAGAAGAGACCTAGAATGGCTTTTGCCATTCTAGGTACCAGACACATGACAGGGGGTATCACAATCCCCAACTTGAAACTGTACTACAAAGCCACCATGATAAAAAATAGCATGGTACTGGCAAAGAAAAAGACCCAAGGATCAGTGGAACAGATTAGAAGATACAGAAACAATTCCAGATTTACTCAGCTACCTCACTTTGAAAAGGAGCCAACCATCCTAACTGGAGGAAATATAGCCTCTTTAATAAATGGTGTTGGAAAACTGAATTTCAACCTGCCAAAGATTAAAACTAAACCCTTATCTTTCACTATGCACTAAACTAAAATCCAAGTGGATTAAAGATCTAAATATTAAAAAGGAGTCACTAAATTTGCTGGAAGATAAGTTAGCCAGAACCCTTGAAGACCTTGGCATAGGAAAGGACTTTATGAACAAATCCTCAGTAGCATAGCAGCTATAGTGCAGAAAGAATCAGCAACTGGGATCTCATCTGATTAAAAAGCTTCTGCACTGCAAAAGAAAACTTCAATAGAATGAAAAAGCAGTCTACAATGTGGGAAAAACATTTTACCAGCTGCTCCTCAGACAAAGGAATCTTATCTAGAATATATAAAAACTCAAACAAATCAGCCCCCCCAAATATAAAGACCTGATTCAAAAATGGGCATCTGAAGTGAACAGACATTTCTCAGACAAAGAAGTAAATATATGAAAAAAAGCTCCACATCACTGGTCATTTGAGAAATGCAGATGAAAACAACACTGAGATTCCACCTCACCCCACAAAGAATGGCTGCTATCAAGAAATCACACAATAACAAATGTTGGTGGGTTTGTGGGGAGAAAGGAACCCTTCCCCATTGTTGGTGGGAGTGCAGACTGGTGCAGCCACTATGGAAGTCAATATGGAGATACCTGAAAGAACTAGGATTAGAGGTTCCATCTGACCCACCCATCCCTCTGCTGGATCTTTTTCCAAAAGAATTGAAAAAATCAAACTACAGTGATATATGTGCACCCATGTTTATAGTGGCACAGTTTGTAATAGCTAAAACTTGGAAACAGCCCATTTGCCCATCAGTTGGAGACTGGATAAAGATGTGGTTTTTCTATAAAATGGAATACTACTCAGCCATAAAGAATGAGTAGAGTCATTCATAGGAAAATGGATGCATATTGAGGAAATACTCTTAAGTGAAATAAATAAGTCACACATGTGTAAATACCAAATAGTTTCTCTGATGTGAAAAACTATAATGGTACATAAGATCCAAATTGTATAATTGACAATGTGAAATAGGAAGAAAAGGGCTAAAGGTGTAGGGGAAGTGGGAAGGGTAGGGGAAAGGAAACAATGGAAAAAAATACGAGAAAATGATAAAATGGAAATAAAGTATTTGTAAATAGGGAAGGGACAAGGGGGTGAAGGGAGGGTAGGGATAAGGGGAAAAAATGAGAACCAAGACCTGTCATGTAAAGGTACAAGATCCCAGTGATGAATGCAACTGTAATATACCTAAAATTTCCCAATAAACTCAATGAGGAAAAACAAGAAACTGAAGCCAAAGAGTTAGTTAACATGTACAACAGAATGGAAAAGGATAGAGAAGTGGATGGAGGAGAGAGAGTAGGAAGGAAAAAGGAATGAGAAAAATTAAGATGTGCTGTGTATATGTACCAAGCGCCAACAAGGAATATAAATATTATGTACTACAAACATTTACTAATTTCAAAAATGAATCATAGACTAGAGAGTAAAAAAGGGTTGTAGCCAAGAAAGAATTTTTAGAATTTCAGATCATTCAAGCAAAGCAGTTTTGAAGAATGAAGTATAAGATTGGTAAGTTTAAGTAATTTTAAGAAAGGGAGGCCATTAAACCTAAGGCCTCTGGAAATCTGAGAAGGAAATATAAAGATTTTCCCAAGGGGGACATCTTACAATGGGTAATGAGGAAGACAAAAAGCCAAAATAGATGATGCATGAAAGCATTCAGTGTCAGGAGAATGTCTACATGCTGCTTATAGATGTCTGACACAAGGAATAAGCGCATAATGTCATAAAGGAACTTCAAAATAAAAATAGTTATTGGAAAACAAAGAATGTGTAAACTCTCTCTGAGAACTGAACATTGGGAATATAGGGAAAATGTTCTCAGGAATCATGAAGCCTTGTGTAGACAACATGGTTTATACTTTAATTATTTTTTCAGCTTTAATTGAGTTTATTGGTACATTTTAGGGATACAGTACAGTTACATTCATTGTTGGGATCTTGTACCTCTACATGACAAGTCTTGATTCTCGTTTTTTGCCCTTACCTCTACCCTCCCTTCACCCCCTCCTCCCCTCCCCATCTACAAACACTTTATTTTCACCTTTTCATTATCTCACATTTTTTTCTTTTCCCTTTTTACTCTTCTCCTACCCATTCCGCCTTCCCTACACTTTTAGCTCCTTTCTTCCCATTTCTAAATGTCAGTAATCTTATTAGAATCTTATGCATTGTTGCAGATTATTTACACCAGGGAAATTATTCGGTATTTACACATATGTGACTTATTTATTTCACTTAGGAGTATATCTTCAATATGTATCCATTTTCCTATGAATGAATCTATTCTCTCGCTCTTTATGGCTGAGTAATATTCCATTTTATAGAAAAACCACAACTTCTTTATCCAGTTTCCAACGGATGGGCAAATAGGTTGTTTCCAAGATTTAGCTATTACAAACTGTGCTGCTATAAACATGGGTGCACATACTTCTCTGTGATATGATTCTTTTAGTTCTCTTGGAAAGATACCCAACAGAGGGATGGCTGGGTCAAATGGAACCTCCAGTCCAAGCTCTTTGAGGTATCTCCATATTGATTTCCATAGTGGTTGCACTAGTCTGCACTCCCACCAACAATGGAGGAGGGTTCCTTTCTCCCCACAACCCCGCCAACATTTGTTATTGTGTGATTTCTTGATAGCAGCCATTCTTTGTGGGGTGAGGTGGAATCTCAGTGTTGTTTTCATCTGCATCTCTCGAATGACCAGTGATGTGGAACATTTTTTCATATATTTTCTTGCTGCTTTTACTTCTTTGTATGAGAAATGTCTGTTCATTTCGGATGCCCATTTTTGGATCGGGTCTTTATATTTGGGGGGACTGATTGTTTTGAGTTCTTTATATATCCTTGATAATAGTCCTTTGTCTGAGGTACAGCTGGTAAAAATTTTTTCCCACATTGTAGATTGTCTCTTAGTTCTGCTAATGGTTTCTTTTGAAGTACAGAAGCTTTTTAGTAAGATGAGATCCCAGTTGTTGATTCTTTCTGCTAGTTCCCGTGCTACTGAGGATTTGTTCATAAAGTCTTTTCCTATACCAATGTCTTCCAGAGTTCTGCCTAACTTACTTTCCAGCAAGTTTAATGTTTCTGTTTTAATATTTAGATCTTTAATCCATTTGGATTTTAATTTAGTGCATGGCGAAAGATAAGGGTCTAATTTTAATCTGTGACAGGTTGATATCCAGTTTTTCCAACACCATTTATTAAAGAGGCTATCTTTCCTCCACTGAGGATGGTGAGCTCCTTTGTCGAAGATGAGGTAGCTGAGTACATCTGCATTTGTTTTTGTGTCTTCCAGTCTGTTCCATTGATCCTCAGGCCTATTTCTTTGCCAGTACCATGCTGATTTTATCACAGTGGCTTTGTAGTATAGTTTCAAATTGGGAATTGTTACACCTGGTGCCATGTGACTGTTGCCTATAATGGCTTTTGCTATTCTAGGTCTCTTGTGGTTCCAAATGAATTTTTGGATTCTTTTTTCTAGTTCTGTGAAATATAGTGTTGGAATTTCAATTGGCATTGCATTGAATGTATATAGCAATTTTGGTAGTATGGCCATTTTCACTATGTTGATTCTTCCTACCCAGGAGCAGGGGATATCTTTCCATTTTTTTATATCCTCTTCAATTTTTTTTTCAGAGTGCTGTAGTTTTCAGTGTAGAGATCTTTTGTTTCTTCTGTTGGATTGATTCCTAGATACTTCATTTTTTTGGATGCTATTGTAAAAGGAATTTTTTCCCTTATTTCTCTTTCTGTCTGTCTGTTATTTGTGTATAAGAAGGCTATTGATTTTTGGGTATTCACCTTGTATTCAGATACTCTACTGAATCTGTGGATTAATTCTAGAAGTTTTTTGGTGGAGTTTTTTGGATCTTCAATGTAGAGTATCATATCATCAGCAAATAATGATAGTTCCGGGGTCTTTGGGTCCTTCCTGGGTGTGTGTCGCGCAGTCCGGGAGGTCGCACACCAGCCGGGTCAATATGGTTTATACTTTAAAAGGAAACAAAGGAAAAGGAATGGAGAAAGATGAGTCCCAGAAAGAGCTATACATAGAGATAGGTTGGCAAAATTATGGGAGGAAGGAATCTCGTTCTGTTTGAAAACTGAAAGTTCTGCACTCATACTGCTTATGTCGCCAAAAAGAAAACAGCAGTGTGAATTCCGGTCCCACATGGACTCAGCGCTGGCCGGATGAGGTGTGATTTCAGGGACTGGCCCTGCCCAGAGTTCACAGCTGAAGGATAGAGATGAGGAGGCTTCAGCTCCACACCATTCCCCTAAAGCAGGCCTTTCCTAGACTCTGCAGGCTACTAGCAAATTCCTCCAAACATCCAACATATTAAACTGGAAGTAGATGATGTTGTTTTCATTTTATCTTATTAGAAGTATACTCTAAACCAGGCATGGTTCATTATTCAGAGGAATAGCAATAACCACTGTTTAATAATTTATTTTTTGTGTCAGTTCAGCAGACTCACTTTGCTCAGGTTGATGTAGAAAGTGTTGATGCTCAGGGCTAATTGACAGCTGAGCATGCAATGGGCTGAATTACAATATGATGGGCAAATGATAAGGGCAGAAAATGCCTACCCTTGGCTCTGAAGGAAAGCACCATTTCTATCTTATCAGACTGTTTTGTTGTTATTATTTGTTATGTTTATTAATGGGGATGGGACCCAAAGCTTTATACTCAGCTAGATCCCCAATCTCTTTTTATTTTTTATTTTTTTCTTGACAGGGTCTCACTAAGTTGCCCAGGCTGAGCTTGAACTTGTGGTGTTCACTCAGCCTCCAAGAATGCTGGTATTGCAGGTGTTTGCCAAGACCAGTTTAGTTTAACTTTGCTTAAATGACAGTTCCTTCTGCTATGGATTGTTTTTTCCCATAGGCTAATGTACTAGAGCTTTAGACTTATTGAGCCTCTTGGAAGTTTTCCCCTCTTCAACTCCCTCACCCCTCCTCATCTGTAAGACTCAGAATTTTTCAGGCTCCCTGCATACTTATTCTGTCTATCATCATAAAACATGTGGCTGCTAGTAATAGAAAAGCTGCTCCCTACTTACAGAACTCTGGCATTGTTGTATGATTCCTTTCTGCTATCTGTTCATTTGTGTATTAAATTATTCCAAGCTGTGTTCTTAGTTCTCAGAAGAAACATGTTCATAAAAACCTCCAAAACTGATAAGGAAATTCTGTTTTTATGAGAATTAAGATAAAGAACTAGAACTAACTTACATGTGTTTCTTCATGCACTGAAAGACTAGGTATGGTAGATATTCAGGAAGAAAAAGCTTTATTATAAACTTGAAAATCACATATTAAAAGCAATTTAACAGCATCTTTCTTGACTATATAAAACATTAAAAATGATTCCACAGCAACTAAACTTATTTGTAAATAACTGTGCTCATGTGAGACCATAACTTCGTAAAGCACAGTAAAATTTTTTATGTTCATAATACCAGAAAAGCCCTAAAGAAGTGAGGGTTTAGTCACAAATCCACATTTAATCTGCCTTTTGAAAATGTCTGGATTTCACACTGAGTAGGCTTACTGACTAAAAGAGTGACAGTAAGGTTTTGCTTGATTGTTTGTTTGGTTTTCCCATCTTTATTGATATATGATTGACAAATAGAAATTATGTATCACCTCTGATATATGTTTTAATAAACTTACACATTCTTTATTCAATGTTAAATGTGGAAGGATGACAGTGTTTAGCTTTTCATCTAGAAAAAATCAATTTCCTCTTTGTACAAGGCAATAATAACTGTTTCTTTTCCTATAGCCCTATGTACCAGGCACTGTTTCAAGTACTTCATTTATGTACACTCAATTCTCACAACAATTCCCTAAGGTATATAACATCACTTTCCATCTTAAAGATATGAAAACTGAGGCACAGAGAGATTAAAAACTTTTCCCAAAGTCTCATGGCTAGTAGGAGTAAACCCAGGATTTGAATCTAGGCAGTATGATTCTACCTTATTTGTGCTTTGCAAAAATAATGCTAATAAGAGTGACATTTATTGAGTATTTACCATATTCCAGTCACTGGACTAATTGCTTTGTGTGCTTTATCTCACTGAAGCCTGAAAACAACTCTGTGAATTTATGTACACTATTATTCCAAAGATGAAAAGTCTAAGGCTTCAAGGGGTCAATTCAGGTCAGTATAGCTAGTAAGTAGCAAAATTCATATGACTAATAAGAACAAATCTGCAGTTTTGCTTTTACAACAAACACTATTACATTTATTTACAAATGTGAGTTTGGGAAGTCAGGAAGGTAGGGACGAAAGCCACCCAGACACTGTCTATGGACTGCTTGGGACCCATTCCTACTTAGAACAAAATTCTGCACCTCTTGCCTCAATATTCTTGGCTATGGGTCTTTCACACAGCTGGACTAAGTGGAAAACAGAGGAGGAGATACATCCCTCCTTTGTGTACTAGTGGAGCAATGTCCAGTCCCAGATCAAAGTCTACACTGCCATTCCTCTTCTCTTTTCTGATATAAAACTTTCTAACCTGTATGAAAACAGTGGAGAATTTAAAGGATGGGACCAGGGTACCAATGGTCAGGGACCCTAGAGGGAAAAATCCTTCTACTTTTCCCTAAAAACAGGGAAGTTATGAGGTTACTGTTCACAGCTCTTAGAGCTTATGGGGGGGCCCACACCATTTTTGGATTACCTTGCATTTGGAGGACCAAGGGATCTAGCTCCCTGCATCTATTATATATTCATATCCTAAACTGATGATATTAGCCATTTTTCTCTGATGGAAGAAAGCTTTGAGGCAGAAAGCAACAAATAATTCATCTCTACCCAGCTCACACTTGTGAGCACTCACATGTATACACATAAACACACACACACACACAGAGCTGAGACAGATTCTTCCCTTCCTGTCTTCTGATGAAAATTCAAATACACCTGAGTAACACAGGAAATTCCTGGGTTCATGCTCATGGAAGTGCATGTGCGTGTGTGTGTGTGTGTGTGTGTGTGTGGTGTGCATGCATGTATTTGTGAATACATGTCTTAGAGAAAATTAAGCTATTGTAACCCAGTGATTCATATTGCTTAGCCTCATTGAGCTTCCTCCTTCAATTCAAGTCCCATTAGCATTTCCAAGTCTCTTTTGCCAAGCCTGGGCCTGAATTCTTCTACTTAAAAAGGTTGTCAGTATCTCCATTCCTGTCAATTCCAATTTCCAAGATTTTTACTCAGTTCTACCCCACTCCACTCCTCCAGAAGACCTCCTCCCCACTAATCTCTACTGAGCTGTTCCAAAGCTTATTAATTCCTGTTCAGAGAGCGATGTCCCATCTCCCCTTGCTGAAAGGATAGTGGAAGTCCCAGTGCAACCCATGAAAAAGCATTTGAACAAACCAGAATGGGGGAGGGATCATAGCCTGGTTCATCTGTCTGTCTCTCAGAATATGAAATTATATTGTTGCATGGGCTGGGGGTAGATAAAGATGGGGGAGAGAGATAAGGAAAGGAATTATCAAAAGTAAACATAAGAAAACAAAACCCTAGTGGTGCAGATGAAGAATGCTGTTCCAATAAACTGGAGAGTTAGCTCTTTCACTGATTCTGCACTGCCACTAAGAAATTTGTGTGGGAGAAGTTCAAGCCTGGCTGGGCCAGGTGTGCTGCACTCCTGTCTCCTGAGCTAACTCAGAGACGTTGCTAAGGCTGAGCTAACTCTCCTAAGTGCAGAGATGCTGGGTCCAACAGGCTACACCTCTGCCCCTAGTCCATGACTCCTTCGCCTCCCCTAAGAAAAATCACTCCACCATGCCTCCAATAAGATATCGCCAAACGTTAAATGTTCCTCCCATGCTCCTCCCCCATGCTTCCCTATAAAAGCCTGTGCATTTCCTGAACAAAGTGGAAGCATTCCAGAAACCTCCCTGGAGTCTGCCTGGTGATTCCACACCTTGCCCTCCTAGTCCAAGCTCCCAAACTTTGTTCTGCAAGCAGGCTTATGGATGACAACAAATTTGTAGACTGAAAAAGGTGGTTTGAGGGACGGAGATGGAGGCCAATCAACAGAACTGTTTAATTGTCTCTGCTGAAGGAAGGTGAAGATAAAAGGTTCTGTAAGAGATTCATCAGTAAAGCCAAGCATCTTTAATAGACCTTGGATTGAGGCGAGTCATCCTGCTATTGAGGATAACAAAGAAGACAGAAGGGACGACAGACTACAGAAGGTTAAGGTTGACAGAGGAGTGCATGCATGCATCAAGAACTGGAGGACTGAGGAGTGAGAGACCAGTGAACGCAGAAGTCTCATGCTGTTTGCTCTTGTGTCAGTCAGGGCCTGCAAGTTGACCACATCTTTGATAAAGTCCGTAGAGTGGAATTTCTCCCTTGGCAGTTGTTGCTGAAATCTCATTTTTAGAATCTGCACCTATCAGTTCCCACTTCCAGTCAAATGGAGGATCATGAGCTGCTCCTGGTCTCTACAGAGAAGATGTGGCTATCATGGCTATTGGGCAGGTGGGAGCCTCAAGTGCAGACCTAGCACTTCTGCTACTATGGATGATGGGGTCCTGGACAACCCAAAGGAGTCAAAGTTGGGTACCAGCTGGGAGCCTCTCTCTGCAAAGGCTCAAGTCCCTGATAGTTTTGGAGCTGTATCTGCAAAAAATAGAAAGTATTAGGAGTGTTCTAAGTTCTATATCTTTAGCAGGAAGATTAGAAGTTGCAGTCAGAGCTGCTCCTGTAGCTACAAATTCTCCATAAAGACGATCACACTCATCATCCTCTGAACATCAAACATGGGGCTCTAAGCTGCATATGTAGGAGGCTGAGATCCCATTCTTCATCAGCCACAGTTCTCAAAGATCCACTGGAGGAGGTCTTACATTACAGACCTGTTGCACATCCCTGACATCAACCTAGCTCCTCTGGTCCCAACAAGAGTCAAGATGTCCTGGTGTACTTGGACTATCCCCAGTCCACCAGTGCCCTTACTATTATGTCTAGCATCCAGAAGGAGGACAGGGTGAGGGAACTTCTAGTCTCAGTCTGCAGAGGCAAATAGGATGAGCTATTGAAACTTTTAGCCAGAAAAGAGAACTGATTGTAGCCAAACTTTTTCTGGGAAGCACTGAACATAGGCTCTTGGAAGTCAGTGTACACATGGCACAGGTAATTATACCTTTTGGGGATTCTCTGAAGATAGCTCAGGTCCTGGCCTCATTGGACATAATCCTCTTGCACCATGGCTACACTCCAAAAAGCTCCAAAATCTACCTCATTAATTTAAGATTATGGAATATGTGTCATTCATTCCTAGGTTCTGTTATATCAACTGCTGCATCTAGGGGATGGCCACATAATGTGGTTCATTAGGTAAGGCAGGGATGTGGATTGTCACTTGGGGAAAGCCAAAAGAAGTGAGAAGGACCACCCCCAGAGAGTCTATGTGAGCTACATACAGTAATGCCATAGGAGTAGGGCCTCTTAAACCCTTCTGAGTTCATATCATGCCATTGTTTTCCCTGGGTGTTGGGCATGGAACTTCGAGATTTAATGTCTACTCTGCTGGGTAAATCATCAGTCTTTCTCTGGTCCCATTCTTTTCTAGTCCCCTATTTTTCTAATTTTCTTGTATAGAAAAGACAAACATATTTTTAGATCAGGTACATTATCAAGAGGGATCATAGATGAGTTTCCAAAAGAATTGTGTAGTCAGGGTAAGATATTGGGGTTTTTATAAGGATTTAAGGATATGGGGAAAGGGTCAAGACAGCAAATTATTATTGTTGTTATTATTTTGTACCAGGGATTAAACTCAGTACCTTGCACTTGTGAGGACAGAGCAGTGCCACTGAGCTAAATCCTTGGCCCAGGGCAGCAAATATTTATTATCTAAAAAATATCTTTTCCTAAACCATTTAGCACCTTGTAGATCTCTGAGAGCACCTGTATTTTGTTAAAATTACATTTTTTAAAAAATTATATTTTTAATTGCCTTTGGCTTTAGATAAGAAGTTAATAAGGAGATAGATACATATCTTTAGATGGGTTGGGTCTCTTTGGGAGGAATGAATGGGCCTTACATCAAAAGCTCTGTTGCTGTCTTGTGACTACCTATTGAATGGGATGTCCTTTACTGGAATCCCTTGTTGCTTTAACTGGAGTTTGGCTATTAAGCATGTAAAAAGCCTTTTGTTCCTTATGGCCAGCCACTATATTTTTCCCCTGATAAACCAGCAAAGTCAAATTATTGACAAGGAATAAAGTGGTCATTTCCATAAAAGCTCCAGGCTGAGAAGAAAATTCATTAGGGATTCCTTGAGTTTGACTGTCAGTGGTGAATGGCCTATTTTTTAGGCTGATGACTGAGATTTAAATTGGGCAGGAAGCTGTAAATAGAGTTGCACAGAAGGTCCAGGCAGCACTCAAGCACATGTCATTGAAAACTTCTGGATTCTGGAAGAAATAAAATAGACACTACTAACAGCTGATGTAGGGGTTTTAGCCCCTTTCACAACTAGTTTAGCTCTGTATTATTATTAATTACTTTAAAGTTTTGGTTATACTTTCCTTCTAGGTCCTTAAGAGCAATTCAAAGTAAGATCTATGTTGAGTAAAATCTCTCTCTTTCTCTCTCTCTCTCTCTCTCTCTCTCTCTCTCTCTCTCTCAGATAGATAGATAGATAGATAGATAGATAGATAGATAGATGTATCAGTTAAAGCTCCTCAGAGGTTACTTTTGGGCTGTGCAAGTAGCCTCTTAGCTCCCCTAGATTTTCCTACCAGTTATGCTATCAGCCAGGAAGAGTAAGGGTTTTGCTTATTTATATGGCTTCCCTTGAAGCATGTGAAAAATTCCCTTCTTTAGTGACCCTCCATTTTGCAAAATGCACATTGGTTGACTCCTGTCTTCTGGGATCTCACAATCCCCCTGCTCAGGAGGTTGACTCCACAATTGCAGTGACCTTTTAGAGGGATCTTTTTGGGCCCTGGTCCTGACTGACTTTGGAGGACAAAGTCTAAATTATTGGCTGTCCTCTTAGTCCCTTTTTTTCCTTTGCTTGCTTCTCCAAGTCGTAGATGCTGTACAATGAGAAGGTCAGTTACACTTGAAATGGGATTAGTCAATCTCAATCTTAACTATTAATACTCTATCTGGATATCAGAGCACTGATAGAAATTTTCTACCTTTTTATTAACAACAGCTACCTTTTAAAATCATGGTTAGCATTAGTACCAGGAATTAATAGCGTATGTTATCTGCCCTGTATTTATAGACTCCCATCTTGCTGTACTATTTGGGCTGTCTTTTAGAGTTACACTACTTCTTTCTTTTTCTTTTTTGGGGGAGGTGGGGGTGGGGCACCAGGGATTGAATTTGGGACCTTAAACTTGTGAGGGAGGTGCCAGAACCACTGAGCTAAATCCCTGACCCTTAAAAGTTATATTTCTATAGAATGTTAGCAGATAACAATTATAAAGTTTTGTAAGGAAAATGAAAAAAATAAAATAACATGTACAAAAAAAAAAGATAGATGGAGAGGGAGGAGAGGAAAAGAGGAATTTTAAAAGGAATTAAGATATATTATATACATGCACCTATTCTCCACAAAGAATATAAACATTATGTAGTACAAACATACACTAATTTTAAAAAAATAAAACATCCTAAAAAGAGAGCCAGGTTTCCAGCGGGTGCTGATTGGCTCCGACACAACAGAGTGAGTTTTATGGCATCACCCCGGCTTGGACTCAGATTCCTCTCTCCTGCGTGGCCCCCTCTGGAGCTGTGCCATTTCCAGTGGGTGCTGATTCACTCCAACACAGCGCCAGGTGGATGAGTTTTACAATGTTGTCCGGCTTGGACTCAGAGCCCTCTCTCCTGCATGGTGTCCTCTGTAGCCACTCCATTTCCAGCAGGCACCACTTATTGGCTCCGGCACAGGGGCAGGAGGGTAGCTGCACAGGCGCCACTGAGCACTGTTGCAACACGCCCCCCCACCACTATTAGATCCCCTGATTGAGCCAGTTCTAGGACGCACTCTGCAGAGGCATGGCAGGCTATAATGGGTGGAGAATGATCCAATTATGTTCCTGATTTTATCGATATGGATAAAGGATAGGGATTGATTTGATGAGTTGTTTTCTCAGTTATGAAAATGAGAATGTCTATAAGTCATTAGAGAATCAAAGACTGGGACACAATGATATGAGGAAGATTTAATGACCCAGAGATTGAATCAAGGGCAACCCAACAGCAAAAATGAAGATGAGAAAACACTTAAGCAAGCCACAAAGACAGACTTCCAGTCCACCAATAGCAAACAGTAGGACAATGAAGGATGAAAAATCAGATAGTGAACCTCCAGGACACTCAGAACTCGCGGCACAGGAAGTAAAATAACTGATCAATCAAGCTCTAGAAAAATTCAAAACAGAAATTACTTCCCAGATAACCATAGAGATGGTGAGCAAAATGAATGACATGATTCAAGAATCCAGAACAGAAACTGACAAAAAAATAGAAGAGCTTAGGAACATAATTGAAACCATGAAGGCCCAGATTAAGAAAGAAATGGAAACAATGAACACCCAACATAGGAAAGAAATTGAATGCATTTAACAGATTCAAACAAATGTCCAGGAGATTCAAAATTCTATTGAAAGCATATGCAACAGAATAAAAGATTGCAAAGATAGAATCTCAGATATAGAAGATAGGATAGCAAACAGTGACCATGAAAAAAGAGGTCTCTTAAAAACAGTAAGGGAGCATGAGAAATCAATCCAAAAACTCCAAGGATGATGCAAAGAAGAATAACACAAGACTGCTAGGAATCCATGAAGTACCAGGAGAAAATGCAAATGACTTTAAAAATCTGTTCAAAGAATTAATGACAGAAAACTTCCCAAACAGAGGGGAAGAATTAGACATACAGATAAGTGAGGCATATAGGACACCAATTAGCCATAATCAAAAAAAACTACACCTAGACATATAATAATCGTGATCCCAGAAACCCAACAGAAGAACAAAATACCACAAGCAGTAAGATAAAAGAAACAAATCACATGCAAAGGAAAGCCCATCAGAATCAAAACAGACTTTTCAACACAAACCCTCAGGTCAAGGAGAGCCTGGATTGAGGTATTTCAAGTCCTAAAACAAAACAACCTACAACCAAGACTGATGTATCCTGCAAAACTCTCTTTCAAAATGGATGGAGAAATAAGATACTCCATGACAAAGAACACTTGAGAAACTTCATGAACACAAAACCAGCACTTATAAAGAATTTTAAACAATATCCTAGAAAAAGACAAAGAAGAACACAACACCAGGAGGCCCAACAGAGCAAATCAAATAGCCAAGGCAAGAAACTAAAAGGAGAGGACAAAAAATAAAGAGTCAACAAAAGGACAATAACATGACAATAATAAGTCAGTTATAACTATAAATATCAATGGCCTCAATTCACCAATCAAGAGAAATAGATTGGCACAATGTATTAAGAAGCAAAATCCAACAATATGTTGTATACAAGAAACACAGCTTGTGCAAAAAGAAGCCCTTAGACTGAAAGTGAAAGGGTGGAAAACAATTCTCCATGGGACAGGAGCCCAGAAAAAAGCAGGGGTAGCAATCTTATTTGCAGATAAAGCAAATTTCAAACCAAAACTCATTAAGAGAGACAAAGAAGCCACTACATCCTTGTAAAGGGAACAATCCAAGAGGAAGAAATGACAATCATAAACATATATGCACCAAATATAAATGCCCCAACTATATAAAACAAATATTAAGTAACATAAAAAACCAAATAACCACTAATACAATTGTAGTGGGGGATCTGAATACCCCACTATCAAAAATAGACAGATCATCTAGGCAAAAAATCAACAATGAAATACTAGAACTGAACCAAACTTTTTAATGCATGAACTTGACGTCTATAGAATGTTCCACCCCACAAAATCAGAATACACATTCTTTTCAGCTGCATATGGGTCATTCTCCAAGATAGATCACATACTAGCTCACAAAACAGGTTTGAATAAATGCAAAAGAATTGAAGTCATTCACTGTATATTATCAGATCACAGTGAAATAAAGCTGGAGATCAATAGCATAAGAAATAATAGGAACTTCATGAACACATGGAAATTGAACAACACTCTCCTGAACAATCAATGAATCACAGAGGAAATCAAAGAAGAAATCACACAGTTTTTACAAATAAATGAAAGCACCAATACAACATACAGGAATCTATGGGACACAATGAAAGCAGTTCTATTTGAAAAATTCTTATCACTGAATGCCCAAATTAGGAAAACAGAGCAAGCTCAAATGAACAACCTAATTATGAGTCTTAGACTGCTAGAAAAACAAGAACAAGAAAAACCCAAAGCTCGAATAAGAGAAGAAATTATAAAGATTAGAGCAGAAATCAATGCAATGGAAACTAAGACAATGATACAAAAAATAAATGAATCAAAGAGTTGGTTTTTTGAAAGAATAAATAAAGTTGATAAGCTCTTAGCAAACCTTATCAAAAAAAGGAAAGAAAAGGCTCAGATTCATGCAATTAGGAATGAAAAATGCGAAGTCACAACAGATCCTACAGAAATCCAGAGGATCATTAATATATACTATGAGAACCTGTACTCTAGTAAAATGGAAAACACAGAAGAAATGGACAAGTTTTTAGATACTTATGAATTACCAAAGTTGAATGAAGAAGATAAAAACATTTTAAACACTCAATCACAATCAGTGAAATTGAAAATGTAATTAAAAACTTACCAACAAAGAGAAGCCCAGGTCCTGATGGATTCACTGCTTTATTTTACAAGACATTTAGAGAAGATCTACTGCCATTACTCTTAAGACTTTTTAATGAAATTGAAAGAGAAGCAATACTTTCAAGTTCATTCCTGGAAGCAAATATCACTTTGATTTTCAAACCTGGGAAGGATGTAACTAAAAAAGAGGCCAATCTCCTTAATGAATATAGATTTAAAAATCCTCAATAAAATACTAGCAAAAGGAATACAGAGGATCATCAAGAAGATCATGCATCCTGACCAAGTAAGATTTATTCCAGTGATGCAAGGATGGTTAAACATACATAAATCAATTAATGTAATACACTGTATTAACAAAGTCAAGGACAAGAACCACATGATCCTCTCGATAGATGCAGAAAAAGCATTTGACAAAATTCAACACCTATTCATGCTAAAGACTCTGCAAAAAATTGGAACAGATGGTCTATGTCTCAACTTAATAAGGCTATCTATGAAAAACGAACAGCCAACATCATATTAAATGGCCAAAAACTGAAAACCTTCACGTTAAAATCAGGAACAAGACAAGGAGGCCCACTATCACCACTCCTCTTCAATATAGTTCTGGAAACATTAGCCATAGCAATTACACAAGAGAAAGAAATTAAAGCAATAAAGATAGGAAAGGAAGAAATTAAACTGCCATTATTTACTGAAGATATGATACTCTACATTGAAGACCCAAAAAACTCCACCAAAAGACTTCTTGACTTAATTGACACTTTTGCCAGAGTAGCTGGATACAAGGTGAAAAACCAAAAATCAATAGCCTTCTTGTACACAAATAACAGACTCACTGAGAAAGAAATTAGGGAAACACTTCCTTTCACAATAGCACCCAAAAAATGAAGTTCCTGGGAATCAATCTAACAAAAGAAGCAAAAGACCTCTACACTCAAAACTACAGCACTCTGAAAAAAGAGATCACGGAGGATATAAGAAAATGGAAAGATATTCCCTGCTCCTGGGTAGAAAGAATCATAGTGAAAATGGCCATACTACCAAAACTGCTACACAGATTCAATGCAATATCAATTGAAATCCCAACACTATACTTCACAGAACTAGAAAGAAGAATCCAAAAATTCATTTGGAACCATAAGAGACATAGAATAGCAAAAGCCATCCTAGGCAACAGACACATGGCAGCGGGTAGGACAATTCCCAATTTGAAACTATACTACAAAGTCACTGTGATAAAAACAGCATGGTAATGGCAAAGAAGCAGACCTGAGCATCAGTGGAACAGAATGGAAGACACAAAAACAACTCCAGATGCACTCAGCTACCTCATCTTTGACAAAGGAGCTGACCATCCCCACTGGAGGAAAGATAGCCTCTTTAATAAATGGTGTTGGAAAAACTGTATCTCAACCTGCAAAAGATTAAGACTAGACTCTTATATGTCACCATGCACTAAATTAAAATCCAAGTGGATTAAAGATCTAAATATTAAAACAGAAACACTAAACTTGCTGGAAAATAAGTTAGGCAGAACTCTGGAAGAAATTGGCATAGGCAAAGACTTTATGAACAAATCCTCAGTAGCACGGGAACTAGCAGAAAGGATCAACAACTAGGATCTCATCTTTTTAAAAAGCTTTTGCACTGCAAAAGAAACCATCAACAGAAGAGACAACCTACAATGTGGGAAAAACTTTTTACCAGCTGCTTCTCAGACAAAGGACTATTACCTAAAATATATAAAGAACTCAAAACAACCAGCTCCCCCAAATATAAAGACCCAATTCTAAAATGGGCATCTGAATTGAACAGATATTTCTCAAAGAAATAATAGCAGCAAGTAAACATATGAAAAAATGCTCCACATCACTAGTCATTGGAGGCATGCATATGAAAACAACACTGAGATTTCAGCTCACCCCACAAAGAATGACTGCTATCAAGAAATCACACAATAACAAATGTTGGTGGGTTTGTGGGGAGAAAGGAACCCTTCCCCATTGTTGGTGGGAGTGCAGACTGGTGCAGCCACTATGGAAGTCAATATGGAGATACCTGAAAGAACTAGGATTAGAGGTTCCATTTGACCCAGCCATCCCTCTGTTGGTTATCTTTCCAAAAGAATTAAAAGAATCATACCACAGTGATATTATGCTCACCTATGTTTATAGTGGCACAATTTGTAATAGCTAAAACTTGGAAACAGCCCATCTGCCCATCAATTGGAAACTGGATAAAGAAGATGTGGTTTTTCTATAAAATGGAATGCTACTTAGCTATAAAGAATGAGAAAATATATTTATTCATAGGTAAATGGGTACATTTTGAGGTTATACTTCTAAGTGAAATAAATAAGTCACACATATGCAAATACCGAATAGTTTCTTTAGTGTGAAAAACTAAAATAGTACTCAAGATCCTAACAGGACAATTAGCAAATAGGAAGAAAAGGACCAATGGTGTAGGGACAGTGAGAAGAATAGGGAATGGGGAATAAGGGAAAAGGAAAAAATATGAGAAAATATAAAAATGGAATTAAAGTGCTTGAAGGGGGGAGGGGAGGAGGGGATGAAGGGAGGGTGGGGACAGGGGCAAAAATGAGAACCAAGACCTGGCATGTAAAGGTACAAGATCCCAGTAATGAATGTAACTACTATCTACCTAGAATGCACCAATAAATTAAATGAAAGAAAAAAAAAGAGAGAACCAAAAAGGGTTGGGGATTTAGCTCAGTGGTGCCACTGCCTGCCTCACAAGCACAGGTCCTGTACCAAAGAAAAGCCATAAAAAACATAGTATTTTGGGACAACCATTATGAAGGCATTATTACAACAAAACACTTGCTTGATCAAAGTCAATTGATATAGAAGTTTTAAAAGACAAGACTTAATTGTACCAAGGTCCATTTGTAATGCATAAAACATGGTACCCACTGGTTACTTTATATTAAACATATAATTTTAACTCTATAAACTTTTTAACATTAGGTGAAATTTAAACTAGCAGCATATTTATGCTCAGACAGATAGGGAATCCACCAAAAAAATTTATTCAAACTTTAGCAGATTCACCATACTAATAAATGTCTGGAAGCTAGTGGCCACCACTTTGATTACTTCTTGTAATTGCAGAGGCCAAAACTAACTTGCATTAATCTCATGATGTCTCGATAAATTTGGTATTAAAATATTTATAAAAGTTTTAGTTTTCCTGATGCAGACATTTTTTGGCAGACTCTATACAATAAACTACTTTGATAAAACACAGAAACCTTTGCCTCTAGTCTTGTTTACTTTAGTTTTTGTAAGTTATTAAGTCTAGTTTTTGTAAGTTTAATGAACAGCATTTTAATATCTTAAGAACACTATTATTTTAGACATAGAACATGTCTTAACTATTTAATTATACTCAACTTTATTATGTGTAATAATTTTTTAAGTGTCATTTGCTGGGGTGGAGCCCTGGGGGAACAGCTCACCTATTATGGAGAAAACTGAAGCAAGTCCATTCAGAAAGCTGTTTTCCAGTCATGTTGGGAGCTTTGTCCTATAGTCTCAAGGACTCAGAGGCCCTCACTTAGTGGGAAAATTATATACATATTTTTATTTAGAATTTTAACTCAATAAATGTGAAAAAGCAATGTTAAACACATATATGTAATAACTTGCAAAAAAGACATTTAAAGGAACCAAATATGTTTTTTAACTTGAGTAAAGAACACTTAAAATTAGTAGCTTATGACTCAGATGTTATTATAAATACTTATAAGCATTGATTCCAGTTATTTACTTAGTCATTTTAATAATCACTTTAGATTATTTATGAAATTCAAGATATTAAACTAGCATAGTTAACATTTTAAACTATATATATAATGTTTAGTCAAAGGGAAAGCAACATAAAAGTTTTTTTGTTTGACGTATCATGAGCAATGGATACTATATGTTAAATTTTTAACAAAGATAAATATCTTGATTGGTTAATAACCTAAGCAAAATATGTAAAGACATTCTTGCTTTCATTTTACTAATTAACTTAAATGATCTTGTTTTTAAACCAAAAGTTAACACAGAAACATATACTAACTGAAATTATATAACCTTTATGTTACCAGTAATGTTACTTTCAAGTTTTATATAAACTTTGAGCCTGGTACTTTTTATTTGCTAATTATTTAACTGAAAGCCAGAACTCTATAAGGGCAAAAGATCAAAAGAAATTGATAATGAGCTGAAATTATTTTATAATAGAGCAGCTGTAGACACTTTAGCCAATTATTAAAAACATAGACTGGCAGGCAGAAAGACAAGCACATGTATGGCTCAAAACACATTAAATCAGAGTGCACTTCCCTTCAGAGTTCCTCCTTACCATAGGTAAGTGAGCATACATACTGGGGAGCAGTTGTGTGGACCACAGTGACATGGCTGCAGGCAGGGCCCAGATAGGGTCCTGTCCTGCCCTGACCCCAGAGGTGTGGGCATATGTGCCCAAGCCACAGCCCACCTAGAAAAGAGCTCCATATGTGTGCAAGCTTAATCCAGATTCACACCATGACATCATCCATAGCCAAGGCTCCACATGGAAAATAACTACAAAGACACACAAGCAACAGCCAGGGGCTGACCCTAATACCACTGATAAGTGCTTCAAGGCCCTAGCGAGGGAAGCCTACACAGACAACAGGAACTGGGGTTATACAGCTCTCAGCCTAAGGTCCCCCCAGACAACAGCTATATAAGGGCCCCAGCAAGAAGCCCACCTAGACACCATCCCAAGTGTGCACAGACCCCAGCCAGAATCCTGCCATCAGGTCAGTTCAGGAATATAGAATACCACCATTCTAAACCCAGGAACTGGTGGACTGGGGAGCAGTAGACTAAAGGCTGCTTGGTGGCCTGCTGAGAACTGAAGACAATGGGTGAGCAAAAAGTTTCCTCAACAAAGGCGCAGCAGGCTGCATCTGTTGAAATGAGAAGACATGAAAATAAGTCTCAAAACCAGACTTCCAGATCACCTAAGGCAACCCCAAAGGGCAGCGAGATGGAACAACCTGATACTCAACCACCTGGACTCCCTAAACTGGCAACAAAAGAGGACCTGGAAAAAATGAAATCAGAAATAATTTCTCAGATAACAGCAGAGATTGTGTCCACACAACAAGACATCATTAATAAATCTAGAGCACACATAGATAAAAAAAAAAAATAGAGGAGCTGAGAAACGTGATGGAATCCCAACATAGGAAACAAATGGTATCCATAAAACAGATGCAAATATTTCCAAGGCACTAAAAACTCCATTGAGAGTTTACATAACAAAACAAGCTAATGCAAGGACAGAATTTCAGATATAGAAGATAGAATTGCAATTAGTGACCAGAAAAAGAAAAAAATAGTAAGGGACCATGAGAGATCAATCCAGCAGCTGCTACACAATTCAAAGAAGAATAGCATAAGACTGATTGGAGTCAATGAAGAAACAGGAGAGAGTGCAAATGACATTTAAAAAAAAAAATCTTCACTGAAATAATGGCAGAAAACTTCCCAAATAGGTGAAAAGAACCTGACATACAGATAAGTAAGGTTTATAGGACAAAAATCTACACATAGGCATATAATAGTTAAGATTCCAAAAACCCAACAGAAGAACAAAATTCTACAAACAGAAAAAAGAAACAAATCACATACAAAGGAAAGCCTATCAGAATCACAGCAGACTTCTCAACACAAACCCACAAGGCAAGAAGAGAATGGAGTAATTGTATTTTAAGCCCTCAGTGAAAATAACCTCCAATGCAGATTGATGTACCCTGAAAAACCATCTTTCAAAACTGACGGAGAAATAAGATACTTTCATGACAAAGAGTACCTTAGGAACTTCATGAATACTAAAACAGCACTCCAAAACTTTTAAAATAATATCCTAAAAAAAGATATAACCTAATACCCTAAAAAGAAAGAATCACAACTGCAGGAAGCCCTGCAGACTCCATCAGGTACAACAAGAAATTAAATGTAAAGGGGAAGAATCCAACAAAAAGAAAAAGTCATGACAAGGATAAGTCAATACATATCAGTTACAAACATCAGTGTTAATTGTCACAATTCATCAATCAAAAGAAACAGACTGGCAGAATGGGTCAAGAAGCAGATTCCAACAATATGCTGCACATAAGAAACACACTTAATTCAAAGAGAAACTCATAGACTGAAAGTTAAAGCATGGAAAACAATACTCCATGGGACAGGAACCCAAAAAAAAGCAGGACTAGCTATCCTTTTTTCAGACCAAGTGGGTTTCAAAATAACATTGATTAAGAGAGGAATAGAAGGACACTACATCCTTGTAAAGAGAATAATCCAAGAGGAAGAGACGACAATCATAAATACATATGCACCAAACACAAGCAAGCCCAACTATATAAAACAAATACTAATGGACATGAAAAATCATATAAGCACTAATACAATACTAATGGGAGACCTCAATACTTCATTGTCACAGATAGATCAACCAGACAAAAACTAAACAATGAAATAGTAGAACTCAATCAAACTCTTGAACAAGTGAACTTAACAGATGTTTACAGGGTGTTCCACCCCATAAAATCAGAATACACATTCTTTTCAACTGCACATGGATTATTCTGCAAAATAGACCAAATACTCATTCATAGAACATATTTAAGTAAGTGAAAAGGAATTGAAGTTATTCCCTGTATATTGTTAGACCATAGTGCGATGAAATTGGAGATCAATAGCAAAAAAAGAAAAAACCCACAAGAATTTTATAAACACATGGAAATTGAACAACACATTTCTGGATAACCAATGGGTCACAGAGGAAATTAAAGAAGAAATCACACAGCTCTTACTATTAAATGGCAATGACAATATAACACACCATAATCTATTGGACACAATGAAAGCAGTCTTACAAGGGAAATTCATAGCACTGAATACTCACATTAGGAAAACAGAATGAGCTCAATTACACAACCTAATGCTGAACCCCAAGCTTCTGGAAAAAGAAGAAGTAGGTCAAACCCAAAGCTCATAAAGGGAGAAAATTATAAAGATTAGAATAGAAGTTAATGCAATGGAGACTAGAAGAATAATACAAAAAATAATCAGTGAAGCCAAGAGTTGGTTCTTTGAAAGGATAAACAAAATTGACAAACCCTTAGTCAACCTTATCAAAAAAAAGGAAAGAAAAGGCGGGGCATGGTGGCACACACCTGTAATCCCAGCACTCAGGAGGCTGAGGCAGGAGGATCACTGTGATTTCGAGACCAGCCTGAGCTATATAGTGAATTCCAGGCCAGCCTCAACTACATAGTGAGACCCTGTCTAAAAAAAAAAAAAAAAAAAAAAAAACAGTAAGGAAAAGGCTGAAATCCATGCAATTAGGAATTAAAAGGGTAAAATTACAATGGACCTGGCAGCAATCCAAAGCATCATCAATACCTACTTCAAGAACCTATTAGCCATTAAGATGGAAAATACAGAAGAAATGGACAGATTCCTCGATTTGTATGAATTACCAAAGTTGAATGAAGTTGACCTAAAAATTCTAAACAACCCAATATCAATTAAATTGAAAATGTAATTTAAAACTTGCCAACTGGGCCGGAGATTTAGCTCAGCGGTTCGGTGGCCTGCCTTGCAAGTGCGAAGACCCGAGTTCAATCCCCGGTACCAAAAAGAAAAAACTTACCAACGAAGAAAAGCCCAGGCCCTGATGGATTCACTGCTGAATTCCACAAGACATTTAGAGTGGAACTACTGCCACTCCTGTTTAAGCTGTTCAATAAAATTGAAAGAGAAGCAATACTCCTGAATTAATTCTTGAAGCAAGCATCACCTTAATCCCCAAGGCAGAAAAAGATCCAACTAAATAGAGAACTATAGGCCAATCTCACTAATGAACTAGATGCAAAATTCTTTAATAAAATACTCACAAATAGAATCAGGAGATCATCAAGAAGATCATACATCCTTACCAAGTGGGATTCAGCCCAGGGATGTAGGGATGGTTCAACATGCAAATCAATTAATGTAAGACACTATATTAGAGCGAAGGACAAAAACCATATGTTCATCTCAATAGATACAGAAAAAGCATTTGACAAAATCCAACACACATTTATGATAAAAACCCTCCAAAAAACAGAAATAGACAGTGTCTACCTAAATCTGATAAATGCCATCTATGAAAAACCAACAGCCAATATCATACTAAATGGTCAAAAACTGAAATTGAAAGGATACCTTGTCTTTATTGTCTAGGATTGCTTTTGCTATTCTAGGTCTCTTCTTGTTCCAAATGGATTTTTGGATTGTTTTCTCAAGGTCTGTGGACCATACTGCTGGTATTTCATTTGGGATTGCATTGAATCTATATAGCTGTTTTGGAAGTATGGTCATTTTACTATGTTGATTCTTCCTACCCAGGAGCAAGGGATGTCTTTCCATTTTTTGATATCCTCTTCAATATCTTTTTTCAGTGTGTGGTAATTTTCAGAGTAGAGGTCTTTGATTTTTTTTCACAGGGTAGATTCCTAGTATTTCAATTTTTTGGATGCTGTTGTAAAAGGGAATGTTTTTCCCACTTCTCTCAGTGAGTCCATTTTTTGTATAAGCTATAGAAAACCTATTGATTTTTGTGTGTTGACCTTGTATCCAGCTACATTGCTGATTTTCATTATTAAGTCTAGAAGACTTTTGGTGGAGTTATTGGGGTCTTCTAAATGGAGTATCATGTCATCTGCAAATAATGACAATTTGACTTCTTTATTTCCTATTTATTCCTTTTATTTATTTCTCTTGTCTAATTGCTGTGGCTAGTGTATTGAACAGGAGTGGTAATAGTGGACATCCTTGTCTTGTTTCTGATTTTAGTATGAGGGATTTCAGTTTTCGACCAGTTTTCTACCCATCTGTATGAGCCACAAGACAATAGAAAAGGCCTCAGAGAACAAGTTAAATTTAGTGTTATATCAAGTATAGGACAATAATAGAGACAGCAAGAAAAAAAGTCAATGGAGAATAGTCAACAGAGCTCAAATAGATGGAATTTATGAAAAAAGATGTTTAACATAAAAAAGGTCAAAGTCAGGAGCACATGACTCTCATTCTTTAATTTGAAGAAATGTCATGGAACAAAGGGTTCAATCTTGCTGCATGACAGATAGAGCTCAGCCTAATGGAGGAAAACTCTTCAAGGCAGATTTTGGTTCAGCATATGAAACTTTGGCTAGCTTTGTATCTGGGTTGCCTCCAGAAGACATAACCCTGGGATAGTTCAAGAAGAGATGGGCCAAAGATACTGCTCTAGATTCCAAGTTGATCTCCTGACCTTAACATTCTGAGATTCTAGCACAGAGATGACATCATGTTCTGCTAGTTTTTTCTTATAGCTCAACTTTCATCACTTTTCTGATTAATTCTTAAAATTGAGTTGGAGCTTGGGTAGTTTTTCTTGGCAAAAATTTAGAAGTGCAATCAGTTATTTGGGAAATAAATTTATTTTATTCACCAAATTTATTATCCTGGAATCTTATTATGATACTAAAGGGATTTGCCCTAATTTGAATGATATACAATATTCAATGCATATATTATGTACTGCAGAAAGAAGAACCAAGCATCTCTAGACTTCAGACTCAAAGACTTAGATTTTTAATGAAAACCTTAGGCCTCAAAACAAAATATCTAACCTGGTACACATTTGAAATAATAAATTCTTTGTCACTCTTTTTCAATTCACACTTTTCACTCATCTATAATTTTCTCATCATGCTTTGCTCCTTTACTGATTATTTGTAAGATCTCTTTATCACTCTTCCTCTGCTCTGCATTACAGGAATCCAATCTATAGCAACTATTTCCCAGTTTCCTTTAACAACTGAGCTCTTGTTAAGCCTAGTCAATAGGACACTTAGTTACTATTCACATTGCTAGGACAAAATACTGGACACCCACAAGTTGAAGAAGGAAAGGTTTACTTTAGTTCACAGTTTGTAGAGGTTTCAGTAGTAAGCTGTCTCCAAGGCGGGGTGGCATGGCAAAGGAGCACTGCAGAGGAAAAATAGTCCATAGCGAGCCAGACAGAAAGCAGGAAGCAGTGCATTGAACCTCTCTTTCTCTTTTATTTCATTCAGAGTACATGCCTATTGGTTAGTGCCACCCATGTCCAGGTTGGGCCTTCCCATTATGTACACCCAGAAGTAGTCCAAATCAGTCAGTGGACTAATTTAGTTATCACACAATCTTAATCCATATTAACACACCCTAGATCCAGCCATCTCCAAAACGCCCCACCTATGAGTGTATGAGGCTTTGGGGGAACATTGAGATACAAGCTATAACAGAGGCTCTGGTAGGAGATTGGAAAATGAAAAATTAGAGAAGATAGAAGAAAGGCAACACACGTTTGAATAGCATTTCTAGAAGCAATTTATTTCTTCTACAGTCTCAGCTTCTGCCAGTTTGATTTTACCAAGATTTCAGCTCCCACAGGCTATTCCAGATCCTGAAGCCTTGTACTGCTACTGCTCTCTCCCTTTGTCCCTCCAGCCATAAGGTTAGGAGGAAGTAGCTTCTGTTGATCTCTGAGTTGCTCTGTTCCCTTTATTCTGTCCCAATCTCTCTCTGTCTCTGCCTCTGTCTCTCTGTCTCTGCCTCTCTCTCTCTCTCTGTGTGTGTGTGTGTGTGTGTGTGTGTGTGTGTGTGTGTGTGCATATGGTTTAAAATATAGGTAGTAGGGCAGGGGTAAGGGGAAAAAATGAGAATCAAGACTTGTCATGTAGAGGTACAAGATCCCAACAATGAATGTAACTGTACTGTATCCCTAAAATGTACCAATAAACTCAAAAAATATATATATACATATAGGTAGTAAAATACTCTTTTCAACTTTTCCAATTCCTTTGTAAGCCATTCTCTTGTTCCCAAACTGACTCTGGCTCTGTTTTCAGACTGGAACTGATTCATACCATTCTCTAATTCAGCAGAGGCTTTATATAATTTCAATCTGTGGGTTCAAAGAGTGAGTTGAAATCATTGAAAGAAGCCATATTAATTTATTTTTATTGGTACATTCTAGGTAGAAAACATGTTGTTACACTTGGTATAAATCTTAAGTGACAGATTTTATAGCCTCCTCTTTTCCTTCCAATCTACTCAAAGTCCCTCTTCACTATATAAAAGGGGCTATGGCATCATTGTGTACTTGAACACTCATTACACCCTTAAGTGTCAGAGATTTCATTTTGGATTTTCTTGTTAGACTTTAAATCCAATTGAATTAATAAGAATCCCTCAATAACAAAATTTATTTAGAAAATCACTTACAAAAATCCCTTCATCTCGTATTTTATTTTCTATTCTTATTTTTGTCTTTCTGCCTATTGGCATTTTCTCTTTTCCCTCCATGGAAATAAAAATCATGATCAGAGCAACACTTAAACAGCCCACCAACATGACCTCTATCTTCCTTTGTGTCATAAAAGGGAGATGTTGCCATGGCAACTCCAGAGAAGATATCCTTGACTTCCTGTACTGCAGTCTCCAAAAAACTGTCTTTAAGATATTATCTATCCTCAGGTTGGAGACCTGATATTGTTTTATATAGAATTTCTTTCTTTAATGTGATACCCACATTTAAAGCCCACTGATTCTAGGTAGTGTCCTAGAGCATTTTACAAGGCCATAGGTACTTGTCAAATAGCCACTATTCACCTTTGGACTGATTTGTGCCCACTTCTTTTTTTTTTCTTTATTGGCACATTTTAGGTATAAAATATATATATGACATACCTTGGTTCTTATCTGTTCTCCATTCCCCTAGCCTCCCTTAACCCCCTCCACAACTCCCTATTTACAAAGACTTTATTTCCATTGTTTTTCCTTTACTGTTTTTTTTTCTTTTCCCTTCTTACCTTTCTCCAACCCCTCCCAATTCCCCCACACCATTAGACCTTATTTCCTATTACACAATATCAATTCTACATGTTGATCCTTATTTATACTTTTAGTTTACCATACCAGAGAAACAATTTGGTATTTACACGTGCATCCTATTAATTTCACTTAAGAGTATCACCTCAGTGTGCATCCACTTAGCTATAAATGTCTCTAGTTTCTCATCCTTTATGGCTGAGTAGTACTCCATTTTGTTTTTGAAAAAAATACATCTTCTGATTTTGATTATTCTGAGATTATTCTACTGTCTCAAAGTCACGAATTTTGACAATCACCAATTACTGATCTTTAACTGTATAAAATGCTTGGGAAGAGTTTCAAGTCTGAAGCCCTTCTCACCCAGATGGATGATGATCTCATACCATTTCCTTTTCTCTGACCATTGATCTCTTTTGCTTTATTTTTGCCACTTTATATTTTCTTAATATTAGATTTTTCTCCCTTTGAATTTAATGGCTCAATTAACAGGAATTTAATTAATTCTCTGACCTTAATTCAAGTGTAATCAACATCAGAGCCTGTGCCCAGCACACCTTCATGTAGCAGGCAGGACTGGATAAGCTGAAGTCAAAGGTCATTATTGGGAGTTGAGAAACTAAGAAAGGGCAATTCATATCCTGAGAGAAAAATTATAGAAAAGTCTACACTGAAGATACCTGGCCTCTCCTTCAAGACTACTACAATTTTAGGAGACAGAAAGGAATTGGGAAATAAATCTGGCACACAAGCTCAAATATTACATGGTTTCTCTTATATGAGAAACCCAAATTATAAGTAAAGAGCAAAATATAAAAGATTAATAATAGGAAGCAGAGAAATAGATCTTTCTTGCATGGGAAGGGAATCAAAAGATGGGGGAGGGAGAAGAAGGGGGAGGAAAGGGGAAGAAAAAAGGAATTAAGTAAGATGTGTCATGTACATGTACCAACTCCATACAAGGAATATAAACATTATGTACTAGAAACATGTATTAATAAAATTTAAAAATTTTAGAAAGGAAGGAGGAAAAGAATCTCCCTAATGCAGCATGGATTTTGCATTGACCTTTGTAGGAGTTATAAATCCTACACACGTCACACAGTGTTCCTACACCCTACCCCATCTGAGCTCCTTTTCTATCTTCTCATTCTTCCCTTAGCTCTAAGAAGGGAACTGAGAATTTTACTCATACACCCAACACTGTCCTAAGTACTTTGCATACATTTTTTGCTTCCATCTGCATGAAAACTCTAGAGTGTAACATGCTTATATCCTATTATAGCCATTATTACTAATGAGGGCAAATAACTTCCCAAGGGCCTCTTAACTAGAAAACTGCATAGGCTAGATCTGAAACCTGGCCAATCTAATCCAAAAAAATTTTTTTAACATCTACTACATTGCATCTCTAAAGAAGAAACTCTGAAATCCAAAGAGCCTGTTTGCATGTCTAATTTCCCACTGGCCTATAAGTAATGTAAGTGAAAGAACAATTTATCCATCTCAGTTTATCCTATGCCTGGCACACTGTAAATATTCTACATACATATATCAAAGTATAAATGAACTTGCTAATTAATGTCAACCTCTCTTCTTTAATTCTGCACCTGAAGTACTGCCAAAATCTCTAAAATGAACTTTTCATTTAGACTACCTCATGACCACTTCTAATCAAGCTTCTAATCAATTAATTAACTTTACACTATTTCTTTTAAAAATGGTCAAAAATCTCCATCAAAATAATCAAGAGCAAGTTTCTTTTCCTCTGTGTATCCTTAATTGTGTCTCCTCTCCCATACCATAAAAACAGCACTCTCCTGAACAATCAATGGGTCACAGAGGAAATTAAAGAAGAAATTAGTCAGTTTTTATAAGTAAATGATAATGACAATGCACCATACAGGAATCTATGGGACACCATGAAAGCAGTTCTATGTGGAAAATTCATGGCAGTGAATGCCCACAATAGGAAACAGAGCAAGCTCCAATAAACAATCTAATTATGATCTTAGGCTCCTAGAAAAAGACGAGCAAGAAAAATCCAAATCTCATACAAGGGAGGAAATTAAAAAGTTCAGAGCAGAAATCAATGCAATGGAAATGAAGAGAATGATACAGAAAAAAATCAATGAATCAAAGAGTTAGCTTTTTGAAAGAATAAATAAAATCAATAAACCCTAAGCCAACCCTGTCAAAAAAGGAAAGATACAGCTGAGATCTATGCAATTAGGAACAAAGAAGGTGAAGCCACAATAGATCCAGCAGAAACCCAGAGGATCATCATTACCTACTTCGAGAACCTATACTCTAATAAAATGGAAAATACAGAAGAAATGGACAGATTTCTTGATACTTATGAATTACCAAAGTTGAGTAAAGAAGATAAAAAATTCTAAGCACCCCAATTATGATCAGTGAAATTAAAAACATGATTAAAAGTTTACCAACTAAGACAAGCCCAGGTCCTGATGGCTTCATGACTGAATTCTACAAGACATTTAGAGAAGAACTACTACCACTACTCTTTAAACTTTTCAATGAAATTGAAAGGAAAGCAATACTTCCAAATTCATTCCTGGAAGCAATTGTTACTTTGATTCCTAAACCAGGGAAAGACTCGAACAAAAATGAGACCTACATGTCAATCTCCTTAATGAACATAGATCCAAAAATCCTCAATAAGAGACTGGCAAACAAAATACAGAGGGTCATCAAGAAGATCATACACCCTGACCAAGTCAGATTTATTCCAGGGATGCAAGGATGGTTCAACATAAGTAAGTCAATAAATACTATATTAACAGTCAAGGACAAAAACCATATGATCCTCTCAATAGATGCAGAAAAAGCATTTGACAAAATTCAACACCCATTCATGATCAAAACCCTGCAAAAAATTGGAATAGATGGTTTACATCTCAACTTAATAAAGGCTACCTATGAAAAACCAATATCAAATAACACATTAAGTGGCCAAACTGAAAACCTTCACATTAAAACCAGGAACAAGACAAGAATGCCCACTATCACCACTCCTCTTCAATATAGTTCTGGAAACTTTAGCCACAGCAGATAGACAAGAGAAAGAAATTCAATCAATAAATATAGGAAAGGAAGAAGTTAAATTGTCATTATTTGCTGATGATATGATACTCTACATTGAAGATCCAAAAAATCCAACCAAAAGACTTCTAGACTTAATTGACACTTTCAGCAGAGCAGCTGGAAACAAGGTCAATACTAAAAAATCAATAGCCTTCTTGTACACAAATAACAGGCTCACTGAGAGAGAAATTAGGGAAACAATTCCTTTCACAATAGCATCTCAAAAAATGAAGTATCTAGGAATCAATCTAACAAAGGAAGCAAAAGACCTATACACTGAAAACTACAACACTCTGAAGAAAGAGATTGAAGAGGGTACAAGAAAATGAAAAGATATCCCCTGCTCCTGAGTAGGAAGAATCAATATAGTGAAAATGGCCATACTACCTAAACTGCTGTACAGATTTGTGCAATCATGATTGAAATCCCAACAGTATATTTCACAGAACTAGAGAAAATAATCCAAAAATTCATTTGGACCCAGAATAGTCCTAGAATAGCAAAAGCAATTCTAGGCAACAGAGACATAGCAGGCAGTCCCAAAATCTTCAACTTGAAACTATACTACAAAGTCACTGTGATAAAAACAACACAGTACTGGCAAAGAAACAGACCTGAGGATCAGTGGAATAGATTAAAAGATGCAGAAACAACTCCAGATGTACTCAGCTACCTCATCTTTGACAAAGGAGCCAACCATCCTCACTGGAGGAAAGATATCCTCTTTAATAAATTGTGTTGGAAAAACTGGATCTCAGCCTGCCAAATATTAAAACTGGACCTTTATCTTTCACCATGCACTAAACTAAAATCAAGTGGATTACAGATCTAAATATTAAAAGAGAAACACTAAACTTGCTGGAAGATTAGTTAGGCAGAACTCTTGAAGACACTGGCATAAGAAAAGACTTTATGAACAAATCTTCAGTAGCATGGGAACTAGCACAAAGAATCAACTGGGATCTCATCTTATTAAAAAGCTTCTGCACTGCAAAAGAAACCACCAAAATATCTAAGAGACAAGCTACAATGTGGGGAAAAAAAATGTACCAGCTCCTCCTCAGACAAAGGATTAGTATCTAGAATATATAAAGAACTCAAAAAAATCAGGCCTCTCAAAAAATAAAGACCTGATTCAAAAATGGGTATCTGAAATGAAAAGACATTTCTCAAAGAAGTAAAAGTGGCAAATAAATATATGAAAAAATGCTACACATCACTGGTCATTCAAGAGATGCAGATGAAAGCAGCACTGAGATTCCACCTCACCCCAGAAAGAATGGCTGCTATCAAGAAATCATCCAATAACAAATGTTGGTGGGGTTGTGGGGAGAAAGGAACCCTTCTCCATTGTTGGTGGGAGTGCAGACTGGTGAAACCACTATGGAAATCAATATGGAGATACCTCAAAGAACTAGGATTAGAAGTTCCATTTGACCCAGCTATCCCTCTGCTGGGTCTCTTTCCAAAAGAATTAAAAGAATCATAGCACAGTTGATATATGCTCACCCATGTTTATAGCAGCACAGTTTGTAATAGCTAAAACTTGGAAATAGCCCATTTGCCCATCAGTTGGAGACTGGATAAAGAAGATGTGGTTTTTCTATAAAATAGAATATTACTCAGCCATAAAGAATGAGAAACTAGAGTCACTCATAGGAAAGTGGTTGCATATTGAGGTCATATTCTTAAGTGAAATAAATAAGACACACATGTGTAGATACTGAATAGTTTCTCTGGTGTGAAAAACTAAAAGTGGAAATAAGATCCAAATTGTATAATTGACAATGTGAAATAGGAAGAAAGGGGCTAAAAGTGTAGGGGAAGTGGGAAGGGTAGAGGAATGGCATTAAGGAAAAAGAAAAAATATGAGAATAGGAAAAAATGGAAACCAAGTCTTTGTAAACAGGGCAGGGTTCCAGGGGTGACTGTAGGGCAGGGGTATGGGGACAAAATGAGAAACAAGACCTGTTGTGTAAAGGTACAAGAACCCAATAATGAATGTAACTGTACTGTATACTTTAAAAGTACCAATAAATTCAATGAAAAACAAGAAAGTTATAAATTAAAGCTCCTTACACTCACTGGTTCTCTGAGAAGATAAATTAAATTTTCCAATTATGAAAGGCCTGATTTATTTTACTATCTGACATGTGTAATGTTAAATATTAAAATAAAACATAGAATTGCATAACGTTAGCATAAATCCAGTTATACTGAGTGAATAAAACATAACAAACATAAAATGGTGGTAAAGTGACTTTGCCTTCTAAAATCTGGGATCTGCAATATTTTTTGAGACTGAATAACACCAATAATAAAAGAGCCAAAAAACATAATAGAAACACATTTCTTAATTCAAAAGAAAGTGAAAAGAATATTCAATGTCATGAAGGATTTATTGCTATTAACTGGATAATAGAAATCTTTTAATCTTTTTGAATATTAAAATTGACATTTTTATATGAGTCATAGTTATGTTGGATGTTTTAACACCAAGCTTTTCTTCTTTAGTGCTCTGACGTCTCTGGATTTTTGGGGTGGGGAGGACTTTCACATAGTAAAGGGTACATTTGTTGGTTTAATGATGATGATAGTCAAGTATTAGGAGTCTACCATGCACCATTCATTTTCCCAATACTCTTTCTGGCCATCCTTACAAATCTAGAAGAAAAGCATTATCACTACTTCTGTGCTACAGATGAGGAATCAAGATTCAAGCACATTAAATAATTTTCCTGTGGTTCCAAGAAAAACTTGGAACTTGGTGCCTTTGGCTATAAATTCCATGCCTTTCCCATTGACCTTCTCCCTGCAATGCCGAAATTGCTCAAAGTATAATGCAGAACAATATGACACCTGCTCAGCAAAATATGTTTTGAGACAAAAGCTCTTTTCCATCAGAGGATTGATTAAGCTAGAGAAGCCCATTTTCCAAGTTCAAACAGGTTTTCAAGAAGAAAAAAGCATTAGAGTTATTTAATCTCTTCAGAAACACTTTATTTTTTATTTTCATGAATGTGAAAAAATATGATGAAATGGGTCAGGAAGGCTCCCACGAGACAGCACCATCAGTGACCTTTCGTAATTAGACCTACAGGGGGCCTACAAGAAATGACTGGCACCAAGGCTGTCTTGGCTACCTGTAAAACCAAAAAAAAGGTGTGATGGTTTTTTTGATGTGTGAACTTGGCTAGGTTACTGTCCTGTTTTTTATCAAACACTAATCTGGGAGCTGCTGTGAAGATATTTTGTAGATGTGATTTAAGTCCTAAATAGGCCTGATTCATTGTCTTGAAAGGGTATAGCAGCAGAACTTTGGCTTCCATAAAGAAGAAATTGTGCCTGTGAAAGGCAAATTGAGCCCATGTGAGAAAGTTCCAGCTGCCTGTGGCTTCCTGACCCCCTGCCTTGCAAATTTCAGACTTGTCAAACCCCACAAACACACAAGCCAACTCCTCGCAATAAGTCTCTTGATACATTTCTTCTACTGGATACATATCTCCTCTGCTTCTGTGAACCCTGACTGATTAAAGGGATTTGAGAATTAAAGCATAGCAAAACTGAGTGTAAATGAAAAAAAAAAGTGTTTTGAAGAGGTCACTTATTTGGCCATAACCAACTCATGTTCTTTGTGATAATGTAAAGGTGGTCTTTGAAAAATCTAGGTAAGTGAAGTTTGGTTACACCATAACAACCTAACCTGATTTTAATGAAAGTAAATTTCAACTCAAATTTTGCCACTTTATAAGCTCTGAGTAAACAACATTGATTAGCAAAATACCTACAAAACTTTTCACACCAACTATGCTACATATAGGATGAAGCTTCAGTTCTCTTTTCAGAGAACTATCATCACCTTGCATAAAAGGTTATTCAAGGCATATGTGAAAATATTCCAGAGGCAGGGTTCTGTTAATCCTAGTCAACAATGGACTATAAAACCCTCTGGCAGAGTGGCTGCATGTGGACTGTTTGCTATCAGTCTCAGGTTCCATGCCCAAGCTATTAAAGTTCAGTAGCTTTTTTATGCCTCCTTTATGTGATAGCAGTGTCTAAAATATTTTAGCCAAGTCACACAGTCCTAAATACTAGTAGTTTCAGTGATGAGACACTGTTAAATCCACTGTGATGACTAACTTGATATAAATTGTTCCTATATAAACTGGTTTCCACTATTCATTATGCTGCTTAGCAAAATGTCTAGTGTTGGCCAGAGGGCTGCAGGGCTTACAGAAGTCAAGATATCCTGTAGAGAGTGGACATCCTGACCAAATGCCAATTTATCACTCCTATTCTTAAATCAAGCCTCAGCTAAAACCACAAACCACACAAAACCACACTGCTATGCTGAAATATTTTGGACAAAATTTCAAACATTACAACAAGTACTATAACCAAATCTCTAAAGGGGAAACCAGCATTCCCTAAACTAGCAAGGTTCAAACAGATTAATTTGTCCATGGTCCTAGAGCTAGGTCCCACCATGATGCTTTTGATGTTTTTCAGATTATAAAACTTATCACTAATTAAGTCAACACGTTTGTTTACATCCATGTTGACTTCTATTTTCTTTCTTTTAAAAGAAGGAATTTACCACTTCTGGACCTTGATAGGATGAGATATATAAGGTGATACAACTATCTTTCTGAAAAAGTTTGGATTACCATTTTGGTGAGTTTTTCTTACATTATTGTAAAAGTTTGTGATAATCTAAATTTGTACTTTCCTTAAAATAACTTTCACATGGGAATATACAAATCAGTGAGATAATCTATTAAAGTTATATTTATTTCATATTCTTAGAGAAACACACACAGTTATTATTACCATAAAACCAATTATTACTTACATATTATACCTACTGTATAATATCAATCCAAAAGGCTTACTATCTATAAGTCAAATGTTAAGAAGTCAGACCACTATTTCTATTAACCATTCCAGAAAGAAAAATAAACGATGGAGCCAAAATAGCCAGGATTTGATTAATAACTGACAGCATCTCCAATTTTTGCCCCCACTTCCAACTTGGGACCAAAGAAAGAAAGCCAAATGTTTCCCTAACTAATCACATGGGATGCTCTGCTTCTCCTTAATGGTGCTACAATATCTTCATGCCAACAGCCTCTAATCAGGTGCACCTGAAGAAGCATTCCCTTTTTTCTCCTTTCCTACTTCTCTGCTTACCTCTGGATCTCTTCCAAATGCAAGGAATGATGACTCTGAATACTAAATAGCCTTTGTTTGTTCTCATTTTTGGTGGTTGCATTAGTGCATTTTCTGTTGCCAATATCATAATATCATAGATTGGGTGAGTTTCAGAGGAAAGGTGTGTATTTGACTCAGAGTTCCGGAGGTGCAAGGTTGAAGAGCTGCATCTGGTGATAGTCTTCTTTCTGGAAGAATCCCAAGGCATCACAGGACATCACATGGCAAGAGACAGAGTGCACACGTGTACAGATGTGTTTCTTCTTATCTCTATCCCTCTTCTTATGAAGCCACAGGATTCAATCATGAGAGCTCCATCACAGTGGCCTTATCTGACCCTAATCACCTTCCAAAAGGCCTGATTCTGAACACTTTAATTAGATTAAATTTCCGCCCTCTTAATAACTCATAATGAGATTAAATTTCAGCACAAGAAGTATTGCAGAATGCTGAAACCATATCTAAACCATAGCAGTGGTCTTAATTTATTTATACAAAACTTCCTTTTGAAATAAATGAACTTAAGTGTGAAAAGGGGATTTAATTAAATAAAATATCTAATTAAATAGTGCTACAGATGGTACAGAAGTATTATAGCAATGATCACAGTGGTACATAAATGAGCAAAATTTGGAACAATGCATTCTGTGCAATGCCTGGGCTAGATATCATTTTATGCACAAAATCTTGAAGGAGTGCTATGAAAAGAACTCCCTGGGCAGGTTCCTGCCATGGGCCTTTGCACTGGCTCTTTTCTGTTTGACGTGATTGTTCAAACATCCACAAGATTTGCTCTCCCTCTTCTTTGGGTCTTTGATCAAATACTCTTTCCTTTATTGAGTCCTCTGATAATTCTGTTTTTAAAGCAATACCCTCTATCCTAACCTTCCTCCTACGTGCACGCACACACACACTCACACACACACACACACACACAGTTCTTTCCACTTTTCATGTTTTATTTTCAGCATAGCACTTAGTCATCATCCAATATACTGTGTATTTTACTTCTTTGTTTACAGCTTATCTCCTCCCCCATCTCAACTAAAATAAAATTCCCTAAGGGCAGAGATTTTATTGTTTTTCCTGTTTTTGTTATCTTCTCAATACTTAAAAAAATGCCCGTCATAAGAAAGTCTTCAATAGATATTTGCTAATGGAAGGAAGGAAGGAAGGAAAGAAGGGAGAAAGCAAAGGCAGAAGGAAGAAGAAAGGAAGAGAGGAAGGGAAGCAAAGAAGGAGGGTCACCAGCTTTAACTCAGTAGAGTATCAACACCTATGGTAGACATGGAAATGTGTCACCAAGAATCTCTTCAAGGAGTGACATGTTTCCCCAAGTGTGAACTACTCCACAGTTTGCCTCAGCTGCAGAAATACTTAAGAACACGCCCTGAAAAGACAGAGCCAGTAACTGATGACTAACAGGCTGATATGCAAACGTACTGACTTCAACCCTACTGGAGCCACTCTGGTGAGCAGAATGCACCCCAGAGCTCTCCCTGGTATTAGTCATGGCTTAGGGGTCACATTTCAGCTTCTCCCTCTGCCCAGTCCTGCTTCCTTCCCTCTTCCTCAAGTGTTAATCCTTAATAAATATCTCATACAAAAAACTCTACCTCATCAGCACCTCAGAATAACTAAGCTATGTCACTAGCAAAGGTCCCAAGAACCCAACCTGCAATGTTTACTAAAACTACAACTTCCCCAGCTGCTTCCATCCCCCAAGACTTAACAGCACATATGATTGTGACAGGATCTTAGTAGCCACCTTGGGAGTAGTTTGTACCTCTTGGGGTCTCTACATACTCCTGCAGATCTAGATCTGAATGAGACCTAAGAGTCATTCAATGCACCACAGATCCCTAAGGTGAGATCTGACAAACCCCAAGGATGCTGCACGATAGGAGCTCCTAGCAAAGTTTTCCTTTCACCACAGTTACCTGCTACTATTAATCTTCCTTCTCAGTTGCCACAGGCCACATGGAAAAGGTTTGCTTTTATTCACAATGTCAGTCTCAAGGTTACAATCCCCAGGGGCAACCTCATGAGTTCAGTGAACCACACAACTCTGTGCATAGCTTCAGACTCCCTATATAATAAATATAGCAACTAATTGTTGGCTTTCCCATGGTTTCTAACCATTTGGAATGTCATAGGCATCAAGCTATTACATCATTGGCATTCATTTCCCATACCTGGTTAGCTACACTGAACTGGGAAGCAAATTATTGTTTAACTATTGAATGAATTATATATATATAATATTTATTATATATATTTATCACATATGTATTATACATATTATATTTATTATGTATAATATGATATATATCTTATTGTATTTATTGAGATATATATCTCTCTCACAGATTTCTGTGAGAGATATACATATATCACAGATTTCTGGGAGGTGCAATACAATGACCTGAGTAAGAAACTTAAAGTTCTATTAATGATTCCTCCATTCAAGAGATAATTCTATTTTAGAATGTTTCAGTGGGTACTAAGCAAATTAGAAAAAAGGAAAGTATTTTTCTAATTAAAGTCAAATGATATGTAAGGATAATGACTTTACAGATAAATTGCTTATGTAGTAGGCTATGATTGTTCTCACTGAATTGATACAGGGTCTAAATAAATCACAAGGGTGCAAACAAGCAAATCTCATAATAGAAATGAAAAAGAGGCCACATTATCTACGAACAAATATTGTGTCTCCTCAGTACTCTTTCCTGTGCTCTGGGGAGCCATCCTAACAGCAGCTTTGCATTTCTAGAAACCTCTTGGCTGACACGGGTTAAGTGCTCAGAGACCCTCACTAGGTTAGCCACAATGTTCAGTACTCTAGGACTCAGACACTGGAAACAGCTTCTCCCACAATCCGCAGGGGCAGACTGCCTCTGTGTCCAGATAGGGTACCCCAGTGGCAACTGATCTGCTGACATTACAGGGCAGAATCGTATTCCCTGGCGCTGTCATCACTCTCATTTGGGGACCTCCATTGTCCATGCCTGTCCCCAAGGCAGGGAACCTCCTTTTCAGGCACAATCCAACATGGCTGTCATGTGACACCGTCTGCAGCATTAGGAGGGTAGCTGTCTCCATGAGGAGGATGTGACTTTTTTTAACTTTTATTGGTATGTTTCCAGCACCTAATAATTGCATTCATTGTAGAGGACTGGTACATGTACATAACATGTTTTAATTCCCTTCGTTTTCCCCTCCTTCAACCCCTGCACTTATTTCTCCAGCATCAGATGCATTTATTTATCTTATAAGACTTTACAAAGTTAATTACCATATATACAGACTGAAACCAGACTAATAGTCCCAAAAACATGTAAGACAATTGTACTAAATCAAGGTACACTTCTAAATACATTATCTGCATTAGATTACAATAATTTTCTCTTTTTTTTCTTATTATCTTTCTTTTGTTTCATATGATATATATATTTATATATTGAGTTCTTCATATAAGAGAAACTGCGATATTTAAGCCTGCATTTCTGAGTTACTTCATTTAACATTATGGTCTCAAAGTGCATCCATTTTCCTACAAATGATTCAAGCTTATCCTTATTTATGGTAGAGTAGTATTTCATTGCATATAATTCAATCTGTTGATGGACATATAGGCTGAGTCAAGGATTAGTTATTAGAAACTGTGCTACTGTAAACATCGGTACACATACACCACTGTGGTATGATGTGTTTAACTCTTTTGAGAAGATACCTAGAAGGGGAATAGCTAGTCATGTAGAATTTCCACTCTTAGTTTTTTGAAGAATCTTTATAATGATTTCCATAGTGGTTGTATCAGTTTACAGTCCTACTAACAATGGAGAAGGATTCCTTTCTCCCCAAAGCCTCACTGGTATTTGTAATTCATTGATGTTTTGATGATAACAATTCTTTCTGGAGTGAGATGGAATCTCAGTGTTGTTTTAATTTGTATTTATCAAATGGTCAGCAATGTTGAGCATTTTTTCATGTATTCATTAGCCATTGTATTTCTTTATCTGAAAAGTGTCTCTTCACTCAGATGCCCATTTTTAATTGGGTATTTAAATTTGGGAGGTTTAATTTTTTTAGTTCTTTATATGTTATAGATATTAGTCCTTTGAGCAAAATTTTTCCCATTCTGTAGGTTATCTTTTCACTCTGTTAGTGGTTTCCTTTGCTATACAGAAGCTTGTTTATTTTATGTGATCCCATTTATTGATTCTTGGTATTATTTCTTGTATAACTGCATTTAACCTTAGCCAAAAAGCCAAGAAGCAATGGGGGTTCTATTCATAAAGTCTTCGCCTACACCTATGTCTTCAAGAGTTTCATTATTTGTCTTCCAGCAGGTTGTTTCTGTTCTAATAATAGATCTTTGATCTGTTTCTATTTTAATTTAGTGCATGAAGAGAGACATAGGTCTAGGTTTAATCTTTGACGTGTGGCTAGTCAGTTTTTCCAGAAACATCTGGTAAAAGCTATCTTTCCTCAAACAAAGGGATTTTACCCCTTTGTCAAAAATAGGATAGCCAAGTGTGTCTGGAGTTATTTCCGTATCTTTAATTCTGTTCCACTGAGTCTGTTTGGTTTTTTCCCCCAATACCATACCATTTTTATCACTGTACCTTTATATGTACCATAACTTGGAGTTTGGGATTGTGATGCTGCCTGCCTTACCCTTGTTGACCAGAATCATTTTTGCTATTCCAGGTCTCTTCTTGCTCCACATGAATTGTATGATTGCTTTCTCCAGTTTTGTAAGGAATGTTATTGGTATTTTGTTTGGAATTGC
>NW_022900941.1:33760964-33849220 GCF_012274545.1 Fukomys damarensis | reverse complement strand
ATATATAAAACACTTTGTGAATAAGTCCATTTTGACCATATTGGTTCTGCCTGTCCATACAGGGAATATCCCTCGTTTTCTGATATCCTCTTCAATCAAAGAGAACATGACTTCACAGTCTAGGGAAGTAAAGTAACTGAAAGAGAACAATAGTACCTAAACCATGCTGGAAGCCACGGCATTCCAAGCCATGTGGCTCTTACATTCTGAAACTTGTGAGATAAGCTGATTGACATAGAATTGGAAGGAGACAAAAGGCTTAGGAAGACCACAAAATGGCAAAATAACAAAAAATAAAAAGCATAGAAATGTAGAGCATCTCACCAGCTTGAGACACAAAGGAGCTAACTACTGTATTTAATTAAAATGCTGCTCCACAGATTTTTTGTGTAAGCAATCATGGCAACCTTTTGGATGTTTGGTTCAGACAGACAGATTATAAACAAGAGTGTCTGAAGTCAACGGGAAGGAGAAATACTAGATTTTTCTCCAGCTTCTTTTCTTCACCTACGATGACTAATTTCTATTCTGAAAAGATGACCATATTATTTTTGCAATGTAATACATTTAATTTCAGATACTCAAAAATTGAGTTTTTCCTAAGAGAAAGGGTGCCAAACCAATAATGAGTCATAAAGTTAATTTAACATTTTTAGTGGAAAATATGAATTGAGTAGAGCAGAAATTATTGCATGGTAAAGTATAATCTTGCAAAACTGTTTTAGTTATAAATGTGCATATATGTATAAATTTTTTGTGTATGTGAGTGTGTTGGGTTGGATAACAATGTAAAATATATTTATTACTCTGGATTTGGTTTTTTAAATCTGAAAGGCATTATGTTCAGTCTATTAAGAAAAGGTACGAGCCCTCATTCCTTTACCTCCACACAAATATCAGAGCATAGATTTCATCATCACAATTCTCACATAAAGCCCATCAGAAAGCTGACAGAGAGCCTTGTGGTCCTCACACCTCCTAAGGCACAGTAGAGGAAGGCTTGTGACCAAGTTGCTGTATAGCGTGTTTCCCCATACTTTAGGTGTTTCTATTTTAAAAAGAAGAAAAGAAAATTTATCTAGGGCACCAAGCACTCCATGGCATCCCTGACACTTTTAGACATGTTCAATTACTCACTATGTATCTAACACTAATTCTAATATCCACTGCTCTTGGACAAACCTCTACTATTTAATATGTCTAGCAGTATACTTGGAACTGAGGTAATTATCAAGATTGCTCAGCTTCCCTCAATTTTGGCCTTGAAACCATCTAAAAATGAAGAAAATGACGCTGATCAGGATACAATGAATTTGGCTAGGGGAAGAAATACATCTTAATTTGAATAAATGTCTGGTTGATTATTTAACACATGCCTCCACTATGAATGGAGGCTACAAAATATTATGAAATTAACAGTATCTGTGCTTTTTTTAACAACGGAAATCATCAGAATAGAAATCATAAACATTTTCATAGTTGTAATTATTTAATTCTAATAACAATATTTCTATGTAATTGGTTTCCACTGGAGCCTAGGTATTATACAGCATTTTTCTGAAGAATCTATAGTTTCTCCAGCTACAAAAGGGATAAAGTGGCATAGAAATAGTTACAAAGAAATGGTATTACAAAGAGCAAAGCAGAACACAATGTAATTATCCAGGACAATTAGTCAAAGATTCTAATTGGAGTGGCTGTTTATGTTAGAAACACTTTGGACTGCCCAGAAGTTCTTAGGAGTTCCTTCAGACTCTCTCCATTAGTAAGACTAATGGGAGATCATGCAGGAGAAATAAATATTTGAAGTCAGTTAGCTGCTTAAGACAAAGTTTCTGGCTGGAGCCCTTGGAAGGCAGACAGACTGATTTTAAGGAATAAGCCTTGCATCCTGTCTGGTGGGCACTGCCATTAATTTGCTAGCCCTCTAGGGCAAAGGATACAAACAGGTGTAGTCAAACTGTAAACTGCCCCTGATCCCTGGCAAACAACCTGTCTCAGGAAGATCTTGGGGCTGTCAAGAATTCAGGTTAGGGATAACCCCATCCATGTGACGGGCACTGCACTTCCTGAAACTTAGCATTTAATTCTCTCCATCTATCTATAAAGAAGATCTATGAGTATAGCTTCTGAAGTAGGATAGAGGAAGTAAAAGGTAGATAAAAAGGAGACAGGGAAATCATAACTAAAAACTGTACTTCTACAACTTTGGAGTTTCAGTCAAGGTTACTCAGTGCGATCCATATTGGGTCTCTTTCCTTCCAGGCCATCACATTTAAAATCTTTCAGGAGGGCCAGGTATTTAGCTCAGCAGTGCCACTGCCTGCCTTGCAAGTGAAAGAACCCAAATTTGAACTCTGGTCAAAAAAAAAAAAAAAACTCTCAGGAATCCTGAAAGTTTATAAATCAGCTTGAGAGAGTAAAAAGCACAAACCTGATCCTAAGATAAAGTATCAGGTTGAGAGAATTCAAAGAATGTCTAAATTACCTATTTATAAAAAAACCTGGGCCCACACCTGTAGAATGGGCTACTATCCTTCTGTGAGAAGCCACCTTTTTCTGAGATTTCCACCTTCTCAAAGGAAGCGTAAATGTTTCCTGTTCCAGGAAATAAGCACCTCTGTACTGAGAGCCTATGCTGCTTTTTTTTTTTTTTTTAGTATATACTTTTTATTTCTGCCTAAGAAAAATCCTTCCCATGCTTCTTACTGGCTAGTTCTGAAAATTCTTTTCCTGCAAGGAGTCAGGAAACCTGAAAACTTACTATATAAGAAAGGTGGGTTATTTTCCTTATCTCACCTTCAGGAACCTCCTCAGACCCAGCCCAAGAGTACCTCCGTTTGCTATTTTGAAGAAAGGGAGGCTTACGAAGGTGATGATGATTACCCAGAGCAATAAACTCTTCAAGGGTGGAGTCAGAAACCAATCCCTGCCAGTCCACTGCAGACCATGAGCTTTTCATCCCTGCTCAAGTGCATCACTCAGCACTTTCCTAACTCCAGCAGAAGATCCCTACGTGTTCCTTATGCCTGCAGGCATTTCTCGAAAACTATACTTACCTGTAAATTCAGCTAAGTAAACTTTGCCCGGGAAAGAAGAAGATATAGAGGGTCTATACGGGTCTATAAATGAATATTCAACAAACCATAGCAAGTTTGTAGTGAATGTACATAGCCAGGAATTTTTCACCCTTGAATCACACTAACTATATTCACTTTGTTTCAGGTAGGATGAAAAAAAAAAAAAAAAAAAGACATAACTCCAGAAAGAATATTCTAGTGATCCATGCTCCTAGCACATGCTGAATCACACAGTCTTCTCTCTCCTTGCAAGTCAGTGGGATCCCATCAGTGAACAGATATAGCTAATTACTTACCAGGGATGCTGAAAGCATTAATCGGGGCCAATTAATTCAATGCTCTTAGAAAATGCTATCCTCTTGCTACATTATGAAAATTACCCAGAAATCAACACTAATGATGTGCTATAGAATTCAGAAAATGAAAATGTCAACAAATGACATAAAAACAAAAGATACTGCTTTACAAAATGTGATCACATCCATTTATTCTGTCAAGCAAAGTTGGGTTCCTCTCATTTAGGACAGTCTGCTTTGTGGTATACTAGCCAAGTACATACTTTATGGTAGCAATAAAGTCTTATTAGTATCCAAACTCATTAGAGCTAATGATGCTTAAATATTTCTTTTGAAAGAAGTTGAGGTTGTCTTGCTTTGGAAAGAGCTAGCAGGTAAATGGACTGATCCAGTGAGGAAAACTTTTTAAAAAATGAATCATGTCATCAGGCTGCCTGTTTCTCACTGTCTGTTTTTAGCCACTCTCCTCATAGTTGCAGCCCCTGGACCTCATCTTCAAGTCTCTTTATCAGTCAGCTCAACCTCAGAAACTGTGAAAGTCAAAAGAATTCTATCAGTAGCCTGAGCATTGCAGCTGGAGAAAACACAGATTCAGACAGTTCTGAATGAATGCTCTGGAGAAACTGAGATTTCTGACTACATAATTCACAGGACCCAGGGCAAAATAAAAATTTGAGACCCACAATGGGGGTATGGAGATCAGTACCTCTTCTCATGTGACCACTGCCCCAATTTCTGGTTTAAAGGCAATCTATCTAGAATAAGGGAGAGTGAAAAGTCCTCACTAATTTTCCCACTAAAAGCTCTGAGATGCTGCCAATCTAAGGCAGACTCTAGGATCCTAACGTTCCCACCACATCCTTCAACAATTATAACCTAAAGCCCTCGTTCAGGGTAGAGAGCAACAAGAGAATGTGATTCCCCTTCCCTCCAATCCCTACTCATACACCTGGGTGGCAGAGAGCGGTAGCTATTGCAAGGCAGATTCAGGGCTACTAAGTGATAGAGATCTAGTAGTCAAGAACCCATCCACAGGAGGTAGATAGGCAAAAGGAAGTGAGATTTGGCAAAAGTTGAGACTGCAAGTCCCCAAGACATGTTCTATTAATTTTGTTTGTTTGTTTGTTTGTTTTTGGTTTTGAGACAGGGTCTCACTATGACCTGGAACTCACTGTGTAGCTGGTCTCAAACTCGCAGTGATTCTCCTGCCTCAGCCTCCTTCCGCGTGTTGGGATTACAGGCATGCGCCACCACACCCGGCTCATGCTCTATTGTTTTAAGAGATTCCACTTACAAAGCACAAATTCAAATTTAAAAGATAACTTTACAAAGCTACCAGAGCATCAAATCTCAACTGTAGTACTCAGTTCCAAGCCATTAAACTTGAGATACAAACACACATTAAAAAAGTAACACAACATACCAAGACATTCGGGATGCAGAAACACCTGTTCTAGGAGGACATTTTATAGTGATTAAGGCCTACATTAAAAAAGAAGAAAGATCCACCCTACATTTAAAAAAAAAACAGTCTCAAATAAACAAACTATACACCATAAAAAAGAACAAACTAAACCCAAAGTTACCAGAAGGACAGAAATAATAATGATCAGAGCACAAGTGTATCAAGCAGAGAATTTTAAAAATCATAGAAAAAATTCAAAAACACTAACAACTGGGTGTTGTTTCTAAAAATGAACAAAACGAATAAATTCTTAGCTAGAAAAATTAGACAAAACACATCAAAATCAGAAATGAAAGTGGAGATATTATGTTGGATGCCCCACTAATATAAAAGATCATAAGAAAGTAAGACTATATGGCAAAAAAAACCCTGGATAACACAAAGGAAAGTAAATTTCTGAAAACATATAACCTACTAAGACATCAAAAAGACATAGACTGAATAGACTAATAACAAATAAAAACTAAAACTAAAAATTTAAACAATGGGGGAAAAGTTTTAAAAGCAAAAAAAAAAAGAAAAGAAATGAAGAGATTGAAGTAATAATTTATATCTCCTAACAAAGAAAATTCCAGGATAAGATGATTTAGCAGCTAAATTCGTTTTTTTCTTTTCTTTTTCTTTCTTTCTTTCTTTTTTTTTTTTCATAGTACATGGTACTCTGTTTTGTGGAAACATCTGTAAACAAGCTTACTGTAGTGGTGACAGCAGCAACACGTGCTAAGGTACATTTATTATATTAAAAGGGGGTAGGTCGAAGTTCCATTCACTCCTTTGGACAGCAACTGGGACCTCAATTCAGAGCTTTTTAGGCCTATGTAGCTTCATGATTAGTTGAAAGTTTGTTTCCTGGTTTTTTTTTTAATGCTTTTTTGCCATAAGTCTAAATGCAGCATATACAAAACAGTTAGAAATACAAGTAAATTCAGCAATCAGTGTACAACCAGTGTAGGAAAAGCTACTCTCTTCTAAACATGGTTCCAAAGGAAAGGCAGTGATAGACAGAATTGTATCATTTATTACAAGAAGAGGAGAAAAGACAACTTTTTTTCCTTTCAAAAAAGATCTGTGCAGGTAGCAGATTTTAAATTTTACTGAGTCAATGGTAAAGATAAGCTGTCCTCAGGCCCCAGCCCTAGAGGAGGTACAGGATCAGGCAGAGGCCACTAGCAGCTAAATTCTACTAAATAGTCAAAGAATTAATACCAATCCTTCTTAAACATTTAGAAAACTAGAATTAGAAGGAATATTTCTAAGCTCATTTTATAAGATAAACATCATGCTAGCACTAAAGCTGGAAAAAGACACAACAAGAGAACCCCAAGCCAATGTAGCTGATGAACAAAGAAGCAAAATTTCTCAGTAAAATGCTAGCAACCCAGAATCAATAACACTTCAAAAGATTATACATCATGGCCCAGTGAGATCTACACATTTGCTTTCAAAATTCCAATGGCAGTTTTCAAAAAAGTAGAAAAAAAATCTGAAGTTTGAATAGAACCACAAAATACCCCAAAGAACTACAGCAATCCTGAGAAAGAAAACAAAGCTAGACGCACTATATTCACTGATTTCAAATTATACGATAAAGCTATCATAGTCAAAGCAGTGCAGTGTGGCATAAAAATACACCAGTGGAACAAAATAGAGAACCCAGAAATAAACCGAAACATCTACAGACAACAAATTTTCACAAAGGCACCAAGAAGACAAAATTGGGAAGGGATAGTCTTTTCTATAAATGATGCCAGGAAACAAGAATATCCATGTGCAATAGAATTAAACTGGACTCTTGCACCATACACAAAAATTGGCTCATTGCCAGGTCTAAAACTATACAAATCTTAGAAAAAAACATAAAAAACAAAACATGCAAGAAGTGATCATTGACATTTGCACTGGCAATATTAATTTTTTGGATAAGACACCAAAACAAAGGCAGCAACAATAATAAAAATAAACAAGAGAAATTTCATCAAACTTAAAAGCTTCTTCACAGAAAAAAGAAACAGACAGATTAAAAGGCATCCGATAGACTAGGAGAAAATATGTAGAAATCACATATCTGAAAATGGATTAATATCCAAAGTGTATAAGGAACTCAAGCCCCGAATAGCAAAAAATGAATAACCCAACTTTAAACTGGACAAAGTACTTTGAATACATATTTCTCAAAAAAAAGAAAATAATAAAACATGAAAATGGCCAACAAGTATATAAAAAGGTGTTCAATATCATTAATCTGAAAAATGCAAATCAAAACTACAGTGATACATCACCTCATACATGTTAGGATAGTTATCAAAATTACCACAGATAAAAAGAATTAGTGAAAGTGTAGAGAAAAAAGAACCTTTGTACACTATTGGTAGGGGTGTAAATTGGTACAGCTACCATAGAAAAGAGTAAGAAAATTCTTAAAGAAAGAAACTAAAACTAGAATTACTACTTGACCCAGAAATTCCTCTTCTGGGTATATTCATAAAGGAAATAAAACCATCATGTTAAAAAGACAGTACTACCACTTTTATTGTAAGCGTTATTCACAATAACCATACATATGTATATATATATATATATATATAGTTATGCTCCATGTAATGATGTTTTGGTTGACAATAGGCCATATATATAACAGTGGTCCCAGAAGATTATGATGAAGCTGAAAAAAATCTTAATGTCTATTATTTTTACCTTTATCTTTTCTGTGTTTTCATATGGCTACATACATACATACAAGTCATAGTGTTGCAGTTGCCTATGGTGTTCAGTGTAGTACCATGCTATACAGGTTTGTAGCCTAGGAGCAATAGACTATATCACATAGGTGAGGTATAAAGGAGGCTACACCATCTAAGTCTGTAACATCTCTAAGATGTTGGAACAATGACATCCTCTAACAATGAATTTCTCATAACACATTTCTCATTATCAAGCAATTCACATATGTGTGTCTCTTTATAAATATATACATATATAAATATTAATCAATCTTTTTTTAAAAATCTTGATATTTGAGACAATGCCAATCAAGCTAGAAGACATTATGCTAAATGAAATAAGCCAGGCATTAGAAAGAAAATTACTGCACGATCTTATTCATATGTGGAATCAAAAAAATCAAATGCATGAAAGAGAGTAGAAAGGTAATTAACAGAGGTAGAGAGGTGAGGAAGAAATGGAGAGATGTAGAGCAAATGGTATAACTGTAGTTATGTAGAATGAATAGATCCAGAGATCTAATGTTCAACATGGGAACTATAGTTAATATTGTATTGTATATAGGAAATTTGCTAGGAGAGTAGATTTTAGGAGAAAAGGGGGAGGAGGAGGAACAAGAAGGATGAGGAGAAAGAAGAGAAAGGAAAAGAGGAGACTAGTATAAGGAAGGGAGGGATAAAGAGGAAGGAAAGAAGGAAGAAAGGATGGGTGTGTTAATGTATTTGACTGTAGTGATTGCTTTGTTGTACATGTACTTATCAAAACATCATGTTGTACAATTTCAGTTTACAGTAAGTAAAAGAATGCCAGCAATCCTTTTGTATGCCAGCTCTGTGCAACAGCACTGAACAATGCCGATGGATGCACTTTACCCTTTGCTAGGTTAAGTGTGAGTTGTGGGATTTCTGTGCATCCCCAGAGTTTTCTTTTGGTTACGCTCCAGTTGCCCAGTATCCAGTTGACTTAGCAATGCATTAGTTATTTGTTTGTTTATATTTATTTTACTGCCTTTGCATCACTTGCCCCCTCTCCTGTCAATATTCTGGGTCTACCAAATCAGCCTACCACTTGCAGCGTATTCCTTGCTCAGAATCTGCTTCCGGGAGAACCTAAACTAAGACAGGTCTAGCTTATTTTCTTCTAGATGAATGGATCGATGATTGTGATTTCAACAAGAGCTCCTACCAACTGTCCACTAAAATTTGTCAAATCTACACCCCCACTGGCCTCTCCAAGCCTTCTAACTTTTACCATTCTATGAAGTATTGAATCATACTTAATTGTTTTAACTTGCATTTCTCTGTATTAAAATTTTGCATTTAATTTTGAACACTTCTTTGTATCCTTATTAGTTTTGGGACTTCCTCTTTTGCAAACTGCTCATATTATGTCAATTTTCTTCTCAGTGGCTCGCTTCGTGTTATTTCCAGGAGTTTCTTGGTATTCTAGATATTAATCCTTTATCAGTTTTAGACACTAAGAATATCCCCTGTTATCTCTCTTCTTGGTCTCTCTCAATAAATAGAAACCTTTAAAATTTATACTATCACATTCAAACTGCCATTCTTGCCTTCTAATTGTGTTTAAATTTATATATCTAAGTACCTAAATAAATTTCTATGTAAATCCAGAGCATGTATTAGACCATGGCAAGAGTACATTGTGTATGGAAGGAAAAGAAAAATCTTCTTCTGTATTTCTCTAAAGCTGAGGAAACTTCCTGTAAGTACCCTAGAAATGCTGTTTTCTGGTTGGCATAAGATTGGGTTCCTGAACCAGCTGCTAGCAGAGGCAATAGAAGTCATTAAATTAACGAGGTGGTGGCAGCTCACAGCCCTAGCCAGTGGCTCCTGATACATTAAAGGTAGGCAGGAAAACCTTTAGTTTTTTACTATTCCTATTTTATTTAGTGTTTTATTGATTATGACTTCTAATTTTATTAAATGACTTCAATATCCACCAATACAAAACATAAAAAGTTTATACCTTCTCTAGTCAATGTAATAAACAATTTTCCTTATAATAAGCCATCCATAAAATGCATTGCATTGTTATAATGTGTCAGTTTTTGATGCACTGCTGGACTTCTATTTGCTAATTTCTTTTCGAAGTTTACATCTGTATTTTTAAATCAGACTGGTAAGTAGTTTTGAATCATTTTGTTACTGTAGCTTCTGCTGGTATAGAACTTTAAAATTAAGTTTTATAGTATTCAAACTGTTCTGGTTTCATAAGAAATATTAGATGCCACAATTTTCTGAGCTCCAGAATAACTTTTATAATATTAGTCATCTGTTCTTTTTCCCCCTGTAATTTTGAGAATCTAACCCAGGGTCTCCTGCATGCTAGGCAGGTGCTGAACCACCAAGCTATACCCCTAGAATTATCTCTTCTTGAAAGGCTAGTTGGAATGTAGCTGAAAAATCATCTGATCCTGATGACTTTTCTCACGACTGATCTTTAATCAGCTGTCTATGTCGAATTAGACTTTTTAAAAGCTCATGTTTTCCAGATGCCTCAACATCCTATAAACAGTCTACAAGAACCCTGCAGGCACCCAGGAACAGTGTGACACGGTTGCTTCCTGCCACAGCTTTCCCCTTCTTACCTTCCCCTGATTGAGTAGGGACATTCTCATCTACCACTGAAATCTTCTCACCTTCTGTGTACCACACTGTGAGCCCTGATAAGGGCACCTGTAATAAGGGCCCCACATGCTTGGTTGAAACTGCTCCCTTGGTGCACCCCCTGCACGCACCCTCTGCATGCCTCGCTGTGTCTCCTTTCTGTAGTACCAGTGAGTAATATAAATCCACTCACCTCATGAACTTCTCCAAGGATAATTTCCAAGGCTGTGTTGAAATAATCCTTAAAGAACCACAAGGGGAATTTACTCCACCATTTTCAACACAGCTTTCATCTACAGTAGTTGATTTCTTCACATATTCCGTTACTGTGCTATGCTTTGGATCCCTTATATTTTTCAGGTAGTTGATCTAATATTTCTAAATTTTTAAAATTTTCTCCCATAGAGTGAAACTTAATGTTATCTAATAATTACGTCACCAGCCTCATTTGTCATCTTGTATGCTTTTCCTCCTCTGTTCTCATAAAACATTACTAATCTTTTCTTCCTACATTCTCATCATTATTATTTGGGTTTTTTTCTAATTCCTTGAGACAGATGCTAAGTCTCTTGTTTTTCAGTTTTACTTCTTTAATAACAAATACCATTAAGATCATATTTATTTTCACCTCCAGGTTTGGCTGTATTTCCTAGACTTAGAACTCATTATTTTCCTTATCATTTGTGATGCAATCTATAATCAAAGGCTTATTTGTGGCTGTGTTTCTTAATATTCAAGGTTAATTTTTTTCTTTTTGCTTATGTTGATTTAATTGGATTATGATCCAATGGCTTACAAAGCTCTGCATTTTAGAATTGGTAAAGTTACTTAACAAAATAAAGGGATTGACCCTGAGCATAGTAGTTTCTGCTCTGATTTTGTGTTCGTATTTCTCACACTGCCTAGTCCTGAACTCATGCAGGACTGTAATCCCCTAAATTATATGTTCATGGTATTAAGAGAATGGAAACTTAATCTGGTTATAGTGTCTAGAAGTGGGGCTTTTTGGAAAGTGATGAAGTTTAAATAAGGTTATTTTTGCACTCTGGTGGCTTTGTAAAGAGGGGGTGTGGTCCAAACTCCCAGATACACATGGTCTCTGTCTCCTGCCATGTGATGACACATGCCACCCGGAACTCTGCCAGCAAGAAGGCCATTACCAGAAAGAAGCTGGTGTCCATGCTTTGCTTTTGAACCCCCAAAACTGTGAGCTATTTTTCTGAATGATTTTAGTCTATTTATTTCATGGGAAAGTAGTATTCAGAGTGGTCTCACCGGAAAAGAACTCAGGCTTTTAAGGCAATCTTCATGATGGATGTGAGGGTGATCTGGCTGTGACATCTGTTTTTTGTTTTTTTGTTTTGTTTTGTTTTGTTTTTTCGTACTGGGGTTCGAACTCAGGTCCTTTTGCTTGCAAGGCAGGTGGCAGAACCAGAGCTAAATCTCCAGCCCTGGCTGTGACATCTGTAACCCCACTGATGGCCAAGGTTGATTCGGCTGATCCAGCTGGCTAGGCGGGTGTCCCCTTCCTTTCTCACCACTCCATGTGTGTCCCTCCCAAAGCTGTGCTCTCAATCAAAGAGGACAGGATGACCACCTCCAATAGAGGAGGACCATTTCCTCCGGGGTCAAGGGTATACTAGTAGCTGCGCTCCCTTGCTAGAACCTCCAAACAAGCTCTCAAGACAATCTTCCTGATTTCAAAATCTGGCTATGTCCTTATGGAATGTGAGTTTTAATGATTTATTCAACCTATGTCTTAAAATACCATAACTCCATTGCAAAGTTAACATGAGAATATGATGTGTGTTACTAAGACATCTCTGAAACTCAGTTCAGGAAATAAAAAGGAAGGCTGCAAAATTTAATAATTTTAGGCACAAATGGATCTATAATTTTAAATGATGTTATCATGTTCTCTTTCCACCTTTTGTCTCTGATTCTCTAGCACTGAACTCATTTTCTCCTACTATGGAAAAGCTTCCTTCATCTACCCAGGGAATATAGCCGTAGGCAGCTACAAATTTAAATCATTCTAACCCAAGAACCTTAGTAAAAAAGAGATTATCTTTCTTTAAGAATGTCTACACCAATCCCATGGAAGATATTTAACTGGCCCTCATATATTAATCTTTTAATAATCACTAGGAAAACAGGGCACTATTTAGCTTGTGTAGCTGTGCCTGGGAGGGCAGAGGAAAAAAACCACATGGACTATGTATGGCTGGAATAGTTTTCCAAAGGAAAGTTACCACACACACACAGAAAAAAAAATTCTACCAAAATTTTGTTATTGGTAAAATAGAACCCAATTCATAACATATATCTTATCATTGCCACATACCAAATCTTATTGATGGTATTAATAGTACATGTAATACCTCTGAGTCCAAACTAAACTTTCGGCAGCACCAGAACTACAAGTGTTCCTTGCCAATGGCTAATCTGTCACTGGGTACGGTTCTAGTCCTGGGTTCCTTTCAAACTGCTCTGGCCCATGCAGTAAAGCTGTCATGAAAGTAGTTCTACTGTTTTCAAAAGCAGCTATAAGCTTCAGCCAGGATTGGTGGTGCACGCCTGTAATACCAGCACTTGGGAAGCTGAGGCAGGGGGATCACTGCATATTCAAGGCCAGCCAGAACTGCATAGTGAGATTCTATCTCAATTTTTTTAAAAAAGGGGGGGTGGCGCACAGGCTTTTTAGAAAAAGTTTCTAACATTCACTTCTCTATATAAAACTATTTCATTAATATTAAACATAATTATTAAAATTAAATTTACTCCTGTCTGTGTTGAAATATCTGTTGCCAGATTTGTCCTTCCACCATAAAGAACTAGAAAGCTAGGCAAAAATAGAAGAAACAGGTATTTTCAAATGTTACTGGGTTTGGGTGCTGGAGTCTTCTTTTTTTTTTAATTAAAGATTGCAAACATACATGACAACAAGAAACGAAAATGCTAAATAAAAATTTCAAATATACATATATATCACAGCAAAAAAAGGATATGAAATAAAAATTTATGCAACACAGACTGATAATCCAAATACATTATTAGTTTGATATGATCTTCAAATATGATACGTTCTTTCTCATTTTTATATAATATTTTTGAAATAATGTATTTATAAATAAAACAAAGTTACATATTATAATTGAGATACTGTCCTCAAAATTTTATGATTTATACACTCCTTTGTTTTATTAATTTGATAATTAATTTCTTGATTGTATCACTTAAATTTTCTAACAAAAGTTCCCACAGAAAAGAAATATACTTATATTTGAAATCCAAAAACAACTAAAAGAGTTCACATTTTTAAGATCAGATTTTTCTGTTTCTATTATATTATATCCCATACTTATTTTTATCATATTTTATAAACATAACGATAGAATTTAACACCAATACATATGTAATATTCTTCCCAAACAAATGCCTATGAATTAAATCAAGCATGTAATTTAGAGAAATCATAAGGTTGGCAGAGAAACTATCGATATGCCAAATGTGCAAAGTCCTACCACATTCATGACTATGTTTCTCATTTAATAGTGCACACATATGTGTAAAAACATACCCCCCACACATATACACAATGCATATTTTCTACAATACAATTTATACTGTGGTATTATAAAACAGAGCAGTGATGTGTGGAATGTTTGTGATTTGTGCGATTTTAGAAAAACAAATACCATCTTTAAGGCAGTTGGAGAATTTGTAATATGTACCAGATACTAAATGATATTAATGATTTATTATCCATTTATTTAAGTATAGTTATGATAAAATTTACTTTAAAATTAATATTCGTTATCAGTAGAAAATAGGTGCAAAGATATATTGATAACATAACAAAATTTGTCTTAACAAATTTCCAACCAAACAAGCTGTAGTGACAGAAAAGGAAGTTTCCAGAAGGCAGAGAGGAGAGAGGAGAATGACAGATGGACCTTAATACTTTTCATACTACTCATATATACAGATTTCATAAATTCTCAAATAAAAAAGCAAAGAAAATGAGAACCAAAATAACTCATCAATTTGGTAGACCAACATATAAAGACAAAGATTAATGTGTTGATAAATTTTTAAAATATGAAATGTAAATCCTGAGATTTAGCTCAGTAGTGCTGCACCTGCCTAGGCAGAACAATGTGCTGAGTTTAATCGCCAGCACCAGGGAAAGAAAAAAAGAAGAAAAGAGAAAAGGAGCATATGTGCTTTCTAACATACTCAAATAGATAAAAAATAAATTATTTGTTATCTCTTCCTCTTGAATTGTTCCCTTCACAAGGATGTAGTGGCTTTCTTTGTCTCTTTCAGTTTAGGTTTGAAATTTACTTTGTCTGTGAATAAGATTGCTACCCCTGTTTTTTTCTGGGCTCCTGTTGCATGAAGAAGTTTTCCGTCCTTTCACTTTCAGTCTATGGACTTCTATTTGCACTAGGTATGTCTTATACACAACATATTATTGGATTTTGCTTCTTATTCTGCCAGTCTATTTCTCTTGATTGGTGAATTGAAGCCATTGATATTGATGGTTATAACTGGTATGTACTAACTTATTATTGTCATTTTTTTTCACCTTCTTTTAGTTTTTTACTTTACCTATTTGATCTGCTCTGTTGGGGCTCATTGTGCTGTTACCTTCATTGTGTTTTTCTAGGATATTGTTTAAGATTCCTTGTAGTGCTGCTTTGGTTTTCATGAAGTTTCTCAGGTGTTCTTTGTCATAGAAGTATCTTATTTCCCCATCCATTTGAAAGAGAGTTTTGCAGGATACATCAGTTTAGGTTGGAGATTGTTTTCTTTTAGGACTTGAAATGTCTTATTCCAGGCTCTCCTTAACCTAAGGGTTTGTGTTGAAAAGTCTGCTGTGATTCTGATGAGCTTTCCTTTGCATGTGATTTGTTTCTTATCTCTTACTGCTTGTAGTATTTTGTTCTTCTGTTAGGTTTCTGGGATCTTGCTTATTATATACCTAGGTGTAGAATTTTTTTTTATAGTGGCTAGTTGGAATCTTATATGCCTCACTTATCTGTATGACAAATTCTTCCCCTCTGGGAAGTTTTCTATAATTAATTCTGTGAACAGCTGTTTTAAGTCATTTGCATTTTCTCCTGCTACTTCTTGGATTCCTATCAGTCTTATGTTATTCTTCTTGGCATCATCTTAGAGTTGTTGGATCAATTTCTCATGATCCCCCACTGTTTTTAAGAGATCTCTCTTTTCACAGTCACTGACTGAAATTTTATCTTCTATATCTGAGATTCTATCTTCGGACTCTTTTATTCTGTTGCAAACACTCTCAATGGAGTTTTTTATCTCCTGGATATCTGCTCAAATCTGCCCTGTGGATTCCATTTCTTTCTTATATTGGGTATTTATTGTTTCCAATTCTTTCTTATGCTGGGCATTCATGGCTTCTATAGTGGTCCTGAGCTCATCTATTTTCCTCTCAGTTTCTGTTCTAGAGTCTCAAATTATAACTTTCATTTTGCTCATCATGTCTATGATTATCTGGGAAATTACTTCTATTTTAAATTTCTCTAGAGCCTGATCAGTTTTGTTACTTCCTGTGCTTTGAGTTCAGGGTGTCCTGATGGTTCACTATCAGATTTTTCATCCTTATTTGCCCCACTGTTTGCCCTGGTGAACTGGAAGTCTATCCCTATATCTTGCTTAAGTGTTTTCTCATTTTTACTATTGTTGTTGGGTTGCCCTTAGTTTAACCTTCAAGTTATTACTTAAATCTTACTCACATGGATGGGCTTCAGCCCACTGGTCTCTAATGACTCATAGGCATTCTCATTTTCATAGTACCTAAGAAAACAGCTCATTGAATCAATCACAATCCTTTATCCTAATTGATACAATCAGCACCACAATATGACCAAGCACAACTTGCAAAGTGACCCCTTGTGGTAGTCATCAGTCTATCACCTTCAAACCATTTGAATTAAATTAAAATCAAGAAGCAATCCAAAATATATTTGCTGTGAATAAACTTTTCAATAAGAATATTTACCATTTAGGATGGGGCTTAAGTAAAATCCACTCAACAGTGTGAGGGTGGGCCATCATGAAAAGAGATGATACCCAGCACTTAAGAGCTGCTGTCCTTTTTTTATATCTCCCACCCTGGTGATAGTTCCTTTATTGAGAGAAGTCCATGCCCAGGGCTTTGGGAACTGTTCTGCGCATGTGTCCTGGAAACAGGTCACTGTCATTTTCCCTCCCCATTGTTGCCACACCCTACCTTCCTGCCTCACAAATACAGTGTACTGGCATACTTTGGAGGTACTTTCAGTCCAGTTCCAGACTACTACAATAAGTAAATCACTCAAACTTTTGATTTCCCAGAGTATATACTACTTGTGTTTATTCTAACTGCATTGTCATCTATTAAGTGCGTCTATTAACAATATGCATACCTTAATCTTAAAACATTTTATTGCTAAAATATACTAATCACTGAACTGTTGAAAATGGAACTGATGAATTTGCTTAATGAAGGAATGCCACAAACCTTCAATCTGTAACACAATATCTGCAAAGTGCAATGCAACAAAATATATCTATAGTTAGAATAGGTACCACAAGACAGAAGTCATTGGTGATGAAGCAAATTGTTAAAAGTCCCTCTGGCCTTCTGCTATACATATGTTTCAATTATGTCCCAGGAAGGGAAAACACAAGAATATACTAGTGGTTGTGCTGAATTATAAATTACTAACACAGAGATTGGACTTTGTGTCGGCAAACAGACACAACCAAAATATTGGTGCAGACTATATTATATCAGGGATAAATTCCAGAAATTTGCATAGGAATTTATTTGAGTCTGTTGCCTAATGCAAAGCTCATCAGGCAAGAAGAACTGGAAATGCAAGCTGAACCATTCCCAGAGACACCAGGACTGAGAGATAGTCAAGTTCCAGTCAGCCAGAGTGAACTGGCCTTGTGAAACACCTGGAGGTTGATGGTGTGATACCAAAGAAATCTAGCCCTAAACAGGCTACCAATAAAAGCTACTCTAGACTTAACTAGCCCACAAAAAAACAAAAAATAAAAATCCTAAAAAGAGAGAAAAGTTTATCTGCCAGATACTTAAAAGCCTTGTTAAATGAAGTTCAACATTTTAAAAAAAGACAACAAAATCCAAACATGCAACACTAGCAATCATAAATTCTTGGTTTCAACAACAAAAATGACTAGAGATGCAAACAAGAGAAAAATGTTACTATAACAAGGAGACAAATGAGTATATAATTATAAACTCCCAAATTCCAGAGATTAAGGAATGCCAGACAAAAATATTAAAGCAGTTCTAGAAATATACAAAAGGAATTACAGAAAAACATGAAAAATAATAAGGAAAGAAATGGAAGTTATAGAAAAACTAAAGGAAATGTGCAAAGATGAAAAACTATTTCTGAAAATAAAAGTTAACTGGAAAAAAAAAGTTAACTAGATATGCTTAACAATAGATTAGATGATGTAGAAGAAAATATCAGTGACTTGAGGGTATAGAAAAAAGAAACTATCCAGTGTAAAACATGGAATAAAAAAATATTTTTTAATTTTAACAAAGCCTCAGTCACCTGTGGGACAATATAAAGTGGTTTAACATACATATAATTAGAATTCCAAAAGGGAGAAAGAAAAAGGAAAATAAATATTTGACAACATAGTAGCCCAAAATTTTCCAGTCTTGATTAAAACTATAAACCTTCAAATTCAAGATTCACAAACCACTAAAGAGTTCTATATTGAGGCATATGATAATCATATTACTGATAATGAGGATTTAAAAATAGACTCATAAGCAGCTAGGGAGGAAAAGAAGTATTCATTTTAAGGAAACAAAGATAAGAGTAACAGTGGCTTTTCATTTTAAAATATATGAGCAAACTGAAATGACACAAACTGCTGAAAACAAAAATAACAAAACGCCATCAGCCTAGCATTCTATAGCCAGTGAGAACATGCTTCACACTTGAAGGACATAAAATAAAGACATTTAATTTTCATGCTAACAAAAGCTGGAAAACAATTGCTGTATTGCAAGCAGGATATGATGATACCATACAGAACTCTAGATGTTCAAAGAGCAATGAGTGCTACTATACAGATAAGTATAAATCCATTTTCTCAGCTTTAAAGTTTTAAAAGGATATTTATTGACTTTAGTATCAAGAATACTAACAAGGTATGTCAGGCATTTTGTCCCAGCAAGGAAAAGCTGATTCATACAAACAGAAAGGATAGAAGACGGAAAACTCAATTACCTTTATAAGATTCTCACACTGTATTTTAAGTGGCATATTATTTGAAGGTAAAGTGTGATAAATTGAAGGGCACATTATAAATTTAGTGACCACTAAGAGGTGTAACTAATAAGTCAGTAGTGGAGATAATATACACTACTAAATGATAGCCTGAAAAAGTTAGAAAAAAAAGATAAAAGGAACAAAATCAGAAGGGGCAAATATAAAACATTATCAAGATAATAGACCTAAACCCAACAATACTGATAGATATTTTTTAAAATGGCTAAACACTCCTCTTATTAAAAGAGAGATATTAAGGATTTTCTCAAAGCAGTATCCAGTTACACATGATCTGCAATATACTCACTTTAAAAATAAAAAGACACACCAATTTATCCTAGTCGTGAGAAAAGTAGTGCAATCACATTAACATCAGACAAATTGGCCTCCAAGACACAAGATATTACCAGAGCAAAAGAAGGTTGTTTCATAAGAATAAAAGCTATGGAGCTCTACATCTAACAACTATTGAGATATTCTTTTCAAACACATTTAAAGAGTCACCAAATTGACCAGATATAGATCATAAAATAAATCTCAATAAACTGGAAAACACTGAAACAATAAAAGTATTCTGACCACAACGAAATTAAATCTAAAAACAATAGTACATCAAAATACTCAACAAACTAAGGATATCAGGCAACTTCCTCAACATGTTACACACAAACGGAAGGGAAATGGGGAGAAAAACAAGAAAAGAAGGAAAAAATGGAAATAAAATTTTTGTAACTAAGTGGGGAGAAGGGGAAGGGAAGGCAGGGGATTAGGAAAAAAGGAGGAATCAAAATATATCATCTACAGGTACAAATTCTCTTTGATAAATGTGATCATTGTGGATATTTAAATTGTACCAATAAAATTATTTTTAAAAATAAAGCAAACCCACGTGCAAAACTTAAAAAGCAAACTGCAATTTTCCATCATGGCAGTGCAGAGGAAGCAACATTCACAGCGATCCCCCATGTAAGCACCATGGTTGATTAGAGCACAAGTAAAAGAGGTCGTAAAGATACCAACCACCAGAGCGCACCATCTATAGGGTAACAATCGCAAGAAATGCGGAAAATGGGCATTCTAGAATAATAAGCAAAGTCACATATAAGCTCAGGCACTCAACCATTTAGATATGGAGACACCACTGCTCACTGTGTAGTGGAGCCAGATCCCGTACCCAGCAGGACATGGACCAGAATCTGTGATCGTATTAGCAAAGTCTCCCAAATGAATTGTGTGTTTTCAGTCCAATTCCACAGACACAGTCACCCTGTGTAATACATGAAACTGACTAGGAAAGAAGTCAGGGAGTGACTACAACTCGGCCCTTGCTCCAGAAACCTTTATTCTCCAGCCCTGGGGGAATTCCATGGTTTACCTGCCAGAACACAGACCAGAATCTGTGATAATAACAGCAAATGGAATCTTCCATGAGTGTGGAGCCTATGCCAGAGTTCTATTTACCCTATGCACAGCTAAAAAACTCTCATGGAAAAAAGGACGTGTATTGGGAGTAACTACAGCTGGACACTTCACCAATGCTCATTCTGCAAGCAGAGATTGGAGTGAGTATCTATCACAATTCCTGCCTCTCTGACAAGGTGCGCTGGGTGGAAGTGGTGTTTACCAAACTAAAGAAAAGCTCAGTGCTTGGGGCAATTAGGACCCATGGGCAATGATGGGGGTGAGAGGGGCAGAGAGAGGGAAAGGGGTAGAAACAGCATACACTAACCCAGGAAACTTACTCCCTAACCTCCAAATGCTACTGAAAATCATAGAAGATTGAGCACGCTGAGAAAAGGAAACTAGGAGTTGCAGAGAGGACAGGAGAAGGGCAGGGGAAAGCAGTTTGAAAGTTCATGTAGACAGAGAGCCTCAGGCTGAAATTCACTGGAAGGAGCAGAGTAAATACCCCACCAAGTATTCTGAGAAAAAGGAGAGGCTCTGGAACTTGGAGGGCTAAAAACAGCAGGTCTGGAATGTCGTGAAGCATTGGCCTTCCCCACAAACCTGCCTGCAGACTATGTGTCAAACAAATTTGTTTGCATTTTCAGACCCCCTTACTCCCAAAGTTAGGAGCAGGTCTTAAATGAGTACACAACTGTGCATAGGTATGGATCAGTGTTTTAATATTTACAGTGGTTTACTGTAGGTGGACACCATGATCATTCGTTCCAACCCACACAAAACCTCTTGAGTCTTCCACAGTTGACCCAATCAAAAAGTAGGCAAATAAAAAGAATACAGACTTCTCAAAAAAAGCAGCACAAATATCCAATTAGTACATTAAAAATGTTCAACATCTTTACTCATTACAGAAGTACAAATTAAAATAACTTTGATATTCCATGTTACTCCGGTATGTATGGCTATCATCAAGGAATCAAATAACAAATGCTGGCAAGTTTGTTAGAGAAAGGCTCTCCCACAATGTTGGTATGAATGTAGCTAGTACAACCACTATGGAGAATAGTAAGGCAATTTCTCAAGATACTAAAAATAGAAAATGTGCTGGACACTACTATATCTCTTCTAAGAGTTAAAGATATATTATACAGGTACATGCATATCCACATTTGTAGCTAGTAAATTCACAATAGAAAAATTATGGAAGGAGCCTGAATGTGCAATAATAGATAAATGGATAAGAAAAATGTATATGTATACAATGAGGTACTATTCAGCCATAAAGAAGGATAAATTCAAATCATTTGTTGGAAAATGGATGGAACTTGACAGCATAATAGTAACTGAAATAAGTAAGACACAGGAGGTAAAATTGAAAATATAAATAAATCAAAGAGAAAAAAGGAGTGATTGAAGGGAACAAAAGATAAGTTTCTTAGAGATGTGGAGGAGGAGAGGGGGAAGAAGGGAGAGAGGACAGTAGCGAGAGATTAGAATGTCAAAATGATCAAGATACAATATGTATTTTTAAATTTCCCAAATCAAATGCAATTATTACATATCAAAAGCATATACAAATTAAATTTTCTCCAAAGGAAAACCTGCAGCTCACATTATATACAATAATGAAAGACTGAAACCCACCCCTGAGATCAGAAACGATGATTCCAGCTTTTACCAATTCTATTTCAACCTTGTACTGAAAATTCTAGCCTGAACTTTTAAGCAAAAAGGGAAATGAAAAGCATCCAAATTTGAAATAAGCAAAACTATCTCTACTCACAAATCTCACAGTCTTATGCTATGGTATGAATATTTGTGCCCCCCCCACTCACCCAGATATATATGTTGACATTCTAACCATCAAGGTAATGATATTAACAGATGAGGCCTTTGGAACATGATTAAATCATGAGAGTGGAGCCCCATGAATGGGATTAGTACCCTTATAAAACAGACCCCAGAGACCTCTCTTATCCCTTCTATCATGTGAAGATATGTGGAGAATTTTCTGTTGTTTGTTTACAAACCATTGTTTATGGCATTTTGTTATAAGACTAAGACTAAGAGAAAATCTTAAACAATTTTTAAAAACTACTATAGTTAATAAGCAAATTCATCAAAATAGATACACATTAAAATGCAAAAAATATTTTTCTATACAATGAATAATGAAAAAAGAAAATTCTACTTACAATAATATAAAAATAAGATAATTTAGGACAAATTTCACCAAGAAACTACAGAGCTTGTACACTGTACAACATTTCTGAAAGTAACTAAGGAATATCTAAATAGACGAAAAGATATCCATTTTCAAGGAGTAGACAGCTAATTATGGTATTACTCCTCAAATCAGTCTACAAATTCAATGCAATGTCTTTGAAAACTGCAATGGCCTTATTTGCAGAAATAAGAAAGATTTTGAATTCATATGGAATTTCCAGTTACCCCAAATAGCCAAAATAATATTTTAAAAGTAATAGTAAATTTGGGGGACTCGCTTCTGAATTTCAAAACTTACTGCAAACCTATAATAATCAAAACAGTGAGATGTTGCTATGAGGTAGACATATGGACTAGAAATAAACCCACACACCAATGATGACTTGATTTTCAACAGTGCTGACATCATACAACAGGGAAAGAATAGTCTCCTCAATCGGAAGAAAATATATGATGGATCTTCATGACTGTAGATTTGACAGTGGATTCTTAGAGCTCATACCAAAAGCACAAGTAAAAAAAAAATTAATAGTTTAACTTCAAAAAAATTTAAAACATCTGTATACTCAAGGATACTGTGGATACAATGAGAGGAAAACTCACTATATGGGAGAGAAGATTTTCAAGTCATGTATGTCATAGGCTCTACTATCCAGAATATATAAAGGCCCCTTATACCTCAAAAATATAAATATAGGCAACACAATTTAAAAATGGGCAAAGAACTTGAATAAATATTTTTACAAAGAAAATATGGATGACAAGCATATGAAAAGTTGTTTAACATCATTAGTCATTAGAGAAAGAAAATAAAAACTACAATAAGATACTACTTCATATTCCCTGGGAAGACTGCAATAAAGAATAGAAAATAAATACCAGCAAGGATATGAAGACATCCCCAGACATTGCTGTTAGAAACACAAAACTTTGGAGGAGCAGACTTCCGGTGTTATGGCGCCTAAGCGAGTGTTCAGAGTACGGTGCTGAGAGCCTTCCGCCTGCCGCCTTCTGTAACTTCTGCCGGCTGCACAGGAAGGACTCAGTGACTCAGAGACCAGAGACCCGGAGCCACGCGATAAAGGCATTTACCTTTGAGGATGTGGCTGTGAACTTCACTAGGGAGGAATGGGCTTTGCCGAATCCATCCCAAAAGAAGATCTACAGAGATGTGATGTGAGAAACCTTTAGGAACCTGGCTGCCAAAGGAAGAAATTCAGATGATCAGCAAATTGAAGATGAGTATAAAATTTCAAGAAAAGTTAAGGCATAGTAGCACATGACTGTAATCTGGCAAATGGAAGGCTGAGGCAAGAGGATCCCTGCGACATCTGGACTAAATAGTGAGCTCAAGGCAAGCCTGAACTAAATACGAAGACCCTGTCTAACCCGTCCCCCTCAAAACCTGTGTTTTACTAAGCAACTGTAATAGTCTGTGCTTAGGTAATTTCTTCAGTTTTGTGTTATAATTTAGTCACTATTTATTTGCTTATATAATTGTCACTACTACATTTCATCATTGTTTCTGTTCTCCCAAGATTTTCCTCTAATCTTACACAGAAAATTTAAGCACAGACCACAAAGTCCTGAGTTCCATCCCCAGTACAAAAAAAAAAAAAAAAAAAAATTGAAGCACAGAGAACACTGATCTTCACGAAAGCCGTAAACTTCATAGCGATCGTTTCTCCGATGGTGAGGGACACATGTTGGCATACGTCCTTCCCACATCACAGACATGAAATTCAAATGTGCTGCCCATGATTAATGATTTTATGCTTCTCAGAGACACTGGAGACAACAGTATTAATAAGCCTACAATACAATAACCCAGAAAGCATTCCTGTGTAAATACAATAGAATCAAAATTATTGTATGCATATTATCAGATCATAGGAAAATTAAACTAGAAATAATTGTCAAAATGTATAGGAGCTATGGGAACTCAAGAATACTATCTTCTGTTAATGAATCTCGAAAGAAAACATGAGTTTCTAGAGTCAGATTAGAATACCAGTACAACATAAGAGAACCTATAAGACACAATGAAAGCAGTCCCACGGGGGCAAAACTTAAGTAGTGCAATCCACTTAAATCAGAAAAGCCAGGTAAGCTCACATAACTAACCTAATGATGCATCTCAAGTTCCTGAGAAAAGAAGTGAAATCCAAAGCCAAAGCTCTGATGTGAAGGGAAATTATAAAGACAAAAGTAGAAAAGAATAAACAGACTAAGAAATACAATGATTCAAAGAGCTGTTTGAATGAATAAACAAAATGGACAGTATCTTAGCCAGTCTTACACAAATAAGGAAAGAAGAGGCCTAAATTCATACAATTAGAAACAAACCCCAATCAGTGGATTTGTGAGTACACCAGGCAACATAAGTAGTCCATCACTACAAATGTCCACATCAGAGAAAGAGTACATGTCTTACAGAAACTAATAAAGTATTCTCTAAATAATGAAAAAAAGAGTAAGATAAGACTATAAGAGCAAGAAGCAACTTAAATATGTTCAGGGACCATTTTCATCTCCAGAATTAAGGATTATTTTAATGTTACATCATTGCCTTTTCTCTTTTACTTTCCTTTTTAGTTTTATTTTAGGATTCCCTATTTTTAATGTTCGTACAGAGATTTCTTTAACTGAAATACTGAATAGTTTCTCTGGTGTGAAAAACTATAATAGTACACAGGATCCTAATGAGATAATTAATAATGTGAAATAGGAAGTAAAGGGCTAAAGGTGTAGGGAAAGTGGGAAGGGTGGGGGAAAGGTAATAAGGGAGAGGAAAAAAATGAGAAACTGAAAAAATGGAAATAAAGTGTTTGTAAATGGGGAGGGGAGGAGGATGTGAAGGGAGAGCAGGGACAAGGGGAAAAAATGAGAATCAAGACCTATTATGTAAAGGTACAGAATCCCAATGATGAATATAACAATCGTATACCTAGATTGTACCAATAAACTCAATAAAAAGAAAAAAAGAAATAACAATCTGAATTGATCAGTAACAAAAAAAAAAAAAAAAGAGTACATGTCCATGTAAACAATACTGAGATGCAGCTCAGAGTTCTATAAAAAGAAGAACAATCCACATCCAAAGTATGGGGAAGAAAATTATTAAAACCAGAACAGATACAAATAAAATTGTGACTATCAAAACTACAAAACATGACATGTTTATCAGTAAACAAAAACACTGATAAAATCCAACATTCATGTTAAAAACTGCAGAAAATAGGTATATAATGACCTTGACTATCTGGTAAAAGCCATTTATGAAAAAGTCTGTTGATGGTGGCCAGGGATTTAGCTCAGTGGCACTGGGCCTGCCTCACAAGTGCAAGATCCTGAGTTCAATCCCCACTACCAAAGAAAAAAGAAAAAGTCTATTGGTAATATGACATTAAATAGGAAAAAAACTGAAAGATTTACTCAAAAATAAAGAAGACAAGAAGGTCCCCTATCACAACTCCTTTTTAATATACTCTTTAAATTTTTAACCAGAACAGTTACAGAAGAGGAAGAAACAAAGGGATAAAAATAGACAAGGAAAGATCCAAATTATTGTGATTTGCGGATTCCATTTCTATACAGGAAAGACTGAAAAACCACCAAAGACTCCTAAAATTAACTAGTTTCAGTAGTGAAGGATAATACAAAAATCAAAACACAAAAATCAGTAGATTATTATACACCATTGATTAAAGCACCACAGAAAAATGAGCAAAACCATATTATTTACAATAACCTGAGACAAGGCTTAGGAATTAACCTTAAACAAAGAAGTGAAAACTTCTACTGTGAGAAATACAGTACTCTGGGAAAGGAGACTGAGGGGGACAAGAAGAAATGGAAATATTCCTGAGATCCTGGATAAATAAAATATTGTCACAATGGATATAATTTCAAAATGAACATCCAGATTTAAGACAATCCTAATTGAAATATGAAGTTTCCTCACAGAACTATAGAAAACAGTCAAATAATTCATATAAAATCAGAAGAGAATAAAAAATAGCAAAAGCCTTTCTGAACAGGAAGAGCAAAACAAGAGCATCACAATCCTTGACTTTAACTTACATTGCAATGCTCTAATAATGGACATTAAAGGGCCAGGGATTTAGCTTAGGGGTGCCACCATCTGCCTCACAAAGCACAAAGACCCGACTTCAATCCCTGGTACAAAAAAAATCATAGTAATGGACATTAAAGAAAATATTGAAGAGTGGAAAGATATCTTTCCTGGGTAGATAGAAACAGTAAGATTCAAAAATGACTATACTTCCAAAATTTTATGCAGGTTTAACACAATCCCAATCAAAATACCAATAACATTCCTCAAAAAACTGGAGAAGGTAATCCAATTTTCATGTGGAATCTGAAGAGACATAGAAGAGCAAAATCAATTTTGGCTAACAAGGACAGAGCAAGAGGCCTCAGAATTTTGGACTTTGAGATATACTACAAAGATATAGTGATAAAAACATCATGGAATCAGCAAAGTGTAGACTTGTGGATGCATGAAACAAGGGCCAGGGATTTAGCCCAGTGGTTCCGCTGCCTGCCTGGCAAGCACAAGGACCTGAGTTCAGTCCCCAGTACCAAAAACAGATTTAGATGCAATTCCAGAAACACTCAGCTACCTTTGACAAAGAGGCCATACAGTTTCAAAGGAGGAATAGATTTCCTATTTAACTACTCATGCTGGAATAACTGTATTTCCAAGCATCAAAGATTAAAACTACACTATCATTATGTACTAAAAATAAAAATGGATAAAAGATATACATAGTAGCACAGTAGTGTTGAATCTGACAGACAAAATAGGTAAACTCTTGAAGACATCAGTGTAGGCAAAGATGCTCTGACACAATCCTGCTTGAAAAACAATAATAAGATACAAAAGTCACCCCAATTTTTAAAATCCTCTACATGACAGAAGAAATCACCAACCATGTCAAAAGACTAGCTACAGAATGGGAAAATGTTTTGGAAAGGTACTCATCACACAACGACTACTGCCTTAAATATAGCGAAAGTCAAATAAAAACCTTCACAAATGTAAACCTATTGAAAGATTTGCATCTAACATGAATAGATGCTTCACAGAAATACAAATGGCAAATAAATACATGAAAAAAATGTTCCAAATTACTGATCCTTTGCAAAATGCAAATAAAATCATCAGTGACATTCCATTTCACTACAGGAGGAATAGCTATATTTAAGAAATCATAATAATAGATAATGAAGGACCTGCAGGGAAGAACAAAACTATTCTTCAATATTCATGAGCATGCACACTGGTACAACCCCTGTAGAAATCAGTATACAGATTCCTTAAAACGCTAAAAACTGAAATTCCATTTGACCCAGTTTTTCTCCTATCCATCAACCCAGAAGAATTAAAGACATCATATGGCAGCGATACAGGCATACCCATGACACAACAGCACAATTCATAATAGATAAATGTTGGAGACAGCCTAAAGGTTCGTAAAGAGATAAATGGATAATGAGAATGTTGAATCAATATGCAATGGAATACTACTCTGTCATAAAGTAGGATAAACTTGAGCCATTGGTAGGAAAATGGAAGTACCTTGAGACCATCATACTAACTAAAGTAAATATAACACAGACGTAGAAATAGTACCTGGTTTCTAACCCTAAATGAGAACCATGATATATAACTGAAGTGCAGAATAAAAGATAGGCAGTAGGAAAAATCAAGGTGAATGTTCAGCATTTGAGAAGTGAACTGAGAGGAAGAAAGGGAGGGAAATGAGATTGGAAAAGGCTGATGAAGAGTGAAAGTGCTGTGTACGTAGACCAAGTCCTATCATGGATGTGCTCATCGTGTACCACAAGCATAATGAAACTATACACAAAGGGGTCCAGCGGATTCAGGGAGGAGGAGGAGGGGAGGGGAAAGTTTAACCTGTGTTACAATTTATGCACATGTACCACCGTACATGTAATCATCACGTGCTATGAACTTGTACTACCAAGAAACAATTTCACAATTAAAAACATCAGGCTCCTAAGCATTAAAAAAAACAAAACAAAACAAAAAAAACTTTGGGCTGGGGATTTAGCTCAGTGGCGCCACCACTTGCCTTATAAGTGCAAGGTCCCGAGTTCGAACACCGGTACTGGGAGGAAAAAAGGCTACTCTCTTGGATCCCCAGTACCAAAAAGAAAAGAAAAGCAAAGAAAAAAGAAATAAAAAACCTTGTAGCATTATGGAAAACACTTTAGTAGTTCCTGAAAAAGTTAATAATAGAATTACCATATGACCCAATAATTCTATTCCTAGGTATATGCCCCCTCAAATTAAAAACAAGTATTCAGGGCCAGAGACTTAGCTCAGTGGTTCCAGTGCCTGCTTCACAAATGCAAGGATCCGAGTTCAATCCCCAGTACCAAACAAATATACATATATATATATTTTTTTTTATACATATATATATATATATATATATATATATACACACACACACAAGTATTCAAAAACTGGTACAAAAGTATTTATCAAAGCATTGTTCTCAGGTAACATTGGAAACAGCCCAAATGTCCATCAGCTGAAGAATGGGTATATTCCTACAATGGATATGATTTATTTATGAAAAGAAGTACTAATACTTTCTATACCATGGACGAATCTTAAAACATCTTATGCTAAGTGAAAGATCCAGATATAAATGGAAATAAAGTGTTTGTAAATGGGGAGGGGAGGAGGGAGTGAAGGGAGGGCAGGGGCAAGGGGAAAAAATGAGAACCAAGACCTGTCATGTAAAGGTACCAGATCCCAATAATGAATGTCACTGTATTGTATACCTAAAATGTACCAATAAACTCAATTAAAAAAAACAAAAGATCCAGATATAAGAAGTCACAGGTTGTATTTTTATATGATATGTTCAAAATAGGCAAACCTATATAGAAGAAAGATTAGTGACTGTTAGTAGAGAGAATATTGAATGACTTTTAAAAAATACAGGTACCCTTTTTGCTTGAAATTATTTTAAAAATAGAGATGATGTTTGCATAATTAAATATATATAAAATACAAATGAAATTAGTACAGTAGAATTTTTAAATTTAATTTCATGTTATGTTAATTTTATCTCAGTAATAAATTAATAGTAAAAGTATAAGTGGGAAATCCCAAATTATTTGGAAATTAAACAAAATACCTCTAAGAGGAAAGGTAATAAGGGAAAAGAAAAAAAAATAAGAAAATGAAAAAATGGAAATAAAGCTTTTGTAAATGGGGAGGGGAGGAGTGGGTGAAGGGAGGGCAGGGACAGGGGGGAAAAATGAGAACCAAGACCTGTCATGTAAAGGGACAAGATCCCAATAATGAATGTAACTGTACTGTATACCTAAAATGTACCAATAAATTCAATTAAAAAAATACCTCTAAATAACCCTTGAGTCTAAGGTCAATAAGAAAATTTAAAAATATTTTAACTTCACAATAATAAAAATACAGCATATTAAAATTATAAAATGCTCTTATAGAAGTGCTTAAGAGTAATATTAATAATTTTATATTTAAAAAGAATAAGAATCTTTTTGAACCTTATTTTCACTTTCAGTTTCTCACACCAGAGAAACTATTGGGTATTTACACGTGTGTCCTATTTATTTCACTTAAAAAGTATATCCTCAATGTGCATCCATTTAGCTATATGTCTCTAATTTCTCATTCTTTATGGCTGTAATGTAGTACTCCATTTTATTTTTTAAAAAGTATAATAGTTAATGTGAAATAGGAAGAAAAGGTGCAAAGTAAAGGGGAAATGGAAGGGGTAGGGAAAAGGAAAGAAGGGACTGGAATTAACATGAGAAAGTTAAAAAATGGAAACAAAGTCTTTGTAAATAAAGATGGGTGGAGGGGTTAATGGGAAGGCAGGGGAATGGGGAAAAATAAGAATCTAGATATATCATGTAAAGGTACAAATCTCCATCCGGGGAATTAGCTCAGCGGTCCACCACCTGCCTTGCAAGTGCAAAGACCTGGGTTCAATCCCTGGTACAAAGAATAAATTAATTAATTAATTAATTAAATAAAAAATAAAGGTACATACCGAATAGTTTCTCTGGTGTGAAAAACTATAATAGTACACAAGATCCTAATGAGATAATTGACAATGTGAAATAGGACGAAAAGGGCTAAAGGTGTAGGGAAAGTGGGAAGGGTAGGGGAAAGTGAATAAGGGAAAAGAAAAAATACGAGAAAATGAAAAAATGGAAATAAAGTGTTTGTAAATGGGAGGGGAGAAGAGGGTGAAGGGAGGGCTGGGTGAAGGGGAAAAAACAAGAACCAAGACCTGTCATGTAAAGGTAACTGTAATGAATATAACTGTACTGTATACCTAAAATGTACCAATAAACTCAATTAAAAATAAATAAATAAAAATAAAGGTACAAATCTCCACTGATGAATGTCACTATATCATATACCTAAAATGTACAAATAAAATTCATTTTTAAAAAAGAATAAGAATCTAAATCTAGGCTTCTATCTTAATAGTCTTGATAAGAATAAGAGGAATAATAAATGAGAAAATATTAAATGCAAAATGAAGAAAATAAAGGAAATTGCAGAGTAGAAATCAGTAAAATAATAAAAATAGATAAAATCAGTGAAATTATAAACTTACTCTTGGAAAAATAAATACATCTATAAACATCTATCTATTCTAGCTACTGTAGTCAAGAAAAAATAAGTCGTGATTCACTAATAGTAAGATCAGAAGAAGGTACATTATTATGCATAGAGCCTACTAGTATTACATAGGATACTAGGAGACTATCATGAAAAACTTTATGCCAATAAATCTGTTAAATGAAATAGAAACATTTCTTGAAAGATCCTGGCAGATTGTGTTTTTACAAAATTGGTGCAACAGTAATTCTCATCCCACATACTCTTTCAGGATGTTTCTCTCCCTGTCTCATACCCTGGAGCCTTCACAGTATTTTGCAACTGTTTCTACTAATAGAAGACAACAGAAGTGAAGAAATGACATGCTGTATGTCAAAAAGTAGATCATAAAATGCAAGAAACAGACAAAAAAAGTTAACCTTCAACACAACCCAAATGTAGGCATGTATCAACAAATAAATGTAGCCCTATCTCTCCCTCCCTCCCTCCCCTCCCTCTTTCTCTCTCTGTATATATGTCTTAGTTACTCTTCTCATTGCTGAGACACAATACCCAATACCTAATATTAAAGGAGGAGAGGTTTATTCTGGCATACAGTTTGTAGCGGTTTCAGTCCATAATCAGCCGGCTCCAATGCAGGGTGGAGTAGCACACGGGCATCACAGAGCAGGCAGTTGGGATCAGCAGACAAGCAGAAGCAGCAAGCAGTGGCAGCAGCCCTCTCTCTGTCCCTTGTATTCGATCCAGGCTACCCACCCTTAATTCACACCCAGGTGAGTAGCATTCACACCCATGGTGAGGCACCCTTAATTCCAGCATCACATACTTAACCCCAGCATCATATACACCAGATCCAGATACCTCCAAAAAGCCCACTATGACCACATGAGGCTTTGGGGGACATCTAGATACAGGCCATATATATATTCTTTGTGGTGTGCATACAGTTCTTGGGATATATTGTCCAAAACCACTTGCCTCATTTTTAATGACGTAAGTTTAGCTAATCCCAGTGAGAAATCATATTAAACTTCTCCTCTGTTTAATTAGACAACAATTCTGTAACACAAGGTCAGAGTCATTCTGCCTTACTTATTCTTCTATGTTTTTAACAACTGCTTCTGTGCCCAGATGGTCTGAGTCATGGCCTTCCCCAACACATACAGGCTTTACCATTTTTTCTGTCTGCTTTCTTTTTAAAAGTTGGAGTCACAAGATAAGTGACAATTTCTAAAAGCTAATTAAGAACCTTTCTGCATATGTCCTATTTAATTAGTTTCAGTCAACCTTGATTATATTCAAAATTTTTAAATTATACTTTAGTTATAGTTATTCTGTTTATATGAATATCATGAAATAACAGAGGACAGGTATTGTGCTAAGCTTTTCCAGTGAATTACCAGTATATTGTAATAAAGGAATTATCAAAATGACATGAATGGTAACTCACAGACTCTTTAATACGAATCTATTTAATATTGATGAACTCCCATAATTGCTGTGCAGGTTTAAGGACAAAAAAGTAATTTTTCTATGGCATTGCAGCTCACTGTAACTTCTTTGTAATTTCTTAACACGATAGTGACAAATAGGAAAACATCTCACATTCTAGTTCTTCTCAAATTCTGGTCTGTATAAAAGCCATCTGTGGAACTGCTAAAAATGTAGATTCCCTGTCCCCCATGTGACCTTTATCCTGAGCATCCCTTATTCCATCTGATCCCCTTCATGAATAAAATGCATTTTTGGTCTACATTAAAGGTATTTGAGAGCTTAGAATAAAACAATAGGTTCAAACATTTTAGTACAATACATAATATATAGTAGCTATATAGTTTCAAAATTCTAATTCAGTGAATCTGACGCCAGACCTGTGGCAATCTGTATGTTAAAAATAAGAAGCCCTTCCCCTGGTAATTCTATTGAAAGTGGTCTAAGAACTGATTATAAGAAAATATTCCCTTGTCTGTAGACAGTGATTCCAAATCCTGCCTCTTACTCAGAATTACCTGTGGAACCTTTAAACTATGAGTCCTTGGGTTTTGTCCCAGAAATTCTAACACTGCGTGTCTAGCATTAAGCCCAATGATACATCAAGTTTTTAATACTCCACAAGTAATTCCAGTGTTAAGAGTAGACGATCACTACTTCAAAGTCTCTAAATATTTTTGTCCATTTCTATCATGTAAAAATTCAGTACATATATGACATGTGATCAAAAAATACAGTGACAAATAGAATCTAAAAATGTATTACAGTAAAAGACACATTGCTGTCTATCCCCTCAAAACATTGCTCTCCTTTCAAACACACTTATCCCATCATTCTGGCCCTTTCTGAAGCAGTTCTGGAATTTCTCTTGCATGTCCTCTTTAGTTGGGCTATCATGGCTTCCTTGATGTCCTGAATTGATTCAAAACCCTTATCCTGGTCATTTTTACTTTGGGGAAAAGCCACAAGTGACATGGCGCCACATCTAGTGACTAAGATAGATCAGAATGCACTGTAATATTCCCTCAAGCCTGCCTTTCCATTAGATAGCACTCAGAAGCAGCATTCACCTTTTTTTTTTATCACACCTTGTAAAGACATTCAGGAAATAGGATTTCCAGAACTATGTCAGCAAATAGTAATAATGGTGAGATAAGAGTGTTCAAACCAAGGGAGAATATTTTTAGGGGGGTTAATGCCAACGTGTCTTTTAGTGGAATAAATTGTTTTTAATTTTTAATTTAAATGTTTATTGTATATCTCCTATCTGTAGTGTACTGTATTAGTTAGCTTGCTATCACTTTAATAAAATATCTGAGGTAATTTACTTATAAAGAGAAAAGGTTTCTATTAGCTCACAGTCAACATCAAGTGGATCCATGTCTTTGGACTTCTGGTTAGGATAGCACATTATAGCAGGAGTGCATGGTGGAACAACTACTCACTTCATGAGCCAGAAAGCAAAGTAATGCTAGGGTCCCACTCTCCCCTTCAAAGTCGTCTTCCCAGGGACTTAGGGACTTACGGACCTCTCATTAAGCACTACTTCCAAAAGTTTCCACCACCTCCCAGAAGGACCACTCTGAGGACAAAGCATTTAACATATAGGCTCTTAGGGGAACATTCAACACCCAAACTATAATATATATTAGTTTTATAGTGCTATTATAAACTTAGAAAACGTACACAAATGAAAAATTTAAAAATAAGATAAAAATCTATTAAAAGTTTTGACAAAGGAGCTGACCATCCCCACTGGAGGAAAGATAGCCTCTTTAATAAATGGTGTTGGAAAAACTGGATCTCACCCTGCCAAAGATTAAAATTAGACCCTTATCTTTCACCATGCACTAAATTAAAATCCAAGTGGATTAAAGATCTAAATATTAAAACAGAAACACTAAACTTGCTGGAAGATAAATTAGGCAGAACTCTTGAAGACATTGACATAGGAAAAGACTTTATGAACAAATACTCAGTAGCATGGGAACTAGCAGAAAGAATCAACAACTGGGATCTCATCTTATTAAAAGCTTCTGCTCTGCAAAAGAAACAATCAGCAGAACTAAGGGACAACCTACAATGTGGGGGAAAAAATCTTACCAGCTGTTCCTCAGACAAAGGACTATTATCTAGAATATATAAAGAACCCAAAACAATCAGCCACCCCAAATATAAAGACCCGATTCAAAAATGGGCATCTGAAATGAAAAGACATTTCTCAGACAAACGTTTTAAATTTATTAATGGCACAAAAATCACTTTTGTCTTTAGTTTAAAAATACTTTCGGAGATAAGGTATAGCTCAATGATAGAGTGCTTACCTACTATGTGCAAGGCCTTGGGTTCAATTCCTAGCACTGCACACACACACACACCAAAACTATTTTTAAGTATATTTTCTGAAATTTAATTCCTAAATGTTAGCTAACCATGATGACTATCATGTTAATATTTGCATTCATAGCATAATATACTCTTTACATCTCAGACATGGGCTCCTCAAGGTAACATACACAATCAATATGTAGCTATGTATCTGAAAACATTATTAATCATAGTGGATTTAAATTCATCTTTCAGTGTCTTCTTATTAATCCTAATCTTTGCTAACTGCTCGTTAGATCTGTTCAGACTGTCACTGTTTTTACTTTGCGAGGTACCTCATAGAGAGTTTGTACTTGTAGTTTTGTTTGTTTTGGTTTTTTGAGACAGGGTCTCACTACGTAGTTGAGACTGACCTGGAACTTGCTATGTAACCCAGGATAGTCTCAAACTCACAACAATCCTCCTGCCTCAGCCTCCCATGTGCTGGGAGGTGTGCACCACCATGCCCGGCTTAGAAGTCAAAATGTGGACTGATATTTTCTTCTTATTTGCTTGTTTTGTATTACTTGGTATCATTTCTAACCAGCAAGTTTTTTGCATGAATCTATTGAAGTTATTATGTCTTCTATGAGGTCTTCCTAAGGCTAGGGCTCTACTAAATATTCAAGCTCTTGGATTATTTTAGGACACTCTTAGTTTGGATTCACTTGGAGAGACATAGGCTAGGTATCACAACTTTCCAGAAGACAGAAGTAGGCTTTCATCTTCGGTAGAAGTCTTTGAACTTCCCTTACCATAGTCCAGGGCCAGTCTCTGATCTTCTCATGTGACAGCTCAGGTTCAAGAATATGAGATCCACTACACTGGCTGGTTTCAGAATCCATCCTAATAGCCAATGTCTCATTGTTATGATTTAAATGTATTCTTCAAAATTTCATGTGCTGAAAAATTAATTCCCAAACTCATATATTAATGAGATTTAGAGGTACGGACTTTGGGAGGTAAATGGGATTAGATGAGGTCATGAGGTGGGCCCTCATGATGAATTTATTGGCTTTATAAGGAGTGGAAGAGAGGCCCAAACTAGCAGGCTTTTTCTGTCTCACCATGAAGTAGCAGAGGACCCTCAACAGATGCCAAGCAGATGCTGGCACCATACTCTTGGACTAACCAGCTTCTAGAATCATGGCCCAAATAAATTATTCTTTGCTAATTACTTAGTCTCACATATTCTGGTACAGGAATAGAAACTGGACTACAACATCGATGTAGCAACTCCACAGGCAGAGTTTCAGGATTCTGAAGGAAATATTCCAAGAGTCACCACATGGAGCCAAAAGTGGAGAATTTACAGTTCAACTGTAGTTTTTACTGTTATTTTTACCATAAGAAATGTTGCCTAGCAACCTATTGGGCATTTTTCCTGTTCCAGTACTCAGAAAGATAACACACAGGTCAAGTTCTTATGTAGAAGGAGAAAGTATTTGCCAACCCCTTACTCTCACAAGTGTGAATATCCAATTTGATGGTGAATGGTTTAGTTAAAACGAGAAGATACAACCTTTAGATTCATTTAACTAAGCACACAGTACACATTAAGTTCTCCAAAAGTGAGCAAATAACTGTCTCTTAGTACCCTAATCCAGCACTCCCAATAAAATTATAAAACATGTAAATCTCCGTTTGCTTTCTGCTTCAGTTTTCTGCAGAGAAGGGATCATGTCTGTCTTGTTCACTGTTCTTTTTCATTGTCCCTGTGCCTGCCATTGTGTCCTGTACATGCTAAGAACTTGATTAACATCTATTTAGTAAACATATCAGTCTTTTTTATTTAGACATCTGAGTCTGCCAGTATAATGCCAAGCATATAAGCACATCAAGGAAACATGATACCACATTTCTGAACTACATATGGAATATATATTATTATCATTTAATTACAAAGATGATACTATTAACAACATTATTATTAGTGAAAAATCATACATAAGCACCTGTTTTGTCAAGCAGTAGATGATGGCAAAAAAGTCAGGATCCAGGACCCAACAAAGCTTGCTACTACAGAAGACAGAGATATTCAAGGGTTTGAAATTTAAACATAAGCTAGAAGATTTAATGCCAAGAATCTCCCTGTTCTCCATAGTAGAGAGGAGGCTGAAAATGACAGGTGTTTCACACTGATCTACACCAATGGATATAAAAAACTATGTGCATTAAATCAAATAATTTCAAATAAGCCAAATTAAGTGTTACAATGTACAGCATGAGGGTCTTCAAACCCAACCTGGGGAAATAGTCTTTGGTGGAGGAGTTTTAGGCCAAGATCTAAGCAATAGGTCAGCCCGTGAGCTGTCTGGAGGTCTTAGAGCAGTATGTTCAGTCCATTCAAGCAGAAGCCAAGGGAGCAAAACCTGAGAGAACAAAGTTCAGTGGGCCTGAAACAGACATCTGAGGTGAGGCTAGAGATAGAAGCAGGAAACAGGGCTTGAAATATCAATTCTTCATCTGTGTTCAGTGGAAGGTCCCTGAGGAGTTTTAGGCAGGGGAATTATGGGCTCTGACTACAGCGCTAAAGATCTTTCTGGCTCCAATAACTACAATTACATCAGAATAAACCAGATAAGCCTTTCCTTCTCATAATGACTTTTATTTCATTTTTCTTTATTTATTTTTCTGCAGTTTATTTGAGCCATAAAATATTACAGCTCTTTGTAAATTACTCAGTGAATCATCCTGAACCTTATAAAACTTAGCTGTAGGCTTTCTGAAACTTATGGCCTTTAGATTTGTTTTCCTCAAAACTAAAGAGACTCATAATTCATTCTTTAATTGTTCTCAGTACTGTGTACTTCCTTAAAATATTATTTTACCACCAGGTATGCTGGAACACACATGTGATCCCAGCTAGTCAGGAGGCTGAAGCAGAAGGATCCCAAGTTCAAGGTCAGCCCCTAGACAGTTTAGCAAGACTCTGTGTCAAAATTTTTCTTTAATTTTAAAAGGCATACTGATGTAGCTCAGTGGCAGAGGGGTTGCTAAGTATGTACAAGGCTGTGGTTTCAATCCCCAGTACCATCAAAAAATAAAAACCAAAATATTATTTTACCTGTTTTGATAGATACCTTTCAATCAAATATTAAAATTATAAAAATTAGAGCTATACTTGTACTTCAAGTGTATAGAAAAGAAATCTGAGTATCTGTAAGGAATATGAAGTTTGAGAAGTGAAAACTCACTTATTAATATCGACACTAGAAATTATTATAACATTCAGATGTTGTAGGCCATCATGCCTCATATATCTCCTGCTGTGTTCTAAATGTTTTCATCCTCACAAAATCCATATGTTGAAATGCTAATTTCCAATTAACAGCATTAAAAGGTGGAGGCCACTGCATACTAATTAGACCATGAGGTCAGAGCCTTCACGAATGGGGCCAGTAGCCTTATAAAGAGACGCCACGGAACTCTCATCCCTTCCACCCAGCAAGAGGACACAGCAAGAAGGTAACATCTATGAACCAGAAAATGGGCCCTCACCAGACACTGAGTCTGCCAGTTCTCATCGTGGATGTCCCAGCATCTAAAACTGTGAAAAATAAATTTCTGTTGCTAAGCCACCCAGCTTATAGGATTTTCTTCCAATGGTCCACATAAGCTAATACCTCCTCCTTTGAGAATGTATAATTTGATTAAATCCAGATTTAGTTGTAACAAAATAAAGAAAATTACCTTACTAGCATAATTCTTCCCAAGGAAGATATTTTATTTAAATGAAAAAATATTTGCTTAATTACTCGACTGGGTAAAGATGGAAGAGATGAGTGTTAGATACTTAGTGCAAAGAGCATGCTTATAGACAATAGGTAGCTCCTTCTTTGCTACATCTGTTTTGCACCAACCAAGCCAGTGTTTTAAAATGCTGTAGACATATGCAAATACCAAATAGTTTGTCTGGTGTGAAAAACTAAAATAGTACTCAAGATCCTAATGGGACAATTAGCAATGTGAAATAGGAAGAAAAGGACCAAAGGTGTAGGGACAGTGAGAAGGATAGGGAAAAGGAAAAAAATATGAGAAAATGTAAAAATGCAATTAAAGTGTTTGTAGGGGGGGAGGGGAGGAGGGGGTGAAGGGGGGGGGGGGACAAGGGGAAAAAATGAGAACCAAGACCTGGCATGTAAAGGTAAAAGATCCCAGTAATGAATGTAACTGTACTGTCTAACTAGAATGTACCAATAAATTCAATTTAAATTTAAATAAATAAAATTTAAAAAAATAGAATTCTATAGAGCCCCACTGACCCTTCTATATGATAACTATTGGATAGAACCCCATTTAATATAAGAAATTAAATTTTTTTAAAATATTCCTATGTATACACATTTCAATAAAATTCACTAAACATGCCATGAATAGAGTTGCCAGATAAAATAGAGGAACACTATTTAGGTCACATTTGAGCTAGGGATTTAGCTCAGTGCTTCTGCCACCTGCCTTGCAAGCATAAGTACCTGAGTTTTATCCCCAGTACCAAAACCAAAAAAATTCTATTTAGTATTTAGGACGTGTTATACTAAGACATTATTTGTTGCTTATCTGAAATTCAAATTAAACTGGATTTGCTTTGCTATATTTTTATTTGCTAAATGTGGCAACCTTTAATATAAAGGAAAAAAAGGAAAGTTGATATACAATAGCAATAGGTACTTGACTACATAACAGCATAGGTATATGGCACCTACTGAAGTAGTCAGATGCTTACATCTACAAAGGAATCACAATGACTGCAATAACTTCAAATGCAAGCTGACAGTGGTAGGCTTCATTCGCCACCCAACTATCATAAATGGTATGGCCACAGTCATGTCATTTTCTGAAATGACAAACACTCAGAAAAAAATCCAGACAAAACAAGCCACCAACTCTCTTTTAATTTGCACACCTGTTCCATTCCTAGAAAATCAACTATATGATAAAATTATGTCAAACACACACAGATATACTTTGGGTAAATTTTAGGTTCAAACAGGGTTTCTCATTTTCATGAACATTCAGAAAGTCATGGAGAATATAATTCTTTGTTATGGGAAACTTTGATGCACGTCATGGGATATTAGCTTATCTGGCTCTAGATCATTAAAATCAATGGTATCCTACTTTCGTGGTAACAATTTAAAGAACCATTTCTCCAAATTTACCCCAATGGGTTGTAGCAGTCTCACTAAAGCTGCTAATTTAAAGCATACATAAAAACAGAATTAAGAATTTTTCAAGGACAAACAAGGAAAGTTTTTGGAAAAAAATAGAAGTGATTAATGGGAATTTTATCAATTTTCTTCTATTGACGTGTCATGAAACCAACAGTCAGCCCATAAAATGTTGGTAGAACATCAATTTCTCTGTTTTTGAGAGTTTGGAGTAGGGAGGGAGAAATAGATTCTGAGACATATTCTTCCCCATCCTCTTAGGGCCTAAAACCCACAGTGTGAGGACAAGAAGGAGAGACGAGGAGGCACAGATTATGGGGAGACTACTTGTAAATGTCAGTGTTAGGTAGACTGCATGTTTCTGTCCCTCCCAAAATTCATATATTGAAGTCCTAATACCAATGTGATGGTATTTGGAGGTGAAGCATTTGGGAGGTTATTGAATTAGGGTTGGGGTCATAAGGGTGAAGCTTCCGTGATGGGATAAGTGCACTTACAAGAACAAGAAGCATCAGAGACCATGTGAGCACACAGAGAGAAGGCAGCTGTCTACAAGGCAGAAAGACGACTCTCACTAAAACTCAACAATGCTGATTCCCTCACTTACAGCATGCAAAACTTTGGAAAAGATGATTGTGTATTTTTCAGACCATCCAGTCAATGGTATGTTGTTATAATAACCTGAGCCAGTAAAGACAATTACAAAGGGGTTCCCTACCTTGCTCTAAAGAAACTAAGATTGAAACATTTGTTTACAATCTTTATAATGACATAAAGAACCATATAGATCACATATTCATCTTCTTCATTTAAGAACCATTGTGGTACACAGACCAAAAAAAATCAAGATCTAAATTCAGAGAATTTGTGTTCAAATCTCTATTCACCAGTGATGAAGTCTTTGACCTCAGAGAAGGCACTCAATCTGAATTGCTCCTTTAACAATGAGTAAAACTTACTGTATAAAGATGTTTGAAGGGCCAAGGATTTAGCTCAGTGGTTCTGCCACCTGCCTCGCAAGTGCAAAGTCCCAAGTTCAATCCCCAGTACCAAATAAATAATATTTTTAAAAAGATGTTTGAAGATAAGAAAAGGAAAGGAGAAGGGAGGAGAAAAAACAGAAAAAGAAAGGGAAGGAAGAATTTTTTTAGATGATCAAACTTTGGCACAAAGAAGTTGTGTGAGTTGTAACTCAGTACTCAGGAAATATCTAGGTCTTCCCGATTAATGTAACTGGGGTCAACTGCTGATGTAGCAGCAGGCAGCAGTCTGGGGAGCTCCCATGAAAAGACCCTTTCCTCTAGGTTCATGCCCACAGTCCACAGAAGAATGAACAAGTGGGGCAAAGCTGGCTCAAAGCTGAAAGCCCTTGAGAAAAATAGGAAAGTCAGGTCTGGAAAAGAATGAGAAGTAAGAAATGAAATTAGTGTGAAGCAGATGTTTGTTTAGAATGTCATGAAGGTGGGAACAAAGCTGTCAGGCAGCAGGCTACAAGGCGGGCAGGAGCCTTTGCCCTGCTCATAAATATAAGTGGTGTGCAAAGGTTTTACAAAGAGCAACTTCCTCAAGTACACAATGCAGAGTAAGCATGTGGTCATTTCTATACTGAGACCACTCCTACGTCCCCACCTACATCTCCCTCTAACCGTCCCTACACTGACAGAGATATGGGTACTGTGCTAAGCCTTCAACAACCATATGTAATCTCACTTGTTCTTAATATGGTTCTAATACACTCATTTTCTGATAAAGAAACTAATCTTAGCTCATATTTTTTCTTTCCCTTCTTTCCTCCCACCCCCTGTTCCCCTTCCCCTTTGGACTTTTTCTTCCTATTTCACATTAAATGGAAATGATTTTTTTTTTTTTGTAAATAGGGAGGGATAGAGGGGTGAAAGGGGGGCAGAAGGGAAATGGGCAAAAAAGAAGAACCAAGATATATCATGTACAGGCACAAATACCCAGTGATGAATGTGATCATTATGTTTACCTAAAATGTACCAATAAATTTAATTTTAAAAAGGACCTAACTTTAAAGTGGTTAATACAAATGTCAATGCCACATGTAGTAAGAAGCCAAGATGTATTTAAATCCAAGCTTACCTAACTTGTAGCTAGGTCGGTAGGCCCCAGATGTATGTACTGAGAAATCAAATTCAAAATATCAATCCACATGATTCATTTTTAAAGTTAGAGAACCATTATTGGGGCATTTGGCCTAATTTAAAGCACGCACAGAATCTAACATGGGTGCCTGAAACAAAGTAGCTGATCTTACTTCTTCCCTTCAAATACCGCTTCCCAGGTAAATTTTTCTGAGGTCTCAGGGGCTGCACTAGGATAGGAGGGATCTCAGGCAGTGAACAAGCATGTGGCGACTGAGCAATTAGGTAAAGGTGATGGAAGTACAGAGGGAATGCGTTGGCTTTTCTGGTGGAGGAGGGTAGTAGTTCATACACAATATCCCCACAACACCTCCTGCCAGAAGAAAAGTAACCCCCTAATAATCATATTTACATAAATGTAACCCAAAACGACCTAGACATTTACTTCTTTTTCTCTCTCTCTCTCTCAAAGCTGTCTTGGTGCATACTTCACCCTAATTTCTCCTGTGCCAAAATAGGGTTAGAGGTTTGCAGAAGCCTAGGGCTCCAAATGTCCCTTATGCTCCATTCTGACTTTAAATACGTGTTAGGTAATATATTTCATATTTTGTGGTCACCTTTAAATAAAAAACATTTCTAAGTTTCTTGCTTCACAATAAGGAGAAGTATGGAAAAAAATTAATAAATCTCTCTCCCAATGTAGTACTAGTGAATAACTCAAGTAAAAAGACCTCAGGTCTGAAAATAGATTCAATTAGCTGAGGCAGCTTGCCCCCAAATGCTCCACTTTCTGTCTCAGCACAATAGCGTTTCTTTGCCTTACACATGATGAGTGCTGGGCACTCTCCTAAGACATATGTCTTTGTTTAAGTTAGTTCCACTGTTTTCTTCTAAGTTTCAACTAGATACATGCATCCCCAGAGAGTGGCTTCCAGAGTAAGTCTTTCTTTCTACTGGTCTCCAAACACTTAGTAAAGTACATATTTTTCCTACCAAGCATATCGTACATATATCTCAGGAACAGCTGGTTGTACAGGACTGAACTTTCAACCCTCAAGGGGATGTTTGTCTCTAAGACATCTGGCTGAGAATCAGAGATACCCGGAAGCAAGATGCACAAGATTCTACTGCCTTCCTGATGAAACAACATTTTATTAAGGCAGTTTTCAGCAGAGATTTCAACAAGAGATGATCATAGCAGAATTTGAAAACGTTTGAATGCTCTACGCATTAAATAGGCATCAAACACCAGGGTTTTCTTGTTTTTGTTTTTGTTTTTTTGGTGCCGGGGATTGAACTTGAGTCCTTGAGCTTGCAAGGCAGGCCACCAAACCACTGAGTAAATCCCCGGCCCTAAACACCAGGTTTTAAGAGAGATCTCATCCAAACCTTCAAAGATCAGGAAAAATTCACACAGGAGCAGAACAAAGGAAAGAGGAAATAGCCTCAACTCATTCTACAAAAACAGCAAAATTTGAGCTGGGGATTTAGCTCAGTGGTTCTGCCCTCTGCCTTGTAAGCACAAGGACCTGAGTTCAATCCCTGGTACCAAAAAAAAAATAATAATAAAAATTAAAATTTAAAAAAAGAATATTCAAACATAACTATCTATCAAGAACAAAGACTATCTCTCCCTACTCCCTTTGACCTAGAAAAAGGAGAAAGATGAAAGGAGAGCAGAAGAAAATGGAGAAACTGTACACATCTCACCTGCTGACCTCTCCCCAGAGTACCTAAAGCAAGTCTTGACTTTAACATCCTACTCTGGCCTGGGTGTGGTTCCAATGTATCTCCCAAGGATTCAAGTGCTGAAAATTTACACCACCATGTGGTGCTGATAAGGTAGAAAGGAGGGGCTAAGGGAAGATAACAGAGTGTGGGAGCATCAACCTTGGAAGAGATTAACACTGGTCTTTAGGAATAAATTTGTTCTTCTGAGAGTGGGTGTTATAAAGTAAGGCCACTCCACAACTCGGTCCCTTCTGAATGAAGATGAGGTCTTTTTTGCTTATCTGTCACATTTTGACATGGCCGAAAAAGAGAGTTGCTCAGTTACCCTCCAGTCACCAGAATCGTGAGCCAAATAAACCTCTTTATAAAGTACCCAACTTAAGGTATTTTGTTCTAGCAACATAAAATATGCAAAGACATTAGGCAATACTAACACAGCTATTCTTATGGGCATACTTCACGTGCACAGTCAAGTGTGGAGCTCTTGAGATTATCCACTGTTCTTCATCATTATAACAAGAGATTTGGAGAAACAGGCTCTCATCATGGTTACCAAAGAAAAGTTCTGTGATATCAGGGAGTAACAGGCCTAAAACATGTGCAGATAATTAACAATACCAGTAGTCATCAGTGATCATTAGAGATCAGTTTTATTTGATAACAACCAGAACACTGGGTTCTCAGTCGTGAGTTCAGTAATCAGTCAAATTTTATAATCATGTTACTGATTCAATACTGTGAAAACTTTTAAGAACATTTTCCCATCATCACATGATTATCTTTTAACAAATTAATATCAAACCTGTCAAATAGCATTGTGATAGGATGACTTGTATCCTCTAAAAATTCATATGTTGAAAATCTAACACCCAGTATTTCAAAGTGGGATCTTATTTGGAAGTAGGGTTACAAATTATCATACAAGTAATTAACTAAGACAAGGTCATATCGGAGTTGGTTAGGCCCTTAGCTATCTTTATAAAAGGAGAATTTTGACACAGACATGCATTTAAAGTACATTAGTTACTTTTCTTATTGATGAGACAAAATACCCAACACCCAAAGTTAAAGGAGGAAAGTTTTATTTCATCTCACACTCTGTAGAGGTTTCAGTCCATATTCAGCTGGCTCCAAGGCAGGGTGGCACGGCAGACAGCATCACAGAAGAGAAATAGCGTGGCAGGGCTGGCAGAAGGCAGTGAACAACTAGCAGCTAGAAGCAAGCAGTAGCACAAACAACAGAAGCCTTCTTTCTGTCCCTTACATTCCATCCAGGGTGGAAGCCTATTGGTTGGTGTTACCGACATCCAGAGTGGAGGCACCACCATCCGCTCTTCTCATCTCAGAACGTACCCTTAATCCACATTCACACACTCTAGATCCACTCAACTTTGAAACTTCCCACCTATGACCACGTGAGCCTTTGGAGGACATCTAGATACAAACCGTAACACAAGGTGAACATCAGGTACATGTGAAGGCAAAGATTGTGACGATGTGTCCGCAAGCCAAGAAATGGCAGAGATTGTCAGCAAACCACCAGAAGCTGACAGAAGCGCAAAACAGACCCTCCTTCACAGCTACCACCTTGCTACCTTGCTAACATAACACTCTGCCTCAGAAGTCTACCTCCAGTGTCATGAGACAAAAAAATCCAACAATGACAACAAAAAACCCTGTTATTTTAATTCACCTAGTTTATGGTACTTTGTTATGTCAACCCAGGAAATTTTTACACATTATTATATAGAATTCCACAGCATTTTAGTTTTCTTCTAACTAAGAAAAGAGACAGTGTTTTACTAGTTGTAACATGGAATAGACAAACATGTATTACTTATAGTCTATCACCTTGAAAATACCATGAACTCTTCCAAGGACATATTCACGTATCAATTGAAAATATTCTTTAATTTGCTCAAATTACCACAAAGAAAAACACATCCACAGAAACTATGACTGAAGGAAAGTAATTGGATAATGCATTCTAAGTAGTGGATTCTATTTTTTTCCACATCATTTTTTTAAAAAGAAAGTGCTTTTTAATTAAGGTTTCTATACTCATTGAGTATATGTTAAAATCTGATGCAAAATTCAAAGGTAAAAGGAGAAGAAAGAGGTTTTTGTTACCTGCAAGAAAGAGTAAGTACAAAGAGAAACAGTGTGCATAGCAGCTGATCTAGGTTTCCTTACCTTTACATTCTGTATTAAACGGGAAATAGAGACAGACAGATGGACTGACAGACACAGAGAGACAGTGAGAGGGAAAGAGGAGTAAATAATAAGCACGCTTGCCTGTCACGCACCACATGCCAGACGCAGATGCTTATCATCTCAGCTACTCAGGAGGCTGAGGTAGGAGGATTACTTAAGTCTAAGAGTTTGGGGTCAGCCTGAGCAACATAGCAAGATGTTATATCTCAGAAAAAGAAAAGCTAAAAGCAGAAATTCCATTGACCCAGCTATAGCTCTTCTGGATATCTCTCTGAAAGAGGTAAAGACATAGTATAGTGATATATGTTCACCCATGTTAACAGGTTCACAACTCATTACAGCTAAATCTTGAAAGTGCCCTATATGTTCATAATAAATGAATGGATAAAGAAAATGCATTTATACACAATGGAGTACCATTTCCATAAAGAGTGATAAGTTTGAGTCATTTGTTAGATGCACCTTGATGCCATAATGTTGAGTGAAATAAATCACACGGTTTCTCTTATATAAGAAACCCAAAGTATAAATAACCTAAAGATCAAAATAAAAATAGATGATGGGAAACAGCACAGTAGATATTATGGAGATAGGAAGGGGATCAGAAATGAGCAGAGACAAGAGAGAGAGGAAAGGAATGGGAAGTGAAAACAATTGAAATGTGATATGTACATGTACCAGTTCTCCTTGATAAGTGTATTTATTATGCGTAGGTGATATACATTAATTTAAAAGTTTAAATGCAAAAGAAGAAAAACTAACAAGCATGCACATGTTTGAGAAGTAAACATTTAATGAGTTTTAATTTATAAGGTTTATATATTTTTCTATACTCTTCCAGTGTAAGATCTAAACCTATTTTATACATCTATATATAGATCTATAAAATGTTACTCAACATGTTCAAAACTCCAAATGTAAGATTCTTAAATGAAATCCAGAAGTCTGAATGTGACTGAGTCTTTCACTGCCACTTACCAGTTTTAATCATATTGCATGTTACAAGTTGTTAGCTGGCATTTCTTTACTGTAAGTGTTGGAATGCCATTAACTGTAACATTTTGCCACTTTGTGGGACACTGAGCTCCCCTGTTCTTGAAGACAAAGTTTCTCATGCTGGTTCTATACTTTTGACTGGTCGCAAACCCATTTGAGAAGCTAATAGAAATTATGGACCCTATCATGAAAAAAATGTACAAGCGCAAATATGCCTAAAATTTTGTAAATAATTTCAGGGATTTTCTGGAGTACAAACATGACACGTTTAAAAGCCGGGCATGATGGCGCATGCCTGTAATTCCAGCACTCGTGAGGCTAAGGCAGGAGGATCGCTGTGAGTTCGAGACCAGCCTGGGCTACAGAGTGAGTTCCAGGTCAGTCTCAACTACATAGAGAGACCCTGAATCAAAAACAAACAAACAAACAAACAAACATCCGTTTAAAATGGTAAGCCCCCACCTCTGACACAGATCTCTAATTTTAGTTCATCTTTTGTCTTAGTCCATTCAGGCTGCTATAACAAAACACCATAAACTGAGTGGCTTCTAATATCCATGAGAAAGTTATTTCTCACAGTTCTCAAAGCTGGGAAGTCCAAGCTCAAGACCCTGGAAGATTCAGTGTCTGACAAGGGCCACTCCTGGCTCGTGGAAAATTTCTCACTGTCATCTCGCATGGCAGAACAAGTAAGGCCATTCTTTGCAGCCTCTTTTATAAAAGCACTAATCCAATCCATTACCTCATCACCTCCAAAGACTCCATCTCTTAACACCATCCCATTAGAAGTTAGGTTTCATCCTATGAATTTGGAGTACACACACATTCAGACCATAGAATTGTATCACCTCTTCCAGGAAACTTTCTCCAAATACCCAGGTCATGCCGATTATTCCTTTTTCTGAACTTCTACTGTATCCTTTGACTCACCAATTTAGCCTTTTATTGCACCTTTATGCTTTATGCACCTTTACTACCTTTTGCCACTTGGATTATGAGGAAAGGTGTCTTCTCTTATATATTGTAGCATCTTTCTGAAACCTAAGTATATAGGAGGTGGTTGATAAATGCTTATTGCCTGATGAATTACTTGCTTGACTAATATATGCCATATTTCTTCCCATCATTCAGGAAAGAAGGGAACCTTCATAATTCTACACAAAATGTAAATTTACAGTGAGTAACTGAGATGCAATTCTGTGCTTCACATAATAGGATTACGCTGTATGAGAAAGGAAAAGCAGTTACAATGCAGAAAGAATCTTATGTGTGCAGTTACAGTGATTACATTTGGGTAAGTCCTATTTCTCTACAGCTCTTGCAGAGAAGATAATCAGACAGAAAATGATTGATTAGTGAGAAACTAATTAGAGTAGAAGCTTTTTCAACATGCTCACAAGCAGAGAATATGTTTAATTAGTATAGGAAGATTTGGCATGCCATCAAAATAGATGTTCTGGTCACTCATTTCAATTAATTGGCTGTTGAAGGAATATTTCCTAAGCAATGTTAAAGGACAAGTTAGAAAAAAACCAGTAAATTGTGACTTTCACACAGACATAAAAATGAGCACATATTAAAGCTTCTCTTTGGGGCTGGGGATAAATGTCACTTGTATAGCATTTGCTTACATGTGCAAGGCCCTCAGTTACATCCTCAGCACAGAAAAAAAAAAGTTCTCTTTAACTCATCAATTAGGAAATGAGTAAATTCTTACAATCAGCTCAAAAGAAAACTCAAGAACAAATATATGTTTAGACAAGGAATCTTGAATGTGTAAATGAAAGCAAAATTAAACGAATTTCTGAGTGAAGAACAGTTGCTGGAAGAGATAATTTACATGTTTATACATAGACAAAAATTATTTGGTATTGTTACCAGTTTTAGACAAGTTTCAGAGTTTTAAATAGTTCCCACAGACTCAGAATTTCTAAACATTTTAATTTTAACAAGGATCACTCCTCTAAAAGTACCAAAACCCCTGTGATGGTTGGGAACTTGAACTTCATGTTTCTTTCTTTCTTTTTTTAGACAGGTGCTCACTATGCAGTTGAGAGACTGACCTGGAACTCACTATGTAACCCAGGCTGTTCTCAAACTCACAGCAATCCTCCTGCCTCAGCCTCCCTAGTTCTGGGATTACAGGTATGCGCCACCACACCCGATCATGTTTCTTTTTTATTAGTAGTATATGTTTGCAATACCTAATGAGCACAATTATTGTGGGCCATTGATACTTTACATAACACATCTTAATTTTTTTATTGCCTCCTACCCCTCCATTTTTCCTTCTCTTTCCAACTCTGGGTCCCCTTCACATTTGGAAAAGCAGTGTTTCCATTATTTTTCTTCAATTCTTTTTTTTCCCATCCCATTTCCTTTTCCTCCTTCTGCTACCTCAATCCTTTGATCCTTTTCCCATTTGAGAAAGATCTTTTTATTTCATATTGTCTATCTTATTTTGCTCTTTATTTATAACTTAGGCTTCTCATATAAAAAAACATGAAATATTTTAGCTTGAGTATCTGATTTATTTTAGTTACCATTATGGTTTCAAGATGCATCCATTTTCCTACAAATGATTACTTCTTCATAGCAGAGTATTACTCTATTGTGTATAAATGCCACATTTTTTTAAAAATTAATTTTATTGGTACATTTAAAGTATATAATGCAGTGACATTCATCATTGGAAATTTGCACCTTTACATAATCCATCTTGGTTCTTATTTAATCCCCATTTTCCAGCCCTCCCTTCAACAAAGACCTTGTTTCCATTTTTTTCTTTTGCTCATGTTAATACCATATTTCCATTTTTCTTTTCTCTCCCCCCATTTCCCATTCTGCTTTGCACCTTTTCTTCCTATTTCAAATTATCTATTATACCCTTTAGGCCTTATTTATACTTTCAGTTTCTCACACCAGAGAAACTATTGGTATTTACATGTATGTGTCCAATTTATTTCAGTTACGAGTATCACCTCAATGTGCATTCATTTAGCTATATATAGTTTCTCATTCTTTATGGCTGAGTAGTACTCCATTTTTTTTCATTGAGTTTATTGATACATTTTAGGTATACAGTACAGTCACATTCATTATTGGGATCTTGTACCTTTACATGACAGGTCTTGGTTCTCATTTTTTCCTCTTATCCCTGCCCTCCCTTCATCCCCTCATCCCCTCCCCATTTACAAACACTTTTTTTTCCATTTTCTCATATTTTTTTCTTTTTCCATTTTATTTTTTAAAAACTCACATTTTCTTCATCCAGTCTCCTGCTGATGGACATTTGGGCTGCTTCCAAGTTTTAGATATCATGAATTGTACTGCTATGAACATGGGTGCACATATGTCATTGTGGTATGATTCTTTTGATTCTTTGGAAAAGATACACAGCAGGGGATAGCAAGGTCAAGTAGGACCTCTAATCCTAGTTCTCTGAGGTATCTCCATACTGATTTCCACAGTGGTTGCACCAGTCTACACTCCCGCCAGCAGTGGAGCAGGGTTCCTCTTTCCCCACAGTCCCTCCAGCATTTATCATTGGTTGATTTCATGATAGCAGCCATTCTTTCGGGGGGTGAGGTGAAATTTCAGTGTTATTTTCATTTGCATCTCTTGAATGACCAGTGATGTTGAATATTTTTTCATATATTTATTTGCTATTTGTACTTCTTTGCCTGAGAAATGTCTGTTCATTTCAGATGCCCACTTTTGGATTGGGTCTTTAAATTTGGGAGGTCTGATTTTTTAAAGTTTTATATATATATATATATTCTAGAGGGTAGACCTTTGTCTGAGGAAGATTTAGTGAAAAGTTTTTCCCATATTGTGGGCTGTCTCTTCCTTCACACTATAGGTTGTTTCTCTTGCTGTGCAGAAGCTTTATAAGACAAGATACCACTTATTGACTATTTGAGCTACTTCACAAGCAACTGAGGTATTGTTCATAAAATCTTTCCTACACCAATGTCTTCAAGAATTCTACCTCACCTCTTTTCTAGCTGGTTTAGTGTTTCTGTTTTAATATTTAGATATTTAATACATTTAAATTTTAGATTAGTGCATGGTGAGAGAACTAGGTCTAGTTTTAATCTTTGACAACTTGAAACCCACTTTTTCCAGCACCATTTATTAAAGAGGCTATCTTTCCTCTGGTGGGGGTGTTTGGCTCCTTTGTCAAAGATGAGGTAGCTGAGTATGTCTGGAGTTATTTCTGCATCTTCTAATTTGTTCCAATGCTCCTCAGGTCTGTTTCTTTGCCAGTACCATGCTCTTGTATCACAGTAGCTTTGTAGTATGGTTTCAAGTTGGGGATTGTGATATTCCCTGCCTTATCTTTGTTGCCTAGAATTGCTTTTGCTACGCTAAGTCTCTTCTGGTTTAAAATGAATTTTTGGATTATTTTCTCGAGTCCTGTGAAGTAAGCTGTTGGAATTTCAGTTGGGATTGCATTGAATCTATAAAGCAGTTTTGGAAGTATGGCCATTTTCATGATATTGGCTCTTCCTATCCAGGATCAAGGGATGTCGTTCCATTTTCTGATATCACCTTTAATCTCTTTTCAGAGTGCTATAGTTTTCAGAGTAGAGGTCTTTGAATGCATTCGTTATGTTGATTCCTACTTACTTCATTTTTTTGGATGCTGTGGTGAAAGGAGTTGTTTATCCAGTTCCTCTCTCAGTGAGTCTGTTGTTCATGTACAAGGAGGCTGTTGATTTTTGTGTGTTGACCTTGTATCCAGCTACTCTACTGAATTTGGTTATTACATCTAGAACACTGTTGGTAGATTTCTTGGAGTCTTCTTTACACGATGTCATGTCAAATGTAAAGAATGACACTTTAATTTCTTTGTTTTCTACCTTTATTCCTTTTATTTCTTTCACTTGCCTAATTTCTGTGCCTAATATTTCCAAAACTATACTAAACAGGAGTGGTGATAGTGGACATCTTTGTCTTGTTTCTCATTTTAGTGTGAGGGATTTCAGTTTTTGACCATTTAGTATGATATTGGCTGTTGGTTTTTCATAGATGGCATTTATCAGATTGAGGTAGAAACCATCCACTCCAGTTTTTTGGAGGGTTTTTATCATAATGTGTGTTGGACTCTGTCAAATGCTTTTTCTGCATCTATTGAGATGAACATATGGTTTTTGTCCTTGGCTCTAATATAGTGTATTACAGTTATTGATTTGCATGTTGAACCATCCCTACATCCCTGGGCTGAATCCCACTTGGTAAGGATGTATGATCTTCTTGATGATCTCCTGATTCTATTTGCGAGTATCTTATTAAAGAATTTTGCATCTAGTTCATTAGTGAGATTAGCCTATAGTTCTCTATTCAGTTGGATCTTTCTCTGCTTTGGGGATTAAGGTGATGCTTGCTTCCAGGAATCAGTTCGGCAGTATTGCTTCTCTTTCAATTTTATGGAACTGCTTAAACAGGAATGGCAGTAATTCCTCTCTAAATGTCTTGTGAAAATCAGCATTGAATCCATCAGGACCTGGACATTTCTTAGTTGGTAAGTTTTTTATTACATTTTCAATTTAATTGATTGATAATGGGTTGTTTAGAATTTTTAAGTCAGCTTCATTCAACTTCAGTAATTCATACAAAACTAGGAATCGGTCCATTTCTTCTGTATTTTCTGTCTTAATGGTATATAGGTTCTTGAAGTAGGTATCAATGATGCTTTAGATTGCTGCCAGGTCCATTTGTAATTTTACCTTTTTCATTCCTAATTGCATGGATTTCAGCCTTTTCTTTCATTTTTTTGATAAGGTTGGCTAAGGGTCTGTCAATTTTCTTTATCCTTTCAAAGAACCAACTCTTGGCTTCATTTTTTTTTTCTATTATTCTTTTAGTCTCCATTGCATTACTTTCTGATCTGATCTTTTAATTTCCTCCATGTAAGAGCTTTGGTTTTGACCTACTCTTCTTTTTCTAGAAGCTTGAGGTTCAGCATCAGGTTGTGGAATTGAGCTCATTCTGTTTTTCTTATGTGAGTATTCAGTGCTATGAATTTTCCTCGTAAGACTGCTTTCATTGTGTCCAATAGATTACAGTATGTTATATTGTCATTGTCATTTAATAGTAAGAACTGTGTGACATCTTCTTTAATATCCTCTTTGACCCATTGATTATCCAGAAGCATGTTGTTCAATTTCCATGTGTTTATGAAATTCTTGCAGGTTTTTTTTGCTGTTAATCTCCGATTTCATCGCACAATGTCTAACAATATACAGGGGATAACTTCAATTCCTTTGTACTTGCTTAAGCATATTCTATGAGTGAGTATGTGGTCTATTTTGCAGAACAATCTAGGTGCAGATGAAAAGAATGTGTATTCTAATTTTATGGGGTAGAACACCCTGTAAACATCTGTTAAGTTCACTTCTTCAAGAGTTTGATTGAGTTCTACCATTTCAATGCTTATTTTTTGTCTGGCTGATCTATCTATCTGTGACAATGGAGTATTGAGGTCTCCCATTAGTATTGTATTAGTGCTTATATGATTTTTCATGTACATTAGTATTTGTTTTATAGAGTTGATCATGCTAGTGTTTGGTGCATATATATTTATTTTTGTCATCTCTTCCTCTTGGATTGTTCCCTTTACAAGGATGTAATGTCCTTCTTTTCTCTCTTCATCAGTGTTGGTTGAAATCCACTTGATCTGCAAAAAGGATAGCTACCCCTGCTTTTGGGGCAATTCCTGTCACATGGAGTATTGTTTTCCATGCTTTAATTTTCAGTCTATGAGTTTCTCTTGGAATTGTGTTTCTTGTATGCAACATATTGTCGGAATTTAATTCTTGACCCATTCTGCCAGTCTATTTCTTTTGATTGGTGAATTGAGACCATCAACATTGACTGTTATAACTGATATGTATTGACTTATCCTTGTCGTGAGTTTTTCTTTTTGTTGGATTCTTCCCCTTTGCATTTAATTTCTTCTCATGCCTGATGGAGTCATTCTTCTGGGCTTGCTACAGTTGTCATCTTCATTGTCATTGTTTAGGACACTGTTTAAAATTTTTTGGAGTGCTGGTTTAGTGTTCATGAAGTTCTAAGGTGCCCTTTGTCATGAAAGTATTTTATTTCTCCACACTTTTTTTTTTTTTTTTTTTTTGTACCAGGGATCAAACTCGAAACCTGTACTTGCAAGGCAGATGGCAGAACCAATGAGCTAAATTCCTGTTGCACTCAATCAATTTTGAAAGATGGTTTTTCAGGATACATCAATCTGCTTTGGAGGAGGTTATTTTCATTGAGGGCCTGAAATACATCACTCCATGCTCTTCTTGCCTTGTAGGTTTGTGTTGGGAAATCTGCTGTGATTCTGAAAGGCTTTCCTTTGTACGTGATTTGCTTCTTTTCTCTGCTTGCAGAATTTTTTTCTTCTGTTGGGTTTCTGGACTCTTGACTATTATATGCCTATGTGTAGATTTTTTTTTTTATCATGGCTACTTGGGGTTCTATAAGCCTCGCTTATCTGTATGTCAGGTTCTTTTCACCTATTTGGGAACTTTTCTGCCATTACTTCAGTGAACAGTTGTTTGTTTGTTTGTTTTTTTAATGTCATCTGCACTCTCTCCTGTTTGTTCATTGACTCCAATCAGTCTTATGCTATTCTTCTTTGAATCATCTAGCAGCTGCTGGATTGATCTCTTATGGTCCCTTACTATTTTTTCTTTTTCTGGTCACTAATTGCAATCCTATCTTCTATATCTGAAATTCTGTCCTTGAATTGGCTTGTTCTGCTATGTAAACTCTCAATGGAGTTTTTAGTGACTTGGAAATGTTTGCATCTGTTTTATGGATACCATTTGTTTCCTATGTTGGGATTCCATCACGTTTCTCAGCTCCTCTATTTTTTTTTATCTACGTGTGCTCTAGATTTATTAATGATGTCTTGTTGTGTGGGCACAATCTCTGCTGTTATCTGAGAAATTACTTCTGATTTCATTTTTTCCAGGTTCTCTTTTGTTGCCAGTTTAGGGAGTTCAGGTGGTTGAGTATCAGATTGTTCCATCTCATTGCCTTTTGGGGTTGCCTTAGGTGATCTGGAAGTCTGGTTTTGAGACTTATTTTCATGTCTTCTCATTTCAACAGATGCAGCCTGCTGCACCTTTGTTGAGGAAACTTTTTGCTCACCCAGTGTCTTCAGTTCTCAACAGGCCACCAAGCAGCCTTTAGTCTACTGCTCCCCAGTCCACCAATTCCTGGGTTTAGAATGGTGGTATTCTATATTCCTGAGCCAATGTGGGCAGGATACTGGCTGGGGTCTGTGCACACTAGGGGTGGTATCCAGGTGTGCCTCTTGCTGGGGCCCTTTCATAGCTGTTGTCTGCCTTTGGCTAGGGGCTATGCTATCCCTGTTCCTGTTGTCTGTATAGGCTTCTGGTTAGGGTAGTCAGGCACTTATCAGTGGTATCAAGGGTGAGCCTTTGGTTATTGCTTGTGTATCTTTGTAGTTTTTCTATGAAGCTGTGGCCAGTGGTATGGCGGGACTCTGATGAAGCTTGTACACCTGTTCAGCTCTTTTCCAGGTGGGCTGTGGCTTGGGCACATGTGCCTGTACCTCTGGGGTCAGGGCAGGATAGGGCCCTAGGTGGGACCTGCCTGCAGCAGTGCCACTCTGGTCCACACAGCTGCTCCCTGATATGTGTATGTAGTTACCAATGGTATGTTGAAACTCTGAAGGATGGTTTCATGCCTATGCAGCTCTTTTCTAGGTGACCTGTGGCTCTGGGATGTGTGCCCACACCTCTGGGGTCAGGGCAGGGCCCTAGCTGGGATGCACCTGCAGCCTCACCACTCTGGTCCACACAGCTGCTCCCGGCATGTGTACACACTTACTACCAATGTTATGGCAGAACCCTGGAGGCTAAATGCCACATTTTCTTTATTTGTCTTTTGATTGGCATATAGACCACTTCTAAGATTTAGCTATTATGAGTTGTACTGCTATAAACATGATTATGCATGTATCAATGTAATGTGATGTCATTAACTCTTTCAGTAAGATATCTAGAAGAGGATTCAGTAAGATACCTAGGTCAAATGAAATTTTTTTTAATTTTTAAAGGAATCTCCATACTGTTTTACATAACATAAAATAGGTAAACTATTGAAAACACAAACATAGACAAGGACTTTCTGAACAGAACTCCACCTGCACAAGAAATAACCTCAAGAATCAACAAATACAGAGAGGGGGAAAATTCTGACAGCTATTCCCTGGACAGAAGACTAGCATCTAGAATTTATAAGAACTCAATAAAATCAGAATCTTCAAAATAAAAGACCCAATCAAAACTTGAAACTGAAATGAATAAATACTTCTCAGAAGTACAAAAGGCCCATAAATACATTTTTAAAACGTTTAACATCTCTGTCCACTAGAGAAATGCAAATTAGAACAATATGAGATTTCATCTTACTCCAGAAAGAATGGCCATCATTGAGAAATCAAATAATAACAAATGCTGGTAGAGCTGTGGTGAAAAAGTAATCCTTCTACATTTTTGTTGAGAATATAAATTAGCACAACTATTTTTTAAAGGACTTGAAGTTTGCTAACAAAGTGCTTGCAGACATAATTAGATTGTACATTAAAGTTCAAATCCAGCTTGTGTTGAAACTGACTGAAAATTGGTATCATCTGATAGCTTTATGGGTAAAGCTTTCACAAATGCACTGAATGCACTAAGGAATAAAGGTGTCATTTCTGGACTTTTCTGCAGGAGATTTCCAGGCAACATGCAGACTTCAATTTTTCCATGATGGCATCATGGGTCTTAAACCTAATTATTATAACATTATGGCCTTAATCTTTTGCAGACATTTTGTTAGGTTTTGAATGGATGACATAAATACTATCATTACAATTCATCTCAGATAACGTTGAGTTTAACAATCACATTTTACTTTTTTGATGCATTTCTTTCTAGTTTAAAATTTAATTGTACTTACCATGATGTCACTTTTCAAAATTGCCTTCTCTGACCACCCCTTCTGGACTTCTTAAGTCTTCAGTTTTAGAAAGGTGAAGTCATGATTTTCTCATTGCTACTTGTCCCCAGCACTTAGCACAGTGCCAGACACACAGTAAAAGCTGAATGTAGTTTTATCTAAATGAATCTTTCCTGGTGATATAAATAGCCAACTTCTCCTACAAGTCACATATTTAGAAGTTGTTTTCTTTTTTATAGAAATTCTAATTTGTGATTTACTTGAAATCCTGTATTTTATCTTTTTTTTTTCCTCTTTTGAGTTTATTGGTACATTTTAGGTATACAGTACAGTTACATTCATCATTGGGATCTTGTACCTTTACATGACAGGTCTTGGTTCTCATTTTTTCCCCTTGTCCCTGCCCTCGCTTCACCCCCTCCACCCTTCCTTATTTACAAACACTTTATTTCCATTTTTTCATTTTCTCATATTTTTTTCTTTGCCCTTATTTCCTTTCCCCTACCCTTCCCACTTCCTCTACATCTTTAGCCCTTTTCTTCCTTTCACATTGTCAATTATACCATTAGGATCTTATGTACAATTATAGTTTTTCACACCAGAGAAACTATTTGGTATTTACACATGTGTGACTTATTTATTTCACTTGAGTATATCCTTAATACGCGCCCACAGCCCATTTGCCCATCAGTTGGAGACTGGATAAAGATGTGGTTCTTCTATAAATTGGAATACTATTCAGCCATAAAGAATGAGAAATTAGAGTCATTCATAGAAAATGGGTGCATATTTATCATTTTGTTTAAGTTATTAACTATCTCACCCAGCATCTCTACCTCATTAGAAGCCTGTCCTGATTGTTCCATTTGCTCACCTATTAGAATCTGCTTGGGTATGCTGTAATTTTTCTGTCTTTGCTCCTTGGGACATTGCTGTAGGTGGCAATGCCCTAAGTCTGGATGATGGTTATCAAAGGTGTAAGATTCTGCAGGCTACCAGGTCACAATAAGTAGGGTATCAGTCCTCTGTTTAGAAATCAGCAGAGAACTATTTTGCAGCTTGCTCTTCATCTCCAGGTGGAGAGGAATCAGCCCACCATTCAGCTCTTCCTTAGTTTCCCTGAGGCCAGGGAAAATGTGAACCTGCCTATGCTCAATGTTGAACCTTGCCTAGCAGGGCAAAGATATCAAAGATCCTTAAGGACAGTTCTCCCCAGAATTTCAACATGGACTGTGTTCTCTTTGTCTCCAGGCTCTTGTTGAGCCCAGCAGAAAGAATGTCCTATAACATTCTGTATGTGGCAACCACATGTACCCTTCCCTAGAAGCTACAAGGCTCAAGGAGCCAGCTTCTATTTCACAGGGTGACATTTTCTTATCTCTTAGACAAGTTCTGGTTATTATCTATACTTGAGTTTGCCATTTATTATAACTGCAAACTTAGCAAAAATTAACTATCGTCATTCATTTTATCTTGAGAGCAAGGGAAAAGTAAAAGTATAAGATAAAATAGAGCATAAAAGCTATACATTGTGAATTACCTTTGTTTTCTGTCACTAGACATAAACTGTGGCATCGAGAACAGCTAATTGTTCTGCTCTCGGGAAGGGCTTCTCTTTAGAACCTAAGATAAGATTTTCACTTATAGGTTCTTACAAAGATTTCTTGAATAAATAAATGGACAAATGAATGAGTGGTGATATAGTTAAGAACTAGGAAGACTGTAGCCGTGTTTATGCTGTTGACAAATAATTTTCAAATTTTTAGCCGAAAAAGCTTTTGTTCAAATAGCTCCAAGTGAGAATTTTCTGTGAGAGAGATAAATGACTCTGAATGAAATGAACACAGAGAGGACCTAGACTTTACCTTTTGGGGTGTCCCTGGCAACTACAGGAGTATGCCATAAACCTTTTTTATTTTGGGGATCAAAGCACTTACAGATGTATAGTTACACACACTGCACTCCTGAGTGATTGTTATACTTATTTCAGCTACATGTCCATGCCATATCAGTCACACCAATTGAACTCGGTTCAATTAACTACATCAATTAAATAAATGAAGGATTAAATAAATGAATGGGCTATTACTCTCATGAACAGTCTAAGCCAGTCATTAAGACTAAATGCTAAAAAGTCAGAAGACCCAATATAAAATTAAGCAACAATTTTTAAACAAGTTTAAAGGGGAGCAAGATATCAAATAATAAAATCTGAACAGATCAGAATCCTTGAAAAGTGAATGGTGAAGATGGTAAACAGATGTTAAAATAAGTCAAAAACTTTATGTTATATCTGTGCAACACAGTGCTCATCATAGGAAGATACAAAGATGTATAAAATATGATCCTTAGGCTTCAGATAGAAGACAAAAGTCTCATATACAAAATAAACTGAAAATAATAAAGTGCTAAATTCTATAAAATTAATTTTCAAAGCCAGATAATTTATTTTAGGACACTGTAATGCAGGCATGATTAAATACCCAATACAAGTTTTTAGAATATCTTTTGTAGCCAGTTAGGACTGAATTCAGTATCTTAATGGTTTTATTTATTTATTTTTTTTACTTTCTCTATTATTATTATTTTTTCCTTTTTATTGAGGTTATTGGTACAATCTAGGTATACAGTACAATTACATTCATCATTGGGATTCTGTACCTTTACATAATAGGTCTTGATTCTCATTTTTCCCCTTGTCCCTGTCCTCCCTTCACCCCCTACTCCACTCCCCATTTACAAACACTTTATTTCCATTTTTTCAGTTTCTCATATTTTTTCCCCTCTCCCTTATTACCTTTCCCCCACCCTTCCCACTTTCCTTAAAACTTTAGCCCTTTACTTCCTATTTCATAATATTAATTGTCTCATTAGGATCCTGTGTACTATTATAGTTTCACACCAAATAATAGGGAATCCTAAAATAAAACTAAAAAGGAAAGTAAAAGAGAAAAGGCAATGATGTAACATCAAAATAATCCTTAATTCTGGAGATGAAAATGGTCCCTGAACATATTTAAATTGCTTCTCGCTCTTATAGTCTTAACTTACTCTTTTTTCACTATTTAGAGAATACTTTATTAGTTTCTGTAATCAAACCCACATAGATATGACCTTACATATTTAGTACGATGTGTTACCTCTGTACACATGGAAAAAAAATAAAATAAAATAAATTAACATTTCTAGACCAATATGGTTGTCCATTTCTGTACAATGCCAACTCAACACAGTAAATTGGGATGACTTTTTCCAAAGTTGGCAGCACCGTTAATATTTCCCAAAATTCAATTTATATATATATATAAAAAGACTAATACACTTGATCTTAGCCAAAAGGCCGAGAAGCGATTAAAAAGACTAATAATAGTATGTTATGCCTCGATAGCAGCAACAGCTTTTCCAGGTTCTGCAGTCATCTGACCAAAATTATGGACATTCAGTACATTCCATTAAAACCAAAAAAACAATGAAACCAAAAAAAGAATAATATCCAGACAACAACAAAGTTCTGTTGCTGTTGTGGTACCTGGCGCCATTTTTTCTATTAGCCTCTTAATCATCATCTGGAAAGGGAACATTCTAGAGTAATATCATTAAATGTAGCTCTGATAAAGCACGGTCCCTACTATGTATCATAAAGCAGGTACTAGATATTTTACATTCATAGAGGTATGATACAGTACTGTCCTACATCAATAATACTAGATTCAGTTTTGGTTTGAAATTTACTTTGTCTGCAAATAAGATTGCTACCCCTGTTTTTTTCTGGGCTCCTGTCACATGGAGAATTGTTTTCTATCTTTTCACTTTCAGTCTATGGGCTTCTTTTTGCACTAGGTGTGTTTCTTGTATACAACATATTATTGGATTTTGCTTCTTATTCCATTTTGCCAGTCTATTTCTCTTGATTGGTGAGTTGAGGCCATTGACATTGCTGGTTATAACTGATATGTACTGACTTATTATTGACATGTTATTGGCCTTTTGTTGACTCTTTTTACTTTTTCACCTTCTCCTTTTAATTTCTTGCCTTGCCTATTTGATTTGCTCTGTTGGGCCTCATGGTGTTGTTGCCTTCATTGTCTTTTTCTAGGATCTTGTTTAGAATTGCTTGTAGTGCTGGTTTGGTATTCATGTAGTTTCTCAGGTGTTCTTTGTCGTGGAAGTGTCTTATTTCCCCATCCATTTTGAAAGAGAGTTTTGCTGGATACATCAGTCTAGGTTGGAGGTTGTTCTCTTTTAGTACTTGAAATATCTCATTCCAGGCTCTCCTTGCCCCAAGGGTTTGTGTTGAAAAGTCTGCTGTGATTCTGATGGGCTTTCCTTTGTATGTGATTTGTTTCTTTTCTCTTACTGCTTGTAGTATTTTGTTCTTCTGTTGGGTTTCTGGGATCTTGATTATTATATGTCTAGGTGTAGATTTTTTTTTATTGTAGCTAGTTGGGGTCCTATATGCCTCAGTTATCTGAATGTCAAATTCTTCCCCTCTGTTTGGGAAGTTTTCTGTCATTAATTCTGCGAACAGCTTTTTTAAGTCATTTGTATTTTCTCCTGCTACTTCATGTATTCCTATCAGTCTTATGTTATTCTTCTTTGCATCATCTAGGAGTTGTTGGATCGATTTCTCATGATCTCTTACTGTTTTTAAGAGACCTCTCTTTTCATGATCACTGACTGCAATCTTATCTTCTATATCTGAGAGCCTATCTTCGCATTCTTTTATTCTGTTGCGTACACTTTCAATAGAGTGTTTAATCTCCTGGATATCTGTTTGAATCTGTTTTATGGATTCCATTTCTTTCCTATGTTGGGCGTTTATTTTTTCCATTTCTTTCTTATGCTAGGCCTTCATGGCTTCTATCATGATCCTGAGCTCATCTATTTTTTTGTCAGTTTCTGCTCTAGAGTCTCGAATCACAACTTCCATTTTGCTCACTATCTCTATGGTTATCTGGGAAATTATTTCTGTTTTGAATTTTTCTAGAGCCTGATTGATCTGTTTAGTTACTTCCTGTGCTTTGAGTTCAGGGTGTCCTGGTGGTTCACTATCAGCCTTTTCATCCTCATTTGCCCTACTGTATGCCATTGGTGAACTGGAAGTCTGTCCTTGTGTCTTGCTTAAGTGTTTTCTCATTTTAATTTTGTTGTCACACTGTCCTTGGTTTAATCTCTGGGTTATTACCCAAATCTTCCTGATATAGTTGCGCCCTAGCTTCTGTATCTCTAACAACCCACAGACATTCTCATCTTCATAACATCAGAGAAAACAGCTCATCAAATCAACAGCAATGCTTTACCCCAACTGATACAATCAATCAGCAACACATTAAGATCAAGCACAACTTGGACACTGACCACCTGTGGTAGTCACTAGTCTATCGCCCTTAAATCATTTGAATTAAATTGAAATCAAGAAACAGTCCAGAACGTGTCTGCAGTGAACAAACTTTTCAATATAGTGTATTTACCATTTAATGGCTCAGACAGAGCAAGGATGCAAGATCCCTGATCTCAGTTAGCTGATTGCTGAACCCCATGACGCTGACTGACCTTGGGCTGCAAGGCTCAGATTGAGTTCCCCATCCTTCTGAATGGTTGAACTCCGCAATGTTCTATTACAGGTTTCCCACGCCCTTTCTTTAAAGATGTTCAAATTTGGCAACTCAGAAAAATACCCTTGATGACCACCTCTGTCTTTGCAGAGTGGATCCAAAGACTTGCACAGTCAGGAGGTCTGAGAGTGCAGGAGGGGGGTTATCGGGGTTCAGGCTACCTTCCTGGTGCTTGAGCGATGTCTGCTGGGTCGGGAGCAGGCATGGTTCTCAGTATTTTAATGATTTTAGAGTAATATAAGTATGAAAAGTCCTATCATTACAAGGAAGCTCCACAAATTCTCCATCTTCACATGGATAAACAGATCTCTTCTAATTGTCTTTGACAGACCTGATGCACATGTCCACTATGTCATAGGCCTATGAGTGAAGATCAATGTACAGTGTCTTTTTCATATGGCAGAGATCTTGCACTGGATGCACACATAAGAAAACAAATCCCATCTAAAACAGTCCAACACTGCTTGAAAAGCTACTTTAAGTTCAGCTTTAAATTCACCAGCACAACACCAACTTTACAAAGGCATTACAGAAATCGACTGTCTCAATCCAAAAAATCTCATTATTAATGAGAAATAACTTTCCCTGACGCACAGAATAGAAAATAATCATTTAATGAATAAGAAATTTGGGTTATGAGTATGTGGCAAAGCAGATTCTGAAAGTGGGAGAAGTTAGTGAGAATTTTACTTTTATACCTTGCCCTTATTGAATAAAATTAGTGTCTCTTACTTCCAATCCAAAAAGAGAAATAGAATGTCCTTAAAAAAATAAATAAATTTTACACACACACACTGCTGTTGTATTTTTATTATTTTAGTCTATGTATCTCCTTTCCCCTAGGCCAGTGATATCAATCCTTTGAAAAGGTTAAATGAAACAAACAGCCTGCTGTGCATTTGTTCAATACCACTTTCTAGGCTGATTCTCTGTAGCTGAGCTTCTTTTACCATGCTTGTCCATGGGATCATCTTAAACGCCTTAACACATATTCATATTTGCTCCTACCCCCCCCAAGGATTCTTATTCACTTGGTCTGAGGCATGTCCTGGACACTGGACATTTTTTTTGAAGCTCCCCAGGTGACCCTAATGTACATCTAAGGTTGAGAAGTATTCTTTTTTTTTTCAGCTTTAATTGAGTTTATTGGTACATTTTAGGGATACAGTACAGTGACATTCATTGTTGGGATCTTGTACCTCTAAGTGACAAGTCTTGGTTCTCATTTTTTTCCCCTTGTCCCTGCCCTCCCTTGACCCCCTCTTCCCCTCCCCATCTACAAACACTTTATTTCCATCTTTTCATTACCTCACATTTTTTTTCTTTTCCCTTATTACCCTTCCCCTACCCATCCCACCTTCCCTACACCTTTAGCTCCTTTCTTCCCATTTCTAAATGTCAGTAATCTTATTAGGATCTTCTGTATTATTTCAGATTATTCACACCAGAGAAACTGTTCGGAATTTACACGTGTGCCTTATTTCACTTAGGAGTTTATCTTCAATATGTATCCATTTTCCTATAAATGAATCTAATTTCTCATTCTTCATGGCTGAGTAATATTCCATTTTATAGAAGAACCATATCTTCTTTATCCAGTTTCCAACTGATGGGCAAATGGGCTGTTTCCAAGATTTAGCTATTACAAACTGTGCCACTATAAACATGGGTGCACATACTTCTCTGTGATATGATTCTTGTAGTTCTTTTGGAAAGATACCCAGCAGAGGGATGGCTGGGTCAAATGGAACCTCTAGTCCAAGCTCTTTGAGATATCTCTGTATTGATTTCCATAGTGGTTGCACCAGTCTGCACTCAGACCAACAATGGAGAAGGGTTCCTTTCTCCCCACAACCCTGCCAACATTTGTTATTGTGTGATTTCTTGATAGCAGCCATTCTTTGTGGGGTGAGGTGAAGTCTCAGTGTTGTTTTCATCTGCATCTCTCAAATGATCAGTGATGTGGAACATTTTTTCATATATTTACTTGCTGCTTTTACTTCTTTGTCTGAGAAATATCTGTTCATTTTGGATGCCCATTTTTGAATTGGGTCTTTATATTTGGGGGGGCTGGTTGTTTTGAGTTCTTTATATATTCTTGATAATACTCCTTTGTCTGAGGAACAGCTGGTAAAAATTTTTTCCCACATTGTAGATTGTCTCTTAGGATCTCTTCTTATTAAAAAGCTTCTGTACTTCAAGAGAAGTATTCTTTTGTAAAAAGAGAACATGAAATAACACTGCCAGCCCTCCCAGGATTACCTATCATTATCACTGGTAGAAAAAAAGGGAGGAGGTAGATGGAATTTTGGAGTGACAGAATAGAAGCAACATGAGAGAGAAGGAAAATAAATTTACATTACACAGTAGGGAGCAGGTAAAATTAAGTGTGGACACTCACAACACAGCTTTCCACCAAACATGGCTGGCCTCTCGCAAGCACAAGGACCTGAGTTTGATCCCTGGTACCAAAAACAAAACCAAAACAAACATGGCTGGCCTATGGCACTTAAGAGACTGACTGAAATTGGGTAAATTTTTTTGTCTTTGGCTTTCCCGGTCTCCACTCTCATCCTGGCCTTAACTCTATTCCATTCTCCCCTCCCTCCTTGGCTCTGTGAAATAAAAACAAGGAAGCATCATAACCTCAGAATGTTAAGTCTTAGAATTATTGCAGCCCTAGAGGTGTGTCATTCAGTTCTTTCTTCAACTAGAAACTTGTGTGAGAAATGTAGTTAGCTGATATCCACCAGTTAACTTTGGAATCCATAGCAGTGTTATCTAGTCTTTCTGGGCTGCCCCTAGCTAAGGATACATTGTGAATATTTAAGCTAGGTGGGCCACTGCTGTTATTTTTTTTTCCTCATTGAGTTTATTGGTACATTTTAGGTATTATTGGGATCTTATCCCTTTACATGACAGGTCTTGGTTCTCATTTTTTCCTCTCGTCCCTGCCCTCCCTTCACCCCCTCCTCCCCTCACCCTTTGCAAACACTTCATTTCCAGTTTTTCATTTTCTCATATTTTCCCCCTTATTACCTTTCCCCTACCCTTCCCACTTTCCCTACACCATTAGCCCCTTTCTTCCTATTTCACATTGTCCATTATATCATTAGGATCCTATGTACTATTATAGTTTATTCACACCAGAGAAACTATTCAGTATTTACACGTGTGACTTATTTATTTCACTTAGGAGTATATCCTCAATATGTATCCATTTTCCTATGAATGAATCTAATTTCTCATTCTTTATGGCTGACTAGTATTCCATTTTATAGAAAAACCACATCTTCTTTAACTGTATTAACTGCTGTTAATACAGGACTCTTCTAATGTATAGTATTTGTGCTGGGACTCCCAAATGGCTTTTGAGACTTTGCAAAATTGTGCTAAAATCTGAGGTTTTTATTCATTCTAGTTTATTTCCCCTCCTCTTTCACAAAGGCCTGTGAATCGCTGAATTGCTCTTATTCCTGCTTACTTCCTTACCCCTGTACTTTTCACATGTGTTTTTCCCCAATAATTTTCTTGCATTTCTGTTTTGACATCTGCTTCTCAGAAGACACAAAAGGAACCAGGAGAGGACCTCAAAACTCATTTAGGCACAAATAAATGTTCTTTAAGCTCAGAAACATTGTATTCAAATGATTTGTGGAATGTCATATGGCCTATTTGCAGTTTGGGTTCAGCAATAGGTTTCACAATCCACAATCAAACGCTTTTCTACTCAAGGAAAAATTTTAAATAAAGACAGCTACATCAGAAAATTTTAAAACTAAAAGTAATAAAAAAATTTAAAATGAGTAATTTACACTGGATAGGAAAGCTAAAAGTCTTCATGGGACTCTAACAAGGAGTACTCCAAAATATTTATAGTAAGCAAAGCATATAAACAGAGGTAGAAGGAAGAATGCAAAGGAAAATATTAGCAACATCCAGAACAGTCAAGTTTCAGGTCCTCTCTCATTCCAAAGAGATATGCTTAATCTGTAGAATGCAAATCACCAAAACATGGGTAAGATATCTCAGTTTCAGGAAGTCAAACTCAGTGGGTTTAATTGCTCCCCCCAAACTATGTCCCCTTGGAACATCAGAGTGACCTCACTTGGAAGCAGCATCTTTGTAGATGTAATTGTACTGGATCAGAGTAGGCCCTAAATTCAATGGCACTATCCTTAGGAGACAGAAAAGGGCACACTGAGAAGATGCTGTGATGAAAGAGGCAAAGATCAGAGTGATGCATCCATGAGACAAGGAATGCCAGCAGCCACCAGAAGCTCCTCCTCAGGAATCTTCGGAAGGAACATAGCTCTGCTGGAATCTAGGTTTTTGGACTTCTGGCTTTCAGAACTGTGAGAATAAATTTTCGTTTTATGCCATTAAGTTTCAAGTCTGTGGAAATTTATTAAGACAGCCCTAGGAAACTAATATAGTGAAGGCATGTTTACTGAAGGATCTTTCATATTGCACTACTTACATAGCAAAAGAAAACTGTGCAACCAAAAATCAAAACCATCAATTTTGTATTTTCCATAAACAATATACAGAAGCTGCTACTTAACATTTACAGAGGAGCTTCAGACTTCAAAGAGCACGTTGTGTTATAAATCACTGTATCAGCATTTCCCATTCCATGCTGGTCAAGGGCCAGTACTCTAGCTCTAAGTGGCCCAGGAGATAACCACAGAGTGACTACAGAACAGCTGCAAGCTGTCCTCTAGTTTCAACTTGACCTTACATCCGGGTGCTTAGAGATCCTTGAATAGACTTCTAGTACCAGCACCCTTTAGTTAAGGACCTGTGGGCAGGTGTTTTGGCTCAAGAAGAGCTTGTCGCTTTGGGGAAGGGTAGTTTAATGCTTATATAGGTCCTAGGAAGAGAAGAGTACTCTACCTTCTGACACATTTTCAATTAGTTCCTGTGTCAGAGTTACCAAGACCACCTTCAAGCTTGGTGATTTACTAGGGCTCACTAGACTCAAAAGCTGTTAAATTCACAGTTACAGCTTATTACAATAAAAAGACACATGTAATCAATAAAAGGAAAAGGTACTAGGGGGAAAATCTAGAAGAAATCAGATGCAAGCTTCCAATTATTCCCTCCCAATTTGGTCATGAGGACATGCTTACTTTTTTCCAGCAATGATGTATGATAATATGTGCAAAGTGTGGCCAGCCACAGAAACTGTCTGAGCCTTGAGGTTCAGGATCCAGACCTTGCCACGCCAGAACAAAAAGAACTATTCAACATAAACTACATCACTTGGATGTATTTTGTCAAACTGCCACAGAATGGCCCAAGGGCTCAGGCATACAAAAACTACAGAGACACCATTCCAAAGGTTTTGTATTTAAGCCCTTGTTTCTAAGAGACTCCACAGCATCCATATAGTAAAATATGCCAGGTACATTTATTTTATGTGAATCCACAAAGCCCTGACAGTAAGTTGGGTTTAACAATTTTGTTTTCACTTAAAGCTGTATCATGAATATCTTTACTTTCAGTGTCTTACAGATCTATCTCATTTTTTTCACAACTACCTAATCTTCCACTATGTAAATGAACAACATAAAAACAATGCCCTGTTATGATCATTTGTTTGCTGTTTGTCTTGGGGTTTTTTTTTAGGGGGGGTGGTAACCAAAGATCAAACTCAGGACCTTGAGCTTGCAAGGCAGGTGGCAGCACCACTGAGCTGAATCCCTGGCCCTGTTATTTGCTTTTAATTGTTTAATTGTTTAATGAATATACTTGAAAACATGTATAAGTAGAACTACAGATGTGAATCTGTGAAGGATGCAGGGATTTACTTTTGTTATGGTTTATAACAACCCTAGGAGCAAGTCTTGATTGCTAGATAGGGAAGCCACCCATTCTCTAATTTGTTTCTAAGAACACACTCAGCATGTGCTAGAATTTCATATTCAATGTTATTTAATGCTCACAAGAAATATTAGCAGCTAATTACTATTCTTATTTTTCAATATTTTTATTTATGAAGTAATTAATGGAAATTTTAGAAAATGTAGGAACATTTTAGAAAATGTACAGAAAAAAATAACATCAACTATAACTGCTCATAAAAAACTCCTGTTTTAAATCTTTGACTTCAGTGCACTTTTACATCATTGAAATTCTATATCCTGCTTTATATTTAATGTTACACCATATTTTCTATGACCCTCTTACCATTTTTTAAAATACTACTTAATATTCTATTGTGTATCTGTACCATGCTATTTATTGGTCTTTTGCTTTCATTATTTCCTACCACAACAAATTACATGACATATATAGAACAGAGATTTTTTTTCTGTGCTTTATATTACTTTTCAGGATATAGCCCTATAAGTGGAATTAGGAGATAAAAGTTCAACACACTGACAAACCAAAATAAAGTTTCATTAGTCACTCACTGAATTGTTTGTACTGTCTCCAGATATTCAACTAAGAAGGACCATATCCTAAACTGCGAATTTAGTACTTCCAACAGTCTTTAGCTTCATGGTACCAACATCATTGATTAAACATATTTTTATTTCTGTATAATCAGAAAAAATGTTCTTAATATAGGGCTAAATGAATGAACATGACACACTGTAGTAAGAGCTCTGCTATAATTACTTTCAAAATTGTTCTAGCTGGGCGTGGTGGCGCATGCCTGTAATCCCAGCACTCGGAAGGCTGAAGCAGGAGGATCGCTGGAGACCAGCCTGGGCTACACAGTGAGTTCCAGACCAGTCTGAACTACATAGTGAGACTGTCTCAAAATCAAAACAACAAAAAAATTGTTCATTGATTTTTATGTCCATATTCCAGTGGGGAGGTGGGAAAAAATATTCTTTGTCCTATCCACATAATAAGATTTTTTATTCAATACTAAGAAATCACCTATTACTTAAGAGTTTCACTGTTGGGTTGCTGTATCTCTATCTGCTATGGGTGGCAGTAAGTTGCCATAATTATTTAAATTTCTTTTTTAATATTCTTCTCTTTGAAAAATTATTTTTCCTTATATGTGTATCTTTAAAGTACTAAAATAAACTTTTACTATTTGAGACACTTCTACAAGATAAAATTTCAATTCTTACTGGGAAACAGAAATATGAACTATGTTTTAATTTTGAAAATATACTTTATTTTTTGTCTCTGCAGACTTATACATGCCATTAGACTAAGTATCAAATTTTATTAACAAAGTTTTTAAAAAATATTTTGTTTTATTCTACCCCTTTCAATTTAAATATTTTACATCAATTATATAAAATGTTTATTAGATTTTATTATACTTAAAATGACTTTCTCTTAACCTGACTACAAATAGAAATTATCTCTAAAATTGTCATATAAAAATTACAGAATGCCATGCACTTTGTAATTTATGTCACTAAAATCTTGTAACATCCAACAGTGTAGACATTAGCTTTATTTAAAGGAAAATTATAATACTGTCATTAAACCTTTAGATTCAGCATATTTACTTTCACCTTAGGCATATTTTGCTAGCATTAAGAATTATAACTGGTTGAGCCGGGCTTGGTGGCGCACACCTGTAATCCCAGCACCTGGGAGGCTGAGGCAGGAGGATTGCTGTGAGTTCAAGACCAGCATGGGCTACATAGTGAGTTACAGGTCAGTCTCAACTACATAGTGAGACCCTGCCTCAAAAAACCAAAAAAAAAAAAAAAAAAAAAAATAAAAATTGTTATAAAACCCAAAAAAAAAAAAAAAAAAAGAATTATAACTGGTTATAACTCGCCTAGAAGTAGTAATTATTTTCTCTGTATCTTTTTTTGAAATATAAATTGTGCTGACAAATTTTAACATGGTAATTTTTTTAAAGGCTAAAATTTCAGCAACAAAACAACTACAAAATGTTTAAGATAGTTACGATTTTGTTTTTAATTTTGAGTGGCTGTTAAGAATTCTTCTTCCCTGGTATAGTACACCACACAGAAAGAATATCAGGTCTATTCTGGAGGTGATCAAAAGCTACTAGGTGACTGCTTTTACAGTATTCTCTAAAAAGAAAAAAAATGAATGTATTGAGTCCAGGATGGGCTCATTGCCATAGTTAATACACATCAACAAATGTAAAACAAAGTTATCTCTGGGATTACAAGGAAGAACAGGGAATAGAGTGCTGGAAGAGATGTCAAGGAAACTATTATTAAGTTTTGTTGGAAAGAAAAGCCTGCTAGGGTAAATGTCAGAAACTAATAGTTCTGTTCAATATTCTTTCACAGTGGTAATATAAAACAACTTGATTACTTTCCAGAGCTTTTTTTTTCTCCATAAGATTAATTATATCTCTGAAGCATTCTACCTTTAAAAACAGAAACATTCATCATTCATGGTTTTATAAGCATTTTCATAAGTTTGCAATGAGCTGAGGATCTTTTTTAAATTCTAAAACTACCACTTAGGAGCTTTAAAGCACCTTTATTAATCTTATACATTTGGAATTTGCACAGGCTCATTTTAATTCATTTCCTTTATCATTTCTTACATTACTAGTGGCTACCCTGTGGTAATGACCTGCTATCGTCAGGGATTTTTCAAACTGAGAACTTACATTGAATTTGGTCCATCTTTTCAGCATGGATTTGAACTCTTTCATTTTCTTGAGGATCAGAATCCCAGAGTTTAAAGTATGTACCTGTATTTCAGTTTGTTTCTAATATTTTTCTTTGTGGTCCTTATGTACATATTTAGGATTTTTTTTTCTAGAAATGTTACCAGGTTTTGTTTACCTTCAAACATCATTTTTTCTACACACTTGCATGGCATTCTGGGGTGTTCATGTTTAGTTTTTCCAAATTCCAATACCTCAGAAAGTTTAGTGTCATCTGTAATTTGGACATATTTTTTTGCACAGCTTTTTCAGCTAACAAAAACATTATTACTATAAGCACCAATCTTTGATGAACTTCCTATATTGTTGGATATTTCTTTACACAGAGAAATAATGCTACTTTGTATAATTTAGGTCTACACCAGTGACTAAATATGTAAGATTTTATTGTAGAGAGTTATGATACAGTAATAAATTTATGAAAATATGAATAAACTGTCCCTTAATAACATCATCTATCTTCTTGGTCCACTGGGACTGAAAATGGTCAGATCTAAAGGAAATTAAAAGGATATGTTTTATTTTAGATTTTTTTACATTTCATTTTAGCTTTTTGGTATTTGAAAAGTTTTAGTACTTTGCAGATATTAGTATTAGTATAGAGAATATTTGCTTATGTGCTTATAGTAGGCTTTCTTATTGTCTGTTTCTGTATTTGTTAAATACTTGGACATTTTTCCAAGATTTTTTTATATTTTCCAAAAAGACTGTAACTCTATGCACATATTAGGTAATAAATGTCAAAAACTATTACTGAGAACCTGCTTGTGTATAAGCTTCAGCCTAGTTACTGAATACATAACAATGAGTCTAAAAGACTTTCAGAAGATGAGTAATTATAAATAACAAGGCTTGGTAAGGTATAACGGTTTTAAAATTAGTAGTGTTAAGAAATGAGTTCTGGGGATTTAGTTCAGTGGCACCATACTTGCCTCGCAAGTCCAAGGTCCTGAGTTTCATCCCAGTACCAAAATGAGTTCTGCTGGCAGGAGTCAGGGTGAAACAAAGAGAACCTTTGTGGACAAGTAGCAAATGGTGGTGAATTTAAAACATGATGAATACTTGGTTCTTGGTTTTAAACATTGGAATGTAACTTTGGTTAGCTTATGAATAAAATAATTCTATTATATAAGAACTAGTTCACAGAATTGAAGCAAAGGCCAGAGGATAAGGACCATAAAGGGAAAAAAGCTTAAGAAAAGCTTGGTAGCAGAGATTGATTAAATTTATGCTTCACAATGAATTATGCTTCTGGTTAGGATTCTATTGCTGGTCTGATACTGTGACAGACTGCTAGAAAACACTGCACTACTACTGAACAGCATAACTACACATGAATTCTAAACTTTCTGTTAGTTACTGTGCCATCCATTCACAATTCAAAGTCTTAGGCAGGAGCACACAACTGGTATGTTACATACCCTAGCAATCAGTCTGGAAGAAAGAAACTATCTTGAAGTAGAGGGTGGGAGGGACGAGAGGTGGGCGTGCAGTATCAATGTGATACTGAGTTCAAGACAGGGACAAGAATTTCTGGTGTGCTACGTACATATAGGGTGACTATAGATAATAATGTACTATACATCTCAAAACACTGGAAGGATTTTGAACCTCCTTGCCATGAAGAAATGATGTTTGCAGAGGTAACTATGTTTAACCTGATTTAAACATACACAAAGTATGCATGTACTGGAACATAACATGGTACCTAATAAATATGTAAAATTTTTATGTATTAATAAAAATTAGATATCTAATCTCTTAGCTCTTTTGAATGTATCATGGAAATTTGCTTCCTACAAATACTAACAAAGACTTTTTGCAAAATAGAAATGAATGGGTTTTAGGATGAACAATGAAAACACAAAATACCCCCTTACAGTCCATTCCTCTGCCTGTCCAATGTACACAAAATCACTTAGCACTTCTTCCAAAAAGCTGTATTACCTTACACAGTATAACCATTTCTCATTCAATTGAAGATGTACACTTTCTTCACAGGAAGACACTCAAGTCTCATTCACTGCCCACTCCTCCTGAGGCCTACAGTAAACCTATCACAGAATTCTGTAATCTCATCTTTACATTGTACAATTAGTTAGGCAATGTCAAAAATCCTATGTACTATAATGGGAGAAATTCAGGAAAAATAAATACAAAATTAGTTTTTGGTTTTGGGTTTTTTTGTTTGTTTTTTGTTTTTGGTACCAGGGATCGAACTTGGGTCCTCGTGCTTGCAAGGCAGGCAGCTGAACCACTGAGCTAAATCTCCGGCCCTTAAAATTAGTTAATATACCATATGACATAGGAGGAAAAAATATGAAACAAATTTCATTTTTGAAACTAGTTATAAAACTCTAAGATAGCATTTGACTTATTTCCCATGACTTGCAGCAGAATTCTAAGAAAGGCAGAGATTTGTATTTGGTAGGACATGACCAAATTCTCATTTCAGAGAGACAGGTAAAATTATAATATTCTATTAACTGAATGCTGAATGGGAGTATAACAAGGAAACTTCCAGCCTTTGTAATTAATCCACATTTCTTCTGGCTCCTATTGTATGGCAGTAACTTGATTCCTCCTTGGTGAGTATTAATCACTCTAGTCAACACTATAAGAACAATTTTGCCTGTTTGCCCAATTGCATAAAGAATTTTAAATGGCCAAATGTAGTCTCAATTTCCAATTTAGTAACTGCATTTTTGTGTGACCTTATTATGTAACCTTTTTGTATAGAGATTTATATTTTTGTGAATGAAGTTCCCTGGCCAGAAGCAATACTATGTGAGGAACTTCAATAATACAGAAGGTTGTATGACTTAAAGGTCAGTGTCTCTGGCAGAACTTGCAGGCCATGCCAGGTAGAGAAATATCAACCAGATACATACACACACATAGTTTTTTAGGCATGAGATTAGAGTTTACTGAAATAAACTGTAATGAAGAGCCCTTTCAGATCAAAGGGTGGAAGAAAGGAGAGCAGAGGCTAAGAAAAGATTCATTGCAACAACCACACTGGTAGGAATACTTAAATCATGGGATTGGTATTTAAACTCATACACCCATGTTAGTCTAAGCATTTCAGATAATTTAAATTGAAGCAGCATTAGTCATTTCCAACTGAAGATTTTTGAAAAGTAAAACAGTTGGACTTTTAGAACCCTGGCTTACTTAGTAACAACATTCAGAGGGAGAATGTACTATACTTAGGTATTTCTCACTTAGCCTGAATAAGCAGTTATCCAATGGTTTCCTAAAGTTTTTTTATAACCAGAAGATACCTGTTTAAATCATCAATCTTTCTAAAATTGAGGTGACTTTCTAAACCCTTAAAGGATTTAGTAAAAAAGAGGAAAATTAAGACGTAGTTACTATGCAAACAACAAAAATTCCAAATATCACAATTATAGCAAAACATTTAAACAGAAAAATTATAAAACTATAGCTATATTTAAGTCTTATCATATATACATATATGTAGCATCAAAATACCTCTTCTACTTTAATAACTAAGATCTTGAGATTAAAAATAAATGATTCCAAACATTTTTACTTACAAAATCTTTGTTTTCATTTATTCAAAACAAAAGAAATTGAAGTAACCATATATACATCAAGATAAATACCTAAAATTGTGAAAAATAGAAATAGTAAACACCTTTAAATTTCTCAGTATCTTAATTACATAATTTATCTTTTCAGCCGTCTTTGATAAAAAATAAATTTATCTGATTTTAAACTTCTGTCAATGTTTCTTGCTTTAAAAAAGAAAGACAAAATACTTGGAAAAATTGAGAAGTATTAGGTTTGCACCAGTTAAACAGCAACAATAATCTTCTAGATGTCTTAATTTTAAAACACGTAAATTCAATATATAGGAAAATGTTTTAAAAAACAATGTCTCATAAAAAATATAAATGCACTTTCTACTGATTATATGGGTATCAAACTATTCTGACTTAAAAGTTGGTTTTATAAAATGTCAGAGTAGTAGACACTGTTTTACTAATAGAACATCTACATAAGATTACGTTTACCCCACCCAAACAATATCAAGATTTCTTTGCAAGTGTAGCATATACATGAAAAAGCAGGCATTGCCTTTTATTTATTTCTAAGTCTTATTTTTTTATTCCAAGTCTTATTTGTACTAAAATGTTTTCTATAAATTAGAACCACAGACACAAAAAAGATGAGGTAAGCAGCTTACACTTTTAAGGAGGTTCATGAAACTTACTACTTAGATATTCCTAATGCTTACACTCTAGAATGATAACTTTAAAAGATCCACCATAATGATGACATTATTTGAACCACGTAATGGTCTTCTTAATCTTCTGAGTAGACAATGACGTTCTTCCCTGTTATTACAAAACAATCATGACTTTTGCCAACAGTATGGTTCCAGTGTGGATTTACATGAGGCACCATGCCACAGTAAGAGCAGCTACGATGCCATTCAAGATTGCCATGCTATAGCCCATGTGGAATGAATGTCCAGTCAGTTTCCTAGAGAAAAAGGAAAAACACAAATCAAAAAGGAAACATGTAATTTGAAGAGAAATACCAAATTGTTATTAAAAATGCTTTAGACTTGGGAATGTATTCCAAATTTTCAAGCATTAATACACAAGTTTTAAAAAAAATTGGATGTTTCGCAGGATTAGCAGTAGATAACAGATCTTAAATTCTCTTTAGCAATAATTAAAGCAAAATACTGAAATTTAACTCCTATACTTTAATGTATTTCATAGATACTTTGAGCAGCCATAACAAACTCAGTGAAAAATATGGTTAATATTCCGATTTCCAAAAAATTACAGAAGACACTCTGCCATTAACTCCCATCAAAATATTCCCTTGCCTTCAGCATGCTTATCCCACTTCTTATTCTTGCTACTTTCGGAAACAGTTCGGGGGGGGGTGTCTTCTTTTATGTCTTTCATTGTGCTGTTCAAAACTTTCACCTTTCATGGTCACTCTGGGGAAGATCCAGAATTTGCCCAGTACAAGATCCAATGAATAATGTGGATGAGGACACACCATAATGTCTTTATTTTACAGAAGCTACTATAAATATTTGTTCAAAACGTGTTGACTAAAAAATAGTGAATATTTAAATAAAATTTATTGCAGTAAAACAATGCCATTAATCTCCCTCAAAACTTCTCCTTTTGAATATGTATTCCACTGTTGTTGGCAATGTGTCTTTATTATAAGTTTTAAAAAATTTAAACACTCACCATATTTTTCAGTCACCCCCGGTTAATTTTGTTTTGTTTTGCTTTAGTTTGTTTGTTGAGACAGGGTCTCACTATGTAGTTTAGGCTGACCTGGAACTCACTATGTAGCCCAGGCTGGTCTCAAACTCAGAGCAATCCTCCTGCCTCAGCTTCCTGAGTGCTGGGATGACAGGCATGCGCCACCATGCCCAGCTCACCCCAGGTTAATTCTAAGGTATGAATTTTGCTATATTATAAACATGTTTTTACATTAATTAACATTGTGTTTCTATGTTCTCTTGTTCTTACTTAGATGTAACTTAAATACATAGTATTTCAAACATTTATCCTGTTTTTATCATTTTGAGGTTACACAAAGAAACTTTGAGTACATGTCTATGAAAATGGTTCAGAGTAAATCATTTAAAGACATTTCAGTTTTCAACCTGACAGATCACTTAATTGATGTTTTTAATTCTTATGAATCAGCAAAGACATCTCTTATTTATGATTACACAGAATACCAACCAGCTAAGAACTTTATGTGCAGATTTTCCCTGACATGTTCCCTTTATAACAATTTAACAGTCCTCCCATTAACCATTTTGCAATAATACCTTTTTCTTTATCCTAGCAAGGATAAGACATACTAAAATGAAAAAAAAGGACGTATGTCCAACTGGTGTCAGAAGGTGTCCCCAAACAGTGTCAAACTCCTTCCTTCACTAGAGCACATCAAATTGAGAATGTGTGTGTGTAAAAATGCACTGTGAATCATAATACTCACGTAAATTATGGCTCAATTTTTTAAAGTTTTACTGATGTACACTTAAAGAACGTGAATGAAGGAAAGTTCTTAGAATAATCTGGGAATATTTCACATTGTAAACATGTTGATTTCTTTTTAAAACTCTACAAATTTAGCACTGACACTATGACACTAAGTTTATATTATACAGTAAATGTTGTAAAAGAGAAATTCAAATCACAATATAAAAACAAAGTAATACTTAAAAAGAAGCAAACTGATAAGACATTGGAATACACTACTGTATCCAGAGAAAGATTTGTGTATGCATGAAGAGATGTAACCCCAAAAGAATGGAAAACCTAATTAGAAGAATATTCTTTTATTAGGTAATTTATATCCATAAAGCAAAATGACTATAATTTACTTTTATAATTCCCGTATAATGAAGTTTAACTGGGAAAACCACATAAAAATAAAAATTTCCATCAAGAGTAAAATTATAGCATTTGTTTTTATTAATACTGCCAAGCCATAAAAATGGATGAATAATACCTGGCCTCATCAAGCCGATTTGATTTTCTTGTCATACCATCTGGATTTCTAATCTAGACTACACAATTGAATAAGGGTAATAAACAAAATAATTCCCATAGTTTCAGGACAATATAAAGCAAAAGTTTAACTTTGAAGACTTTCCATTTTATTTCAATTTGTAAGGACTCTGAAATGTGCATAAAGATCTTTTGAAAATGGCACCCCCAGAGACACTGGTACAATAATTATTTGTATGTAGGAATCTGATGTAGAAACCCAACTCATAATGAATTCTTTTTCAGAACTACTGACATTCTCTCCATATACCTAAAACACACTGTATAGATTAATTTTTCTAAAACATTCTGTTGCTCAAAATGCTTTTGTGTTGCCGGGCATGGTGGCACACGCCTGTAATCCCAGCACTCAGGAGGCTGAGGCAGGAGGATCACTGAGTTCGAGACCAGCCTGGGCTACCTAGTGAATTCCAGGTCAGTCGCAACTATATAGTGAGATTCTGTCTCAAAAAACAAACAAACAAACAAAAAAGCTTTTGTGTTAACTGGACACAAAATAAAGAAAACAATATAGTTAACAAGGACAAGTTTCTTAAAGATACACGTTTGACCTAAAGCCAGACATGGTGATGATGCATGTGGGTAATCCCAGCACTCCAGAGGCTGAGGCAGGAATGCTGAGAGTTCAAGACTAACCCAGGCTACATAGTTTAAGGCCAGTATGAAGTACATAGCGAGACTCTGCCTAAAAAAAAAAAATGTCTAACCTAGATTTTACAAGACATGGCATGGGCTGGTAGACAAAAAACAGATGGTATAGGAGAAAAGGACAGAACCAAAAGTGGAACTCACACTTAACATCTCATGCTTATCTAGTGAAAAGACCAGACCAGAAGAATTTAAGATTCCCTCTAGTTTTAAATTTTTATGATTATTCCAATTTGCACAAACAAAATAAGTAAAACATCTAAAAAACTTTACAGTTTCGTTTAGTTGTGGTTTTTTTTTCCTACCTATTAAAGTAGGTAACTGATTATCATTATCTGTATTAAAACTGACACAATGATGCAGGGAATATAACTGCCTAAGTACTTTAGTCCAAAGAGTCAATCAGCATTGGTGATTTATTGGTAAGCATAGCTGCTTTCCAAAGAGTCAAAGAAGCTCACTGATACAATAAAAATTAATGAATAATTTACTAATTTCAAATTTTAAGACCCGCTAGTTCACTCGACCATATAAAATAACAAGCAGAAATAGAAAATAGAAAATTTAATGACAAAAGCAAGTTAGGATCCCAAACATGGATTTTACTAGGCTTGGATTGTTTTCCACTGCGATACATTTCTGAAACCAAAATGAAAATAAATACAAAACATTACTCAATATGAGTAAAATACTGAAAATACAAGTTACAAGGAAAGCCTCATTACATATAACTATTTCTGTATCTTAGGATATGAACTCAACAAAAGGTACCATCATTTTGTTCTAGTTCCAAAGACTTCCTTTGTAATAACAAAGACACATGCAATGAAGTACTTATGTGATCCCTGTTAGAGGCTGAATTCAACAAGCTCTGCAGCTAGATCTAAGTTTGAGTGTCAGCACTGAGCAAGGATTATGGAGTTAGAAAAATTGTTTGATCTTTCTGAACTTCAATTTCTTGAAATAAAAAGAGAACTTACTCTTAGAAAGTTGTGAGGATCAGGTATCTGGCACATAGCAGACGACAGTAAGTATTAGCTATACAGAAAAGAAAGCTTAGCTACAAAAGAGGTTTTTACATTTTCTTGGTTATTTACTTGTCCTCTCCTCTTCTAAACCAAACACCTAAACCTAAGTCCAACCAAACCAAACCAAACCAAACCAAAACAAAAAAACGAGTTAGACGTGTGTATATGTATACCTTTGCTTCACATCCCTTTACTTGTTCATAATCACTACTTTATAATTTCCCAGAGAATCTATACTTCTTTTGCTTATATCCGTATTTTATACTGTAGAAATTAATTTTGAACAATATTTCTATCAGTAATTAACTGTAACTTTAAAGTATTAATAATTACATCTTAATTCTTTTCATTTCTTGGGAATGGAATACATTTAAAATTTAAGATTAAAATGAACTCGATGATTGGCAATGTGACTACATTCTTATTTTTGAACCACAAATTAATGGACTGCGCAACTGCTAAAAGTTCCAAATAATATTTAGGGTTTTTTGTTTGTTTTTTTTTTTCACATTGCCCTTGGTTGATCTGAACTGAACAATCAGTCATAATTGGCAGACACTCTGTCACTCCTATACCATATTTATTCATATGTTTCTTTTCCCTCACATGTAGTCTCACACAAGATGCTTTCATGGCATAATTCTTGTAATTTAAAATATTAACTTCAGTGTCAACTGATTTTGCTTTAAGAGAAAAGTACTCTGTGTTTGGTAAAATAAGAATTGCAGGTCTTCATCTGGAATCAAAAGTATCTACCCCGACCTAGAACATGGAAAAAAAAATTCTAAGAAAAACATTTTCATTACATCAGGCTTTCCCATCTACAGGTTTCACATCTATAGATTCAATCAGCCTTGAATCAAAAATACTTGGAAAGGGCTGGGGATTTATTTAGCTCAGTGGTTCCAGCACCTGCCTCACAAGCGCAAGGACCCAAGTTTGATCCCCCTCAAAAAAACCAAACAAAATCTGGAAAAAAATTGTCTGAACTGAACATATGCAGACTTTTTCTTGCCCTTAATCCATAAATACAGTATACTACTATTATATATAGTAGTTACACTGTATACAGCATTGAGTAACAGATGATTTAAAATATACAAAAGTAAGTGGGTAGGCTTTGTACATTTTTTTTTTCAGCTTTGAGTTTATTGGTACATTTTAGGGATACAGTAGTTACATTCATTGTTGGGATCTTGTACCTCTACATGACAAGTCTTGATTCTCATTTTTTCCCCTTACCTCTGCCCTCCCTTCACCCCTCCTCCCCTCCCAATCTACAAACACTTTATTTTCACCTTTTCATTATCTCACATTTTTTCTTTTCCCTTTTTACCCTTCCCCTACCCATCCCACCTTCCCTACACTTTTAGCTCCTTTATTCCCATTTCTAAATGTCAGTAATCTTATTAGGATCTTATGTATTATTGCAGATTATTCACACGAGGGAAATAGGCTTTGTACATTTTAATACACGGATTTTGGTATATGTGGGGGTGGAGTTACACAGACTTGCAATCAATTTGCTGTGGATACTAATGGACAACTGTACTTAGAAACATTCATTGCTGGGCCACGGATTTAGCTTAGTGGCACTGCACCTGCCTTGCAAGCACAAGGTCCTGATTTTGATTCCCAATATCCCCCAAAAAATCATTTTTTTAAGAAACAGAAAGCTATATAAATTATTTTGTATATGTGGCCCTAAAAGTTAATTAGAAATTGCTGAAAAGATTTTGTGAATATTCTAATGATCTTCATCATGTTTAGATTAAAATTCAAAAGAGAATAAATCTGATTTCACATTATGTCTCATAAAGTAAAAATTAAGACACATATCATTTACCTTATTATTATTTGGTGGTGGGGGCTACCAGGGATCAAACTCAAGTCCTTGTGCTTGCAAGGCAGGTGCCAGAACCACTGAGCTAAATCCCCAGCCCTCATTTACCTTACTTTTTATTCCAAAGTTGTTCTTTATAACTTTCTTAGTTCCTTTTAATTCTCTGATATTTACAGAATGACTACTTCTATAAGGAATATGCATGGGAAACAGAAAAAGTAGCAATCAGTAGTGCCTTTCAAGGTAACAGAATTAGTGACACAGAAAAGTTTGGTAGACAGCATTACTGGAACATAAGAGCCACTCATCTGTATTATGAAAAAAATGGGGGGGTTATGAAACAGGGTCTCACTTTCCACTTCAGGGTGGCCTTGAAAAACTATGTATCCCACGCTGCCACAGCTTGTGGCGATCTCTCCTGCCTCAGCCTCCTGGGGTGCTGGGATTACAGGTATATGCCACCACATCCAGCTACGAAAGTAATTTTAAAGAACTAAATATCTAAGCTAAAATTGAAGATGTGGTATTTCAAGTTCTAAAGAAGCAATTTGTGCAGAAGCAAAAGACAATGGAGTATGGAAAAGATTAACAGTTTGATATAGTTACACTGAAAGATGTGAAAAGCTAACACTCTCCTCAGAAGTTTATTCAAAGCTGTACTACTTATAGGATTATTTTAACCTGAGAATCTAATTATGTATCTATAAAATAATAATTCTCATTTGTGCTCTTGTGAAAATAAAAGAAGATATTAACACGTACTTGCTGCAGTGTCAGGAGTTTACTGAAAACACATGTAATAAGAGAAGAAATGTCAGCCATTACTGTTGGTCCTTGACTGGTTTAGAGTTGCAGACAGAGGAGGAAGAACATGAGGCAGTATGAGATTTCATACTTGAACTACTAGCTAGACGAAATATCATTCATGAACCATGACAGAAAATCCATGAGAATACAGAAGTTGAAAACAATTAAGTTAATTTTGGATATGCTAAACTGGAAATACCTGTAGTAAATTTCCAGGAAGCAAGAGGAAATACTAATGAAAATCAAAGGAGAGGTTCTCAGAAGGCCCAACATAATCTACCATAAAGAGGAGGAAGTGTTATCACAGAAGTTACAAAAGAACAGATTGGAAAATGAAGATTAAATTTCACAATTAAGAGGTCTACAGGAATTCAAAGAGAAAAGAAATTTTGTGTAGGGGTAGGTGATTGCAGATGTCTGTAGTAGCAATTGCTGTTCCCGGGAAGAGGACAATCTCTTCTCTAGTCTTCCAAAATAATAGTTTGATATGAAAGGAAGCAGGGCAAGTCATGACCCCCCCCCCACCGTGAGTACAGGAGAAACTTGAATATTTAAAAAGTATCCTAACAAGAACACTGGAGACAAAGAAATGTTGAAGTCATATGAAAAAGGGAATGGGGGAAGAGGGAAAATTGGATCTGGAATACTGGAAATAAAATCAAGTTTGGAAAGGTAGAAAGATACCTCACCCTTGAAATAAAAGGACTAAGAATGATGGATGTGTATACAAGGTAAGTTTGCAACAAACGGTGTAGAAGTTAGAAGTAGAAAGTGGCAGAAATTCCTTCGCAGTGACTTAATGAACTAGAAAATGGAGATCCACTGAATAGTTCAATGTAGTGTAAATTTTGAATGGCCACAAAAACAAGTGACAAAGGGATACAGAAGGATAGATGGATGCATCAAGATAATTGAAACTCTAGCTCAGACTGTGAAGCTGTGAACTTATTTGGAACTTGGTCTAGATGGCAGAGATCCACACTTCTTCACAGGGAACAGCATAAGCCTCGGGATATTTAAAAGTGAATTTGTGATCTGCTGTTTCATATATCGCTAGCTTTAGTCCATCGTTGTACCTCCTACATGAACTTTCTTTTTCTGTCTCTATAAACTTCCAGTTTTACAGGACAGGTACTTCACACTTCTTTCTACAATGCCTAGGAAAAGGAAGCTAATTTTTCTGAAGAGTTCATAATGACTGGAACAATATTTGATGTGCTTTCTTTGGCTTTCCAATTTTTAAATTTCAAATAAATTTATTTCCTTGCCACTAATTTATATCTCCTACTCTTCTTCTCAGCCCTGGAAAAACATGTTCCAAAATTAAAAATGAAGGTGCTTATTGTAGACTCACAATCTAATAAAAAGGAGTGAAGTAAAATAAATATAATGGGTTTATAACTGTCATATTTACTTTGTTATAAAAGTTGTAGGCTTACCTGTTTCTTCTCATAGATAAGGCTAATCTACTACTTTATCATTAAATATTCATTAAAGTTCAAATATTCAGTAAGTCAATAGTTTTACCAATCAAGTATAAAGTACAATAATTATGTTTTTATTTCTAATGTTTTTCAATTCTTTGACTAAAAATTAGAAATTGTAACCAACTATCTAATTTCAAAGCAGTCTATTAAAGCAGGTGTAGTCAAACTAAAGCCTGTTTCTAAAGCATATTACCTGTTTCTATAACTGAAATTCTATCAGAACACTCTTATTCTTTCTTTATAGATTGTTTATGGTAGCTTTGGTACTACAATACCAGAGCTGAAAAACTGTGGCCAAGATCACGTGACCCACAAAGCCATAAATAATCATCTAACCCAAAGAGGAAAATTTTGCTAATTTTTGTCTAAAAGCTCCCTATTCAAAGTTTAGTCTACAGAGTAGAAATTGCCAGTATCACCTGAAAATTTCCTAAAAATTCAGTCTTAGGCCTCACCCTAGACATGCTAAACCAGAATCTATAACTTTAGCTATTCTTGTAACAGCATTATTTATAAATATATAAATTAGCACAATATACCAATTAACAAAATAAAAAGCTTCAAAATTACTGTAGGTTTAAACACAAATTATAAATTGAATATAAAATTTATTTTATGGTATTGTCCTGTACCTCAACAGTAGAGAGGTTTATTTCTTGTACAGAGCTGGTAACCCAAATAAGAAATTAAGCAAGAGACTAAGAAAATATTTCTCTTGTTCTTCACATAGATGTTATCTGTGAACTATGTCCTAAAGTTTCAGATGAATATACATATACACATACTGCGTGGACAGTGGTTATATTGTGTGTGTGTGTGTATGGTGTGTATGTTTGTTTTTTTTGTTTGGTTTTGTTTGGTTTTTTTTTTTTGGTACTGGGGATTGAACTCGGGTCCTTGCGCTTGCAAGGCAGGTCACTGAACCACTGAGATAAATCTCCGGCCCCTGTATGTATATTTGTATTTCAAAGTAGCATGTTACGATAAAAATATGATAAAATGCTTTTAAAATGAAGGGCTTATAGAATAAAATTTGAATTATCATACTGTTTACCAGATTTTTTATCAAAGTCTAAGATATTTCAAATATATACACATATAAAAACCACACACATATATATATGTACATATATACATTCACAAAGTTTTATTATTCAAAATATTACTAAAATAATTGTTAACTGATTCTTTGATCCATACTACAGTGGAATAAGAGTATGAGCTGTAATTAAGAAAATATTGCAGGACTAATTTAATAAAAGCAAATCAGTTTTATTTTGTTTTTGGTACTGGGGATTGAACTCAGGTCCTTGCGCTTATGAGGCAGGTGCCAGAACCACTAAGCTAAATCCCCAGTCTCACAAATAAGTTTTAAAAATAAACAATTTACATAAATGCAAACTGTAAAGAAAAATTATGTGTATATATTATACCTCTATAAAAAAGAAATATTTTCATGTGCATATATGTTTTTTAATCTGTTGGTCTAACCCCCATAACATTAGTTATTTCAGAGTTTTTTTTAAATGAGACTTTGTGCTGGGCATGGTGGTGCCTGCCTATCTCAGCACTCAGGACACTGAGGCAGGAGGACCATTATGTTTGAGGCCAGCCTGGACTCCATAGTAAGTTCAAGGCCAGTCTGAACTACACAGCAAGACCCTGTCTCAAAAAACAAACAAACAAAAACAAAAAAAAGTAAAATAAGACTTCATTTTCAACCTTTCACTTTTAGATTTATATAATTCTGTTCTAATTTACAATGGGCATGAATTTATTCTACTATAAAGAAAGAAAAAGTTTAAATCAGAGTTACTATCTTAGCAATGTAAATATCCTCTAAGTTATTAATGGGAAATAGAAAATGCTATTAAAAGATAAAGTTACCAGAAACATGGCTGTGTATTCACTTCAAGGTTTTGTTTTGTTTTACTGGGGATTAAGTCCAGGGCTGTGAGGCAAACACTACTACTGAGCTACATAAGTTGTTATGAAAACCCAAGGTAAAAATTATTGGACAAATATTTACTTTTAAGATGTAAAAGGTAAGGAAAATGTGTATATACAATTAATATTGAAATGTAATACACCATTCATAAATAGATTATATCAAGCATTTCCTCCACTGGCCCTACAATTAGTCTAAAAATTTGCATAACAAATAAATACTGGTTAGTGAATAGTCCATCATTTTAATGAAACAAGTTGATTTATCAACCTAAATAAGCTATGTTACTATGGAACTCAAATTTTCAAGTTTAAAGAGTTTGTCATATTAAGACTTTATTTTCATTAATATATTTTGCTTCCTAGTTATACTATCAATCTCTCTGGTCCTACTTCCTCTCACATCCTGTAAAGATAGTCTACATGGTCTTGATATTTAGTGCTAGACCTCAGTTCTGCAATAACTATTTCTCCAGGGGCCAGAAATTTAGCTCAGTGGTTCCTCCGCCTGCCTCGCAAGCACAAGGAGTTCAATCCCTGGCACCAAAAAACCCAAAACAAACAAAAAAAAAAACTTTTTCTCCATACAGACATTAACACCTTTTATCTTGAATCCCACCAATGAAAAATTTTAACTGTTAGTTAAAATTAACTGCTAGTGCACTGTTAACCATCATAATGACACAGAGGCACAGAAGGTTCCTAAAGATGAGTACAATTCTTCAAATAATCTCTTAAATTGTACTGAAATTCCCTGAAAATCCATGAGAGAGAAATGGATAAAGGTGCACAGAATTGGATGAAAGTGCATATATAACCTATGGTCTATTTTACATAGGTTAACATGCAGTTGCAAAATAAAGAAAGTTAGATATGTTAACTTTATTCACCAGTATGTCATGATCAAAAAATGTGTAAGGATAATTATCTATACCTGACACTACATGGATTACACAAAGTACTTATTTGCTAAGAAATCAGAACAAACAATACAAAGCTTTCAAGAAAAATGAGATCCTCAAATCTTAAAATTTTGAGTCAAAAGTACTTTTGAAAGGAAATAACCAAGTGTTGACAAAGATTTGTTTTGCTCAGAGCAGAGCTTAAAACGCACTACCATTATCATCATTTCATAAAAAAAATCTTAATATCAAAGAATTTTTTAAAAGAACAAAAAGAGTAAAATCTCGGAATATATAAGAACTACCACCCAAAAGAAAAATCAACCTATAGTAGTAGGCCACAGTCAAGACTTTCAGTTTGAAAATCTTAAGCAAAGATAAGGTTTCACATCATATATCTGCTTTTGCCATCTGACTTATATCTATTGCTTTACCTGGTAAACTTATACAAAATACTAAATGACTTGCTCAAAAGTTCTGCTAGTATGTGGGAAATAGGGTGGATTTGGAAGCCACCTCCTCTGACTTCAAAGCCCTAATGTAACAGGATGTCTCTCACAATTTATAGATTGCTGAATCCACAGAACATGTTCCAAGTGCAAAACTGATCAGTGCTTTCTCTCAGGTAATTCTTATCAGTGCTGTTAAGTGTGGACACCAATGCCTTTTCAATAGCCCACAAGTAACACATTATAAACAGCATGAACAAGCAAAAGAGCAATCAGGTGCAAATACTCACTAGTTAGTGACAGCACATTATGTATGCAAAAAAAACAAGACTAGTCAATACAATGTCTTTAAAAAGACTGTTACATCTATGTGTGTTTCTATTCAGAACAGTAATGGAATAAAATAAGGCAAGCATGTGTTAACCCCTTATTTTCAAAAGCTGTAGTACATAGTATCATTAATAACAGGATTGCAAGTGATTTTTCCAAATGATCCCTAGATAATGAAACTTCATGATATTTAGCTATCAATGCCAAGAACTATCTTCAATTCATGATCTGTTGCTTTTGTCAGTAGCTTTTCTCTTTTACTGCAATTAGCCATCTGACATCTGTTTCACTGGTTCATGGCAATAAAGAATCTGATTCACCAAGGAGGCAGAACTCCAAAATCTGTAGGAAGGAGTAGTAGATTCAAATCATTTTGCTCAGGGTGCTTAGAAAAGAAACTTCTAATTTAAATACTAAATTACCCACTTCTCTTGACCTCCAAGGCTTATATTACTGCTCAATATAAGAACTTACAATATTTTTCTAATATGCATTTAAATGTTCTCTTTTTAACCTCTATTGTGAAGAGCAAGAAGTTAGAGAAAACCCAAATAAAAAATTAAGGTTGTAGAGAAAGTCTATTATAATACAGTAGTATCTATCCCAAATCCAGATTTTCCAGAAAATTCGCATAACCTTCTATTCTGTCTTCTGCTCCCCATAACAGTTAAACAAATGTAACCTCACACACAAATGTCATGGAAATCCAAATATCCTTAGCATCTAATTATGTACAGAATATTTTACACAGAAAGTAACACATGTAAATCAAGTAGATGACATGCATTGGTCTATAAGTTACCAAAAATTTACCAAAAAGCAAAAATAAAAATCAACTTTTAATTATGTCTTTCTTTTAACCAATATTATTGTAAAAACAATTTAATGTCATTAAACTATACACAGAATCATGCTCAAAGTTGAAACAATTCTTCCAAAACAATTCATTCCATACCCCAGAAAGGCTCACGTTTACTTCTAAGATTCAAGATGAGAAGTCATGGCCTGGAGATTTAGCTCATCAGTACCACCACCTGTCTCACAAGAGCAAGGACCCGAGTTCAATCCCCCCAACCCC